>NC_081412.1:313760819-314361261 GCF_030272615.1 Cryptomeria japonica | reverse complement strand
TCTGTAAGTTGGTCTGGTACTGGAAAATGAGATATTGTTGAGAACTCCCAAAAGGGTATCTGAAAACATAATTTGTTTTCATAGCTCCTCAGGGTGTCAAGAGTTATCACCTGATTCTTTCAAATGGAGGCCTAATAGCAACCGATTTAGTTTGTGGGCGAGTGAGTCAAAATTGATGTTCATGTGGATCTAAACCATGAAATCATGTTTCATTTGTGTTAAGATGATGTGAGAACATGCCTCTAAGGGTCGTTGTATTGAATTGGTCAAGTGGGTCATTCAAACCCTAAAGCTTAGTAGTAGCCCACTCATGTATGCAAGGGTGTGTGTAGTCACACAAGAATTTGAGAAGTGTTAGTTGTTTGTAAGTAAACATAGTGGAGCTTTTGGGTATTCCAAGGTGTTTTTTGGTGCCATTGAACCATTTTTTGACTTGGTGTTGTGTAAGGATCTTTGGAGTTAGGGATTACTAGTTGAGTTTGTGAGCCTTAGAGGTTGGTTGGTTGAAGGTTACCTCCTTCTGCTCTGTTGCCTCCTCATAACAAATAAGCAAGAGAGGAGAGAGAAATAGAATCTATGGTGCTAATGAAGCTAATCAAGCACGCCATCCTCCCCCTGATCTTGCTGATCATTATTTCGAGATGGTGGATAACATGCAAGAGGAGCCACATCGAGCATGGTAGATGGAGCTATCACAAGTTGTAAAAAAGGACCATGCTCTAATGTTGAGTCCCTTTGTTCGTTACTAGGAGCTAGGATTAATGCTTTAAAAATTTTTGTAGATAAGTCATTGTCAACATCAACATATTCATCATTAGAAATATTAGCATCTATATTTTCACCATTAAGAATATTCTCCCCTATTTCTTCATCAAGATTAATAAGAATAGGAGCTTTAATAGGAATAGAATTTGAACCATCATTTGTCTTAAGCATTTTGTGTCTTAGAGAATTAGGTTGAACATCTTATTTAGAAGAAAATGGAATCATGTCAATAGTTGGTGTTTTAGGAGAATAAATGGTTTGGGAAGCAACTTCACAAGCTCTAGCATGACATCTCCGTCGATGTTCTCTCGCACAATGGTTTTATCTAGTTTTGGCTGAAGCTTGAGAAGGTTTAGGTTCATTAGATATAGGCTTTGTCTCTTCTTTTAGGGAAGGATGAATGGGTTGAGGTCTTTTAGGTTGGAAAATATGAGAGGTTGGTCGCTTCTCTCTATAAGATGAAGGAGGAGGATCCACACCATATAAAGGAGGAATGGGAGGTATAGGAAGGAGATTAGGTCCATCATGAGGATGAGGGATAGGTCTAGCCTTAGGAGGAATAGATTTATGTTTAGGAGGAAGAGTTTTTCTACCTTTGGGAGGAAGGATGAACTTATCCATAGGAGAAGGAAGAATATTTATTTTCTTAGGAGAAATGATACTTTTCCCTTTAAGAGAAGTAATAGGTGCCTCTTTAGGAAGAAGATTATTTCGTTCCTTAAGGGGAAGAATAATCTCATCTTCAAGAAGGGGATGATCATCAAGAGGAATGCTAAGTGTTGGATTTCTAGGTTTACTCGATTTCAAAATCATTTCATTTTTCCAGTTTTGATATGATCTAGAGAGAGCATCACTTCTAGGTTGAAGAGGCTGGAATTGTTTGGACCAAAAATAATCAATACAAACATCCCCATGCTTCATGTTAGGTTGAAATATGCTATGATTAACAATTATGTTTTTATCATTATGAGAAAATTTCAAACACTTATGAATAGTAGAAGCGATCGCTTTCATGGAAGAGAGCCAAGTGTAGACACCTAAAAATATCTCATCAATCACACACTAATTATTCATCTAATTAATTAAGTAATTATTTAATTATTTGATTAAAGTAATTATTTCTTCTGATCATCACATTCAACATTTCTAATTATTCAATTTCCATTCTCAAATCAATTTAATCAGTTAATCCTCTTCTACATATTAATCAAATATTATTTATTTAATTAATTGTGACATTTTCATCAGTTAAATAATCTTTATTATTTAATTAAATTCCATTTCTAATGTTTAAATAATGTCTTTTGAATTATTTAAATCAATTAATTTTCTTCCAATTCCCCAAATTCTAATTCTAATTAATTTCATCTAATTTCATTTCACATTTTCCCTAAATTCGAATTTCATATCATTTCAATTAATTTCATTGATTCCAAATTAACATTTCACCAAATGTGAATTTCAGCATTCGAAAGTCGAAATTCAAATCGAAATTCAAAATGAAAATTAAATTAAATTTCAAAATCCTACAATACATGTTGACATCAAACTGATTGATCAAATTCGTTAACTAATTAGTTAACTCAGTTAACTCTTCAATCACCCATTTTCACTCAAAATCAACTTTTTCTAACTAATCAATCAATTCAATCTTCTAATCCATCTAATCAGCCATCTCTCAATCAATTTAGTCAACTGACTAATCTATTCAGTCCACTAGCCAATCTATTTAGTTGTCTCCCCAATCAAATGAGTTAACAAATCAATCAACTATTTTAACAGATCAATCTATTGAGTTCACTGATCAATCAATTTTAGTTATCTATCAATCAACACTTGAGTTCAAATTCTCACCCCTTCTGTGTTGAAAATCTATAAATTCAATCTCTTTTCTCATTTTCAAGCTAGATCACAGTCTTCAAAATAGTTGCTAATCTATGCAGGAAATCCTAGTGCAATACTTGAGAGCCATCAAAAAGCGACTTGGAGAAGAACAATGGAAGCAAAATATGGAATAGGGAGTTTCTTAATTTAGTTTAATTTCTTCCATTTTCATTAATATTTATTATTTTCATTACACATGTTTGTATGTTTTAATTAGATAGATTCGTGATTGCCTTTTTCTCTAATCAATATTCAACACATTTTCAAGCATGGAAACAATGGTGAACCCGACTTGAAAGATCAGATTTAACCTTCACTTTTTGTTTTTGCAGATCCGTACGAGCCCAAAAAATGCAGGTCCGCAATTGACAGTGAAAAATTTGCACTTGCTAATATCAGTTTGCAATTGATGTTTAAATGTCTTGCAATTACTATTAAAATGTTTCACAATTGCTAAAAATGATCCACAATTGTCAGAAGGGGTCAAAAATAATTTTTTTCTTGTCGTTTATTAATTAATTGGTCTTGCACACCTAAGTCATAAATATCTTTAAATCCTAGAAAATTCATATTTTTTGCATAAAATGTATCTAATCTGATGGCAGGAAAGGTGACTTTCAAAATTTCAGGTGCCAGGAGGGCAAGACAACATAGAAGAGAACAAAGAACATACGAAGGGCTTCTAAAGGTAGAAAGACAACTTCGTGAAATTGAAGAGGGAGAGGCAATCACTCAATACCATAGAACATTGATCGATTCCTTGCCAAAATTAAATTTTATGATGACATTGAAGTGAAGGGTCATGTGATCTGGAGTGACATCATCGTGGAATAAGCTTGTCTCTTATGTCTTATACTTCTGTCTAAATTAAACTATGTTTGTTAACTGATCCGCAATTGACATAATAGTGATACACAGTTGCCCAGAGATCAGTTCATAATTGATATCACAGTAATTTATAATTTACAACACAGTAATTCACACTTGATTAGTAGGTAATTCACATTTTATTAGTAGTTAATTCGCAATTGCAAGTTGATATTTTCTTCACTCTGTCTTTGATATTTACTGATTTTTTTCAAGATTACTCTCTGATTGTAAAAACACAAAGCTCTGTAACTGAGGGAAAAATAGGCTGGATAGCCCACCATGTGTCCAATAACATCATTTTCATCTACAGGGTTAGAGTAGAAAACTTTCTTTTGGTGCTTTTAAAAAGAACAAAACAAAAATATTTTCTTTACTTCATAAATTGCTATGAGGATTAAAAATGAATACAATACCTATGTGGAGAAATATCTTCACTTAGAGTAAAGAATCATTGCAATGAGGGGATAAATAGGATTCTATTTCACATGTCTTTGAAGTGATAGGTATTATGCTCTCCCCTTAAATGAGTGATAAAAAAACCAGGCTCTCTTATTTTACGCTTTCATTTAATTTCTGTACTTACATCCTTTAGAGGGTCTGCCTTCCTGGGTTTCCTTGAGGGGGCTAGTGTGAAGGGAATGACCCAAGTGAGTACGGCTAAAGCCAAGTATTCTAACTCACTATAATCAAATCACCTTTTGAGATGAAAATCTCAGGAGACAAAGCATATTTGAGTTTATCTCATATCGAGCACTTTGTAGGGCATTGAGGTCTCAATCACAATTCCATGACTACATCTTTCTTGGTACTTTGTTGGGCTACATGCCTCAATTGTGCTTGTGCGACTTCAAAGGGTATCTTCGAACATAAGCCTTTACTAAAACCCATAGCAATAGAGGCCAAACCGAGGCAGTAACTAGACACTTGGATTATCATAGTGCAAGGGTGGGGAAGAATCTGCCCCCAAGACACTCACCATATATCTCCTAGGATAATGGGCCAATTGAGGAGCGATCTTCTTTGGTCTAATTTCCGGAAAGAAGGGAAAAAAATTTGCACACCCTAGGGTGTGACAGGGTTGTTTGAGCTGACAGAGTATCAAGATGTGGGCTGTGGTAATACTTGTGACCTTTTGACCTTAGGAGAGTCTGCTTGATGTGATATTGAATTTCCAAAAATACTATTGAAAACAAAATGGGGTCATGAAAAAGATCTTAACATTCATAGGGATTTGAAAAAGTCCTTCAAACAAGTGCTCTTTATGTCTAAGATTTTTTTCGTTTCTTGCTATTGTGTTTTTACAATACCAAAGTTCAACAAGATAAAAAACCCAACAAAGTCAAGTTTCAACATCAACAAGATCAAAACCTCAACAAATTCAAGTTTCAACATCAACAAGGTCAAGTTTCAACATCAACAAGGTCAAGTTTAAATATCAACGCCAAACTCAAACTTTTGCAACACTCTAGCAATGGAAAACAAGGCATTTTCAAGTGATCTTAAGTCCTAAGCATTTTGTTCATCCATATTCCTTTAGTATTGTCATATTACACAAATTCCTTGCACAACTCCTCACATCACAAAAGAGTAGTGTTCAATCAAGTTTGCATCCACTCATATAGAATTCATTATTGCATTAGAGTCTTAGAAGCATACCTATGAACATGGGTCTGAAAGGAGACGCTGAATTTTTAATTGAACAACCTGATCTTGGGCCAAACAACGACCAAATAGAAATAATTGATAGTTTGGACAACCTCGCTTGGAAATTAAAAGTTAATCGTGCCTAGTACAACATAGTTGAAACTGTCATACACAATGAGATCTGGAAGTCTATTCATCTTGATGAAAAATTGAGGAAAAAGATTAAAAAGGTAGCTCAAAAGGAAGCCATAAGACAATTGGTCAAAAAGACCACAACAAAGTTTCTAAATCCTTGTTAGAGTTCTTAAAGAAAAGTGTCAATCATTCCTATGTTTTACATAGTCTGCATTGTAGTCTTTAACATATGGGTTTGAAAGGAGATGGTAAATTCCCATTTGAGTAACCCAATCTCTGGCCAAACAATGTTCAATTAGAAATAATTGATGATTTGAATATTCTTGCTGAGGAGTTGATAGTTGAGCAAGACCAATACGACATAGTTCAAGCTATCATAGATGATGAAGTTCGGAAGTCAGTACAAATTGACATAGACCTGAAAAATAAAATCAAAGAAGAGGTAGAACTAGAAGCATTTTGGCAATACGCTGAAAGCCTTGTGTTTGAATTCCAAAATCCTTGGTAGTGAGTCTTCATTCATAGATTGTATTTTAGTCTTTCGAGAGTCTTAGAAGCATACTTAGCTGCATGGGTTTGAAAAGAGATGGTCGGTTTCAATAGTGTGTCTTTATAGGACCTTGCATTTAGTTGAGTCTTGCATTTGCATTTTAGAGAGTCTTAAAGAGTCAAGATCACTTTGGAATAACATTCATGCCATTAACACATGATCAAAAGGCAAAACATTAGATGGACCCTAACAATGACCCTTCGGTTAACCCCACATGCAACATGAATCTATCCACAAATCAACAAACATAGTGTTGGAGATACGCAACCTTATCAACAAACACAAACATGCTACCTTCCATTGATGAGATACAACATAATTTGACAAAAGAAGAATTGGAAGCAGCCCAACAAGATCCAACAATACTTATGATCCTCAACTCCCTCATCAACAATGATAGATATAAATATCTCACACTCTTAGTCCAAAATGGGGCCAATTTACCTCTAGGGGTGGACATTTCCACAATATTGCCACCAATTGTGACATTGAATCAAAATGTTCCTCAAGTGCCTATTGTTACATAGACTCAAGAAACATTTTCTACATCAACCCAGGGTGTATCTCAAAATACTCAAGCTACTACAACTTCAACATAGTTAAAAGTGGCATCAACAAGTACTAATATTACATCCCATACAATGCCCAACGTAACAATGCAAGCTATTATAGCTCAAAACACTGCTTCAGCCAATATAATTCAACCTTCAGTTTCGGTTGGATCCACCTACAGTGGCAAAAATATGAATCAAGGGACAACTAGCTCAGCTCAGTCGAATATCAATACACAATTTACATACTTTACACCACCCGGTGGGACTTATGATACATGTTAGAATATTTAATCTTTACTTAGCTTAGGTTTATTTGTATTTAGTTTAGGATATTCCTTTGGAATTCCTACATGTAATTTGTCCTCTAGTACATGTGTGAGGACAAGTCATTTCTTTTATTTTCCTTTATTAAGGAATATTAGATTTCCTCCATAAGAGGATGTGGACACATGGCACACACATTTTATGAATGGTGGCATTCATAGATTTGGGAGTTACTTTGTAACTCCTCTCCTCATCTCTATTTAAGAGATGTCTCCTCTCTCATTTCTTCTTAATGACAATATTGTAAAGAGCTTCTTACTCCCTCTCTCTCTCTCATTTTAGGCATTGCCTCATTCATAATATCACAAGGGGTTTTTCTTTGCTTTTCCCCTTTCAAAAGTTCTTGTGCCTCTCTTCTTCACATTTGGGTGATGCTCCAAGGTTTTTTGCTTTTCTCTTGGTAACATTTACTTCATCAATAAAACTTTCTTGAATTTTATTTTTCTTTCCTTGCTCTTGTATTTCCTTTCATGGTATCAGAGCAGGTTTCTAATCCTTGTTTTAAGTTGACATTGATGAAGGTTACCATTCTGTGGAGTTCACCTTGTTGGAGGCATTCTTGAGAGGAGAAGAAGTTCTTTTTCTAATATTTTCTATTGTGCAGGTTTTGGTTTCAGATTTTAACTTTTTTTTCAAACTTGTTAACAAGTTTGCCTGTAGGTTTAATCTTCTATTCTAGTTTTTTATTAAAAAAAAAAAAAGGGCTTTGGAAGGCTTGCCGCCAAAGTTTCTTCTTGCTGGTTTAAATTTGTGTCTTTGGAAGGCTTGCCGCCAAAGTTTCTGGTTTTTTCAGTGTGAATAGTTTGGAAGGTTTACCGCCAAACTCAGCCTCCTTAATCTATTTGGTCGGCTTGCCGCCAAATCTGATTTATTATTACATTGCATTAGTTCTCATAATTTGTTTCTTTGAGAGGAAAAATTTAAGTTTTTAATAGTTGTTCTTATCAGAATAACCATTATCTTTAGCTTTGATATCTGTGTATTCTTATATCTCTATTATATTTTGCCTCTTCTATTTATATTTCAAATCTAATCTATAACTTTCTCTCCTTAGTTATCTTTTGATTTCAAATCTAATCTGTAACTTTCTGTTTATATTTTTTTAGAGATACTTTATCTAAAACTTCAACGTCTCTTCACCTGTTGAGGATTAAGCTCAAACTTAAATTTGTTCTTCTCATTGTAGTTATCTTTGATTGCTTTCTTGAAAATATCTTCACCCAATGGTAAGCAGTCTTTATGAATACGAAAGCGAACCTGAGCAGGAAATGTGAACCCTCTAAAAGCATTAAATTGAATCTCGACTTTGTTTGCAGGTTCTAACTTTTTTCTCGCCTACAGCTATTCTAGTTTTCTTTTTTGTATTCATATTTGGTAAAGTTGAAGTTTTTGTTATCTCTATGCATGTTTATTGTCATCTAGCATTAATCTCTTCTAATTTCTGTGTTTATATTTGTTGTAGTTTGCGTGGGTTTTCATTCTTAATCTATTTTGTGTATAGGCTTTGTCTCTCCTTCTCATATTCAATATAACAAGTTTGTATTCAGATCATTGAGTTTCTCTGAAGTCATAACTTATTTGTAGCTTATAATGCGTTTGCACTAAGCATAACACCTCTGTGGATTCTGCATTTTGTTTACCTTGCATGGTCTTTCTAGCATCTCTGTGCCTTCTTTGTTCCATTCTCTATAATTATTCCTGCAGTTTTTTTAAGACTGTTTTGTTTGCTTTACGTGGTCTTTGTCTCTGTAACACTCCTTGACCATTCCTGTATAACGTCTCTGCAAGCATTATTCTCCCCAAATTTTATCACTTTATTCTCTCCCTGCCCTCACATCTTTGTCTTGTCATTCTATAACGACTTCTTTAACATAACGTTTATGTCTGTATCTTTACAATTAACATCTTTGTTTCTGCTTGTAACGTATTTATTTATTTCTCTGTAACGCATTCATATTTAGTTCCCAGCTCTATCTTTTTGTTACGTTTTTCCACAGTTTTAAAAAAATAAAAATTAATAAATTGGATACAAGTTACATACGTTAGAATAAAGTTTTATAAGTGGATTACTATTTGTAATGTATCTGTTCTCTTCTACCGAATTCAGAAGTAGACTGTAGAACTCAGTGCATAACCGTTTCTTTTCTTTTCATTATCATTCATTCGAATCTTAAAAAGTTTTGTCTATATTATAACATTTAACTAGTATAAAGTTTAATTGAAGGTTTCTTTCCAAAGTTATACAGGTTTATATAGATTAAAAAGTTAAATTTATTTTTAAGATTCTCTCACATATATGAAAGTTTCCTTTAGTTTATTTTAAGACTCTTTCACATAATAAAGTTAACAAGTTTTTTAATTTTTTAAAATTAAAGTAATTTAATAGTTTTTTTTAATTAAAGTTTTTTAATATAACATTTTTTAGATAATCATAAAGTTTTGAAAACTTTTTCATAAATATTTTTAAATTTTTTTTTTTTAATCAAATTTGGTTAGTTTTTAATCACGGAGGTTAAATTTATTTTTTTTCATTTTAATCCAAGAGGGCATTTTTTTCAATATTAAGCATAATTTGTTCATTATTTTGCTATCATGTCTACATTAATTCCGGAAATTAAATTAAATAGTTCCAATTATCATTCATGGAAAACACATATTTCTTTTATTTTTCGTTTCAAGCATCTTTTGGATGTTGCGACTGATAAAACCTTTGAACCCGCTACAACTGCTCCTCAAGCCGACCTAGATAGATGGAAGGCTCAAAATGAGGAAGCACTTGGTTTAATTGGTATTTCAATGGTTCCTGATTTGTATGTTTTAATTGGAAATTGTACAAAAGCGCATGAAGCTTGGGAAATTTTAAAAACAACTTATGATAGCTCAAATGAATCCCGAAAAATTCAACTTCAAGATCAACTTGAAGATCTAAGGTATACGGATTTTAAAACTATGGATGAATTCTTATTAAAGTTTGATTCTGTTAATAGTCAATTAACTGGTTTAGGAGTTACTCTAGCTGATTTACGTTTAATTCATCTTATTCTTAAAAAATGTCTTCCTCGTCAATTTCAACAATTTATTACGAATATTCATGCTCAACTTGCTATTCCTAGCTTAGCTACTCAATTAACATATGATATTTTTCGTAATTTATTGCGTCAAGAGGAAGCTAAATTAATTCAATTTGGTACTCTTAAAAGTAGTGAACATGCTTTTATGTCTAAAAATCAAAATCATAATAATAATTTTAGATCCAATAATAATAAACATAATCATAATCACAATAATAATCATAATAATAATCACAAATCTTCTAATTATCAATCTCATTCTAAATCCTATCACAACAATTCTCATAATAATAATCATAATAATACGTACAATAATCAAAGGAATAATTCTCAAACAAGACCCCATTGCACATATTGTGGGAAAGATGGACATATTACTAATAATTGTTTTAAGAAACAAAATGGTAAAAAGCCCATGAATCAAAATAATCAAAATAATCAACATAAACCTCATTATAAGAAAGGTAATAATAATGGTAATTCATCTCGTCATGCATTTACATGTACTTATAATGTTTCTCAACCACTTGAGTGGATTATTGATTCTGGTGCATCTCAACATGTTACTTCTCATAAAGAATGTTTTGAATCTTTGCATCCCGATACTTTTAATATTCCTGTTCAATTAGCTAATAATCATAGTTGTAAAGTTGAAGCTATTGGTGATGTGAATGTTCCTAATGGGAAATTACATGATGTTCTTTATGTTCCTGAATTAAAATCAAATTTGATTTCAGTTCCTAAACTTTGTCAAGATTATAAGATTAACTTTTATAGGGGCATATGTTATATCATTGATCCAAACACTAATCATTTTATTGCTACTGCTAAAATGGATAGTGATAACTTATTCAAGTTCTATGAATTTGCTCCTCCAAAGTATTCTTTGCTTACTACTGTTGATTTTACTATATGGCATGAAAGACTTGGCCATCTCAATTCTGATTATATTTCATTGATGCAAAAAGCAAATATGGTTGATGGATTGCCTAGTATTGTTCCTTCTCAAATTGTTTGCAATGGTTGCATGAGTGGTAAGATGCATAGGGAACCCTTTCCTCATGGTCAATCTTGGAGGGCATACACTAAATTGCATCTAGTTCATAGTGATCTCTTGGGTCCCATGGAGAATCCCTCCATCCAAGGTTCAAGGTATGCACTTACCTTTGTTGATGATTTTTCAAGGAGAACATGGATATATTTCCTTCATAGTAAGGATCAAGTGCTTGATGTGTTTATTGAATTTCATATGTTTGTAGAAAGGCAATCTGGTTCTAAAATTAAGATTCTTCGTACTGACAATGGAAGAGAATATGTCAATAATGCATTTATTTCTTATTTGAAATCTTTTGGAATTAAACATGAGCTTACCGTTCCTTATACACCACAACAAAATGGTGTGGCGGAACGGAAGCATAGGACAATTGTTGAAATGGCTAGATGTTTATTGCATGCTAAAAATATGGATTACAAGTTTTGGGCTGAAGCTATGGCTTGTGCAACTTATTTAATTAATAGAACACCTACCAAAGCCTTAAAGGATAAAACTCCTGAAGAAGCTTGGTCTGGTAGAAAGCCTAATTTGCAGAATTTAAGAATTTTTGGTTCCATAGCTTATGCTCACAAACCTAAGGAGAAACGAAAAAAATTAGATGCTAAATCTTCTCCATTTATTTTTGTTGGTTATGATGAAAATACTAAAGGTTATAGAGTTTACAATCCTATTACTAACAAGGTAAAAGTTGCAAGAGATGTTTGTATTGCAGAAAAAGGCATTCATGATTGTTCTAAAGTAGAGGATGATAAACTTGCTCAAAGCAAAGTTGTGCTTGTGGAGGACCAACCTCCTTCTCTTAACCCTACTCCTAATGCATCTCTTTCTATTCCTTCTAGTGATAGTGATGATGATAATAATAACTCTACTCCTCATGACTCTTCTTCTAGTGATGAATCCATTACTTCTAAAAGAAGACCTAAATGGTTTAAATCTTTAATTCAAGATAGTGATGAATACTTAGCTAGAATGGATAAACTTCAAGCTAGGAGAGTTAATTATTGTAATTATGCTTTAATGACTACTATTATGAATTCTAATGATCCTAAAACATTTGATCAAGCTAAAAATCAACCACATTGGCAAAAAGCAATGAAGGAAGAATATGATACTTTAACTTCTAACCAAACTTGGGATTTAGTTCCCTTGCCTCATGGTAAAAATCTTGTTTCTTGCAAGTGGCTTTATAAAACTAAATTGAATGCTAATAATCAAGTTAGTAAATTTAAAGCTAGATTAGTTGCTAGAGGTTTTTCTCAAATTGAAGGCTTAGATTATACTGAAACTTTTGCTCCTGTTGCTAAAATGCCTACAATTAAACTTGTGCTTTCTTTAGCTTCTAGAATGAATTGGCCTATTCACCAAATGGATGTTAAAAGTGCTTTTCTTAATGGTGATTTACATGAGGAAATTTATATGTCTCAACCTCCTAGTTTTATTAAAGAAGGTAATGCACACTTAGTTTGTAAATTAAAGAAATCAATTTATGGATTAAAGCAATCTCCTAGGGAGTGGTATTCAAAGATTAATGAATTCTTTCTTTCTCAAGGCTTTATTAGAAGTAAAAATGATCCTAACTTGTATATTAAACATAGTGAAGATGATATTATAATTATTATCTTGTATGTAGATGATTTGATTCTTACTTCAAGTTCCAATACTTTGATTTCTGATATTAAGTTTCAACTTAATCAAAAATTTCAAATGACTGATTTAGGTCTTTTACATTATTTCTTAGGAATGCAAATTTGGCAAACCTCTAAAGGAATTTTCTTATCTCAAAGTAAATATGCTCAAGATCTCATAGATAAGTTTAAAATGAATGATGCTCATCATGTTTCAATTCCTATTGAATTAGGCACTAAGTTAATGCTTGATATGCAAACTCCTCTTGTTGATCCTACTTTGTATAGACAATTAGTTGGAAGTTTAAATTATTTAACTCTTACTAGGCCAGATATTGCTTATAGTGTTGGTTTGGTTTCAAGATTCATGTCTAAACCTCAACAAACACACTTTAAAGTTGCTAAAAGAATTTTAAGATATATTAAAGGAACTATTAATGTAGGTTTGTTTTATGATGCAAATTCTGACTTTACTCTAAAAGGTTTTACTGATTCCGATCTAGGTGGAGATCCCAATGATGGGAAATCTACTTGTGGTTATTGTTTTTTTGTTGGTTCAGGAGCAATTTCTTGGAATAGTAAAAAGCAACAATCTACCTCTCTTGGATCCACTGAAGCTGAGTACAAAGGATGCACTAATGCTTCCAAAGAAGTCTTATGGCTTAGAAGACTACTTGAAGATTTGGGTCTACCTCAACACGAACCAACTCAATTGTATTGTGACAACCAAAGTGCCATTGCCTTGGCTAAAAATCCAGTTTTCCATGCAAGGACAAAACACATTGCTCTCCAACACCACTTTATTAGAGAACAAATTGAAGACAAGCAAGTTTCACTCCTCTATTGCAAGGGGGAAGACCAAGTTGCAAATATTTTGACCAAGCCACTTTGTAAAGAAAAGTTCCAATTTCATTGTAAAAATCTTGGATTACAACCCATTGAAGGGTTTGATGTAAGCTCCCCAAGTAAAGCTTAAGGGGGGGTGTTAGAATATTTAATCTTTACTTAGCTTAGGTTTATTTGTATTTAGTTTAGGATATTCCTTTGGAATTCCTACATGTAATTTGTCCTCTAGTACATGTGTGAGGACAAGTCATTTCTTTTATTTTCCTTTATTAAGGAATATTAGATTTCCTCCATAAGAGGATGTGGACACATGGCACACACATTTTATGAATGGTGGCATTCATAGATTTGGGAGTTACTTTGTAACTCCTCTCCTCATCTCTATTTAAGAGATGTCTCCTCTCTCATTTCTTCTTAATGACAATATTGTAAAGAGCTTCTTGCTCCCTCTCTCTCTCTCTCTCATTTTAGGCATTGCCTCATTCATAATATCACAAGGGGTTTTTCTTTGCTTTTCCCCTTTCAAAAGTTCTTGTGCCTCTCTTCTTCACATTTGGGTGATGCTCCAAGGTTTTTTGCTTTTCTCTTGGTAACATTTGCTTCATCAATAAAACTTTCTTGGATTTTATTTTTCTTTCCTTGCTCTTGGATTTCCTTTCAATACACAATTACATGGTCAGTCCACATTTCGGCAAGCTCCAAGATACTCTAGCACTATCCCTTTTGTGGGAAACACTTATCAAGTCAATACACCATTGACTCAAATAGAGATCCTAACTCAACAAATAGAGAATCTTCAGAAGTAGATGACCGGTATGCAAACAATTAATGATAAAAGAGCTATATAATGGAGGACCTTCATCCATATCCTTTTGACAAAAAATTATACATGCCACCATTTCCTCCACTCCAAGGTTTGACAAATATAAAGGGAAAGGTGATCCACATGATCATGTCAGGGAATTATTCACAATATGTATTAAGGTATCCCACAAAGATATATACTTAATGAGGTTATTTTACAAATGTCTTGAAGGGACAACATTGGAATGGTTTTCACACCTTCCACCCAAGATTGCTTCATGGGGAGAACTGGCTGAGTTATTTATATCAAACTTTGTATTCAATATAGATAATCCAGTTACCTTGATGGATTTATGTGCAACAAAGCAAAAGGAAAGAGAAACCTTCGCTACATTCTTTGCAAAGATGGAGCTTATAAAGTAGACATTTTCAATGAAAATCATGTGCCTCAAATTAAGAATCCATTGCAAATGCAGTGCCTAAGCACTTTCAAGGACATCATGGAGAAAGGCATCAAGTGTGAAAGAGGCTTATTAGAGCAAGGGATACTGAAAAACCACAAAGATAATGTGCTAGCCCCAAGTACAAACAATGAAAGGCCAAAATTTTGGCCTTGGAACGAAAATGTCACAAGTGACAGAGTTGTTGATGTTTGTGTTGTAAATAAAGTTCAACCAGTAGTATCTCTACAAGGACCAGTTGATTCTACCAATAAGAATCAAACTCAGATAAACAACACCAATGTAATTCAGTCAAGGAATCCAAGACCACTAAGGGTAGGTGCACCCAGAAGAACCTTTACACCCCTTGGTGAACCTATTGAATTGACACTCAAAAAGTTAATACAAAGTAATGCCATAACTCTACCGGTAGCTAGGCCATATGAACCAAGTTCATTCAAGCCCGCTTGGTTGAATGACCATGGTTTCTGTGAATACCACTGCAATAAAGGTCACAAGACAACAAGTTGCTACAAGCTGAAGATCATCATACAAGACCTCATTGATCAAGGTGACATTACTGTGGATGCCAATAAAACACCAAACATAGATCATACCATCTTCAAGGATCCTTTTGTCAAGCATGACAAATTAATTCCAATGCACAAAACAACACCGCCAACTATACCGATGTCACATTTGATTATGCCATAAACACACTTAGTGTAGGAGATGCAATAGTGGCTACAATCACAATAAATCCCAAAAGCAGAGATTGCATTGTCATCACCAGAAGATCAAAGGTCACATTATAAGGGGTGCCATCAAATCCACCTCCAACAACTAGCAATTACAATGTGATGAATTAGTTGAAATGAACTCCAACTCAAATTTCATTATTTGAGTTACTGTGCATCTCGCCAACTCATAAGGAAGTCATTGAAAAAGCATTACAAGATTTAGTTGTTGCCAGAGATATTGATGAGAACACATTCCAGTCTATGGTTGGAAACTTGGCAGCTTCAAAGGTTGCATTCACTAAATAGGATGTACCTATAGAATGACCCATGCATAATGATCCCTTACACTTAGAAGCTTTGATTCACCATAAGAAGGTTCAAAGAGTACTTATAGATGGTGGAGTTGGCCTTAACATATGCACATTGCATTTGATTAAGTACAAGTGGGACCAATTACAATAGACGTCCTAGATAGAGAGTTGGGATACAACATGATGTTAGGCCACCCATGGATACATACCATGCAAGCAACACCATCAACTTCTCACCAATGTGTTAATTTCCCATACAATGTCATTGAGATCACCATTCATGGTGACCCAAACCCTTTTCAACACAACTATTTAAGGGCGAGCTCAGATAATTCAGTACTAAATAATTATGCAGCTCCACTTCACTTACAAATAGAATCCCTAAAGGTTGCAGAAACACCAACATCAACACCTTGTATAGCCACATCACCTCCTCTACAAATCAAGGATGAAGGGTGTGGCAAGTACTCATGTTCTGGGACATTACCAGTTGTGCAGTTATCTCCCCGATCCTTCGGGAGAGAGTTACTGCAATCAACAGGTAAAGACAATGGAAAAGAAATCATCCAGTTTTCTAATGACTGCTCCTTCATCCGGTGGGGAGAACTCAATGAATAATCTTTAGAAGAAGATATAAATGGATGGTTGTACAGAGAAGAAAGTGATACTCCAAATGTCCAACTCCCTTTAGAGCAATATGATCATGGTTTCAAAATGTTAAAACACCATGGTTATGATGGAACCACAGGCTTGGGGATACATGCATAAGGCATCTTTGAGCCCATACTGCCTACAAAAAATGCTAATAATTAGGGTTTGGGATACACTAGATCTACAAGGTGGAGAAAAATAGCCCAACCAGATTCCCCAATAATTCAGAGTTTGACAACATTAAAAGGAAACCCAAATTCTGAATCATCAAACAACACATTGCAAACAATTTTTCAGCCACCTTCCCTGTTGGCATGTTTGGCATAACTGATGAAGATGAGATGATGGTGGATGAATGTACCGGTAGAGGAAGATGACATGATTAGTTATTTATATATTCATTGATGTCAACCAGGTTCAACTGATGTTTAATGATGTTTACAATTGGTTTTTGGTGATTGACTTGTTGGCTAAGTTATTTGGTCTATCGGAGTAAAAGTTTGACAGTTTGACAAAGTTTACCGGCAAGACTGCAAATTAGGACCTTAACTAGTAAAGAAGATAAATTTTGATGAAATACAGTGATTGGCGATGTTTGGTGACTTGTGGTTTGATACATAATCTTTTATGATGGATTTGAGTATGTAATCAGAACCACATCCTATAATGGTTATTAGAAGGCATGATTTGAATTTCTAATGAAGCTATGCCAGGGTTTAAGAGCCGATAAAGAATTATCTTAATTGGTAATGATTTTTGGTTTGGCGGTGATCTACATCAAGTTCACGTGTTAATGATAACACAGAAAAAACCACGTGATGAGTTTGAAAGATGTTTTGGCACATTGGAGAACGAATTTATTGGGAATGTGCAAAGTGCTTAGCGGGATGTGCTCAGGGTTTGACTTTGTACCAGATCGACTTGCTGTGATGATTTATGATCATTAAACGATTGATATTGATTTGTAATTGATTGTAATGATCCCTATGATGATCTGTAATGAGTTGTAAAGATTTGTGATGATCTATGTAGTAAGTCTTAGGGTTTTGATGCCAACCTAGTTGTAAAAAGTATTTATGTCAGCAAGGTTGATGTTTTGGTGTGTCAGTGTTTTTGAGAAGTGTGAGAAGCCGAACCCGTGTGTGAAAAGATCCACCAGAGAGATGCAGAATTAGAACTTAATTGGATATAATCAAGCAAGCAGTAGAGTACTATACACAGATCATTCACTATTGTTCTCTAACAATTATAGTAGCTAAAATCCCTTAACAGGGTAGGTCCTAACATGCCTCACATTGTAAAATCCCCAAACAGGGTGACTCAATATCTGAGTTCTAAATCCTTTTGCAAGGTTGATCCTAATAGATCAAAGCTTATAACAAGGCCAAGGTAAATCCCTTAACCAAGTGACTCCTAACATGGTTTTCTCTTAACAGGGCATCATTGTAAGCTTCTAACCGGGCTTGGCTCCTAATAGGGCACATTCTGAAAGAGTGCAAAATATTTGTGGGTACCAATTCCCACCATGGTTTTTCCCTATTTGGGTTTTCATGTGAGAAACATGGTGTTCATGTGTGGTATGCTTTTCTTGTGATGTTCACATTTTATTTTTATTAACTAGTAAAGACAGTTTATGTTTGTTTATCAAAGATCTTAAAGTGGTTACCAGTATTGATGATTATACGATTGATGAAGCAATCTGATCAGTTAATAAGTTGGTAACTGTGTTTGTTGATCTGATATTTAATTGATGGCTGAATTGATTAATAAGTTTGCATAAGAGGAAATGATTATCTAGATCTAACAAGGAAATCTATTATGAAGATTTGGTTTAAGTATTGAATGTATTTAGATTTGAGATAAGTCTGTTTTGGTGTTAAAAGTTTCAGTTTTTGTTAATACTGATTCACCCCCCTCTCAGTATTAACCAGATGCTTTATGTTTATCAATTGGTATTAGAGCATAGGTCCTCTGTGTGGAGAAAGCCTAACAACCTGAGGGAAAGATTCTGTGAAAGATGATGAAGAAGTAGGGTCCCAATTTTACCAAGGACAATTACTGGATATGGAGTGATCAGATGAAGATCTACATTAAAGGAATGGGTTCACAGTACTAGAATCATGTGATAACAAGGTATGTTACACCTACTACCAGTCCCTTGACACTAGATGAGCTCAAAGAACAACAAGAAAATATTCAGGCTCTTGAAGCAATTGTAAGCACTTTGTCTGACTCTGAATATATTGATGTTCATGGATTAGAAACTACAAATGAATTATGGGATAAATTGAAATTAATCTATGGAGGAGATGAACATGTACAAAGGGAAAATGAAGAGAGTCTATGAGCAAAATTTGATGATATGAAAATGGTTGACGGTGAGAACATAACTCAATATGGACAAACGATTAAGGAAGTTGTTGGTGGAATAAAGAGTGCCAGAGGTAAGATTGAAGATGATACCATTGTTAGCCAAATGCTTAGAACTCTTTTATGACAATATTCTATTAGAGTGTCTACTATTCAAGAACTGAGATCCATTTCAAAAGATAAAGTTACTGTTGATTCTTTAATTGGAAAGTTAACTGCATTTGAACTTAATAGTTTTGATAATAGTGTTTCCAAACCTTTTGAATCTGCCTTTAAGGCTTCAGTAATCGGTACATAAACAAGGAAAGGAAAAGATGTTTGTCATAATCATGACTGCTCTAGTCATGGCGGTAGTAGAGGTGATGGTGATGATGAAGATCATCTAATGGAACTTGAGGCATTACTGGCTAGAAGATTCCCTAGAGGAATAGGTAAATATAAAGGTAAATTACCCTTGAAGTGTTTCTCTTGTAGTAAGATTGTAAACATAGCTGCTAACTACCCTAACACTGATAAGAAAGATAAGTTTAGGAGATTCAAAGGAAAAAGAAAGAAATATTGTTATGTTGCAATGGATGAAGGTGTGACCGATGATGAATCGGAAGAAGATGACAATGAGGAGATAGTATTTGTTGTTGTGAAGGAGGATCTGATTGATGAGAAGGCTTTGGTGTCTCATACGAATAACAATGATGAATGGATAATAGATAGTGGTTGCTCACACCACATGACCAGTGACAAAAGTAAGTTCCTATCCCTTGAAGAGTTTGATGGAGGTGTTGTAAGATTTGGTAATAACTCTCCCTACATGGTCAAAGGTAAAGGATCAATTTCATTAAATGGGAAGAGTAATGCAGATGATGTCTTTTGGGTTGAAGGACTAAAACATAACCTCTTGAGTGTTGAACAACTTAATGATAAGGGATATCTACTTGAATTCAAAAGTGGAGTGTGTAGGATTCTTGAAAATAATAGAGAATTGATTGCTACTAGGAAGCATACTAGAGGTAATATATATCATCTGAATACTAATGTAAATGATTGTTTGGTGGCAAAGATTGAAGACAGCTGGTTGTGGCACAAGATATTTTGTCATGTCAATTTTGACAATTTGATTAAAGTTAGTAAATCAAGTATTGTTAAAGGTTTGCCACATCTTGTGAAACTAGACAATGTGTTATGCAAGCATTGTCACATGGGTAAGATGACCTCTGTATCCTTCAAGAGTAAGTCTTTTTCTTTAGAGAATATTTTTGATTTGGTTTATAGTGATCTTTGTGGTCCTATGAGGACTAAGAGCTATTTTGGCTATAAGTATTTTATGATCTTTATTGATGATTATTCCAAATAATGTGGGAAACTTTTCTAAGAGTAAAGTCTGAGGATTTTAGTAAGTTTAAAACATTTAAAGCTCTTGTTGAGAAAGATACAGGGAAGAATCTAAAATGTTTGAGATCCGATCGCGGAGGTGAATTTACTTCTCATGAGTTTGTGAAGTTTTGTGATGAACAGGGAATTAAGAGGCGGATGTCAGCTCCTATAACTCCACAACAAAATGGGATGTCAGAGAGAATGAATAGAACAATTGTTGAAGCTACTAGAATCATGTTGATTCAAGGTGAAGTACACAAGATGTTTTGGAGAGAAGCAGTCAACACTGCTGTCTATACTTTGAATAGGGTACTTGTCAAAAAAGGTAATAACAAAATGCCTTATGAATTATGACATGGAAAGACTCCTAGTGTAAGCTATTTCAAAATATTTGGGAGTAAATGTTATATTAAGAGAGATGATTACACTAAAAAATTTGATGCTAAGTGTGATGAAGGCATTTTTCTTGGTTACTCTACAAAGAGTAAGGCATTTAAATGTTATAACAAGAGAACTAAGAAGATCATTGAGAGTGCTAATATGAAGATAGATGAACTCCTTGAGAATTCTAGTGAGTCCAGTCGATCTGAGCCTGAGAAAGATGAAGAAAGACTTGTGTTCATAGAACCGAAAGTACAAAAGATTGATGAGCAAAATGTTGCAGAAATAGGTGCTCAACCAGTAAATGCAGAGAGCAATGAAGAAGATGAAGAAAATGAAGCATGAAGCACAACACTGGAACTGGTTATTCGAAGGTACGTCAGGTTAAATCACTCAGAAGAATAAATAATTAGAGATAAACATGCTGGAGTACAAACAAGGAGAAAAATCAAAAAAAATTCTTGTCCGATCTCTACTATTGAGCCGAAAACAGTAAGAGAGGCATTAAAGGATGATGAATGGATTAGTGAAATGAATGAGGAGTTAGATCAGATAGAGAAGAAGAAGACATGGAAACTTGTTCCGAGATTGGAAGACAAGAATGTGATTGGAACCAAATGAGTTTTTAGAAACAAGTTAAATGAAGAAGGAAAGGTTGTGAGAAATAAAGGAAGATTGGTTTGCAAAGGCTATGCATAAGAAGAAGGAGAAGATTATGGTGAAAACTTTGCACCTGTGGTGAGATTGGAAGGAGTAAGAATGCTACTTGCTTATGCTGTATTTAAAGGATTTAAAGTCTATCAGATGGACATTAAATCAACTTTTCTCAGTGGTATCCTTGAAGAAGAAATATACATAGAACAACCAAATGGATTTACTTTGTTTGAAGACAAAGACATGGTTTGCAAACTACATAAAGCACTGTAGGGATTAAAGCAAGCACCAAGAGAATGGTTTGAAAGGTTGCATGGACACCTGATCAAGATAGGATTCCAACATACCAGTGAGGACAATAACATATATCTAAAGACTGATGGAGAGAAAGTATTGATAGCTGAAGTATTTGTGGATGACATTATCTTTGGTGGCAATGATGACTTATGCATGGATTTTACTGAGGAGATGAAAAAGGAATTTGAGATGTCTCTTGTTGGAGAGATTAAATTTTTTATTGGGTTGCAGGTCCAGCAGTTGGATGGTGGAATTTTTATCTGTCAGAGTAAGTATGTCAAAGAGGTGTTGAAAACATTTGGCATGGAAGATTGTAAACCGATTTGTACTCTGATGGTGACAAACTGCAAGTTGTCTAAGCAAGATGACTCACCATCTGTGGATGAGAAAGAATACAAGTCTATGATTGGTAAATTGCATTATGCCGTTCATAGTAGACCAGATATTGCACATGCTGTTGGATTGGTTGCTATATTTCAAAAGGATCCCAAGGAGACTCACGTGGTATCGATGAAAATCTTATTCCGGTACCTAAAAGGCACAATAGATTATGGTTTGTGGTATCCTTATAAAGGAATTTTCTCTTTGGATGTGTGTACTAATGCAGATTGGGTAGGCAATGTAGATGACCAAAAAAGCACTACCGGTGGAGCTTTTCTTCTTGGAGGCAGATTGGTTGCTTGGACAAGTAAGAAACAAACTTGTGTTTCTTAGGCAACTGCAGAGGTAGAGTATGTTGCAACATCAATTAGTTGCACACAGGCAATCTGGATGAGACATGTGCTTGAAGGATTCAGATTTGATATGTCTGAACCGGTAACTATTTACTATGATAATTCTAGTGCAATCAATATTTCAAAAAATCCTGTGTTACATGCAAGAACAAAACACATAGAATTGAAATATCATTTTCTAAGGGAAAGAGTACAGGAAAAACAAGTTCGCATGGAGTATGTGACAAGCAAAGAGAAACTAGAAGATACTTTTACCAAACCATTGCCGAAGACAACCTTTGAGTATCTCAAAGGTAAATTAGGGGTCAAACCCCTACTCAGACAAAACTAGAATGCATGATGCATCAATCTAGTGGGATTCATGCTTATTTTTCACTTTGGATTGATGAGATGCAGACTACTCTACAGGGGGAGCAACTTAGATGTGTTTGCAAACATGTTGAAGACAACAACTACAATAGACTTGATGATTTATGATGCTTATGCACCTTTGGCATTGCTATCAAAGGGGGAGAAGAAATATGATTAAGAGAAGACATGATTAGTTGGAGTAGATATAGTGTAACCGACAGATGAGATGCAATAGAGAAGAGAAGAGTTGTAGAGAAGGTCCAGAACAAAGGTTGAGTATGTTGATATTTAGTGTTTCCATCAATGCCAAAGGGGGAGATTGTTGGTATGTTTGGCATAACTAATGAAGATGAGATAATGGTGGATGACTATACCGGTAGAGGAAGATGACATGATCAGTTATTTATATATTTATTAATGTGAACCGGGTTCAACTGATGTTTAATGATGTTTATAGTTGGTTTTTGGTGATTGACTTGTTGGCTAAGTGATTTGGTCTATCAGAGTAAGAGTTTGACAGTTTGACAGAGTTTATTGACAAGACTACAAATTAGGACCTTGACTGTAAAGCAGATTAGTTTTGATTGAATCGAGTGATTGGCGATGTTTGGTGACTTCTGGTTTGATACATAAGCTTTTATGATGGATTTGAGTATGTAACCAAAACCACATCCAATTATGGTTATTGGAAGGTATGTTTTGAATTTCTGATGAAGTTTTGCCAGGGTTTAAGGACCGGTAAATAACACTCTAAACCGGTAGTGATTTTTGGTTTGGTGGTGATCTACATCAAGTTCACGTGTTGATGATAACGTGACACAAACCACATGATGAGTTTGAAAGATGTTTTGGCATGTTTGGAGAATGAATTTATTGGGAATGTGCAAGGTTCTTAGCGGGATATGCTAAGGGTTTGACTTTGTACCAGATCGACTTGTTGTGACAATTTATGATCATTCAATGACCGATATTGATTTGTAATTGACTGCAATGAGTTGTAAAGATCTGTGATGATCTATATAGTAAGTCTTAGTGTTTTGATGCTGACCTAGTTGTAAAAAGTATTTATGTCGGCAAGGTTGATGTTTTGGTGTGTCGGTGATTTTGAAAAGTGTGAGAAGCCGAATCAGTGTGTGAGAAGATATGCTAGAGAGATATAGATTTAGAACTGAATTAGATTTGATTAAGCAAGCAGTAGAGTGCTATACACAGATCATTCATTGTTGTTTTCTAACAATTATAACAACTAAAATCCTTTAACCGGGTAGGTCCTAATAGACCTCACATTGTAAAATTCCCTAATAGGGTGACTCAATATCTGAGTTCTAAATCCTCTTGTGAGGTTGATCCTAACGTATTAAAGCTTCTAACAGGGCTGAGGTAAATCTCTTAATCAGGTGACTCCTAACAGGGTTTTCTCCTAACAAGGCATCATTGTAAGCTTCTAACTAGGCTTGGCTCCTAACAGGGCGCATTCCGAAAGAGTGGAAAATATTTGTGGGTACCAATTCCCATTGTGGTTTTTCCCTATTTGGGTTTTGATGTGAAAAACATGGTGTTCATGTGTGGTATGCTTTTCTTGTGATGTTCATGTTTTATTTTTGTTAACCGGTAAAGACAATTTATGTTTGTTTATCAGAGATCTTAAAGTGATTACCGATATTGATGATTATACGATTGATGAAGCATTCTGATTAGTTAATAAGTTGGTAACTGTGTTTGTTGATCTAATATTGAATTGATGGCTGATCTGATTAATAAGTTTGCATAAGAGGAAATGATTATCTAGATCTGATAAGGAAATCTATTATAATGATTTGGTTTAAGTATTGAATATTTTTAGATTTGAGATAAGTCTATTTTGGTGTTAAAAGTTTTAGTTTTTGTTAATACTGACTCACCCCCCTCTCACTATTAACTAGATCCTATAGGTTTATCATTCCCATGTAAATATAGTAATGGAAATGAAGATTACACCAACATAAGATATATCTACATCATCATCAGTTCCAAGAAGAGCTTCAATAGAAACAGATACATCATCAATAAGAGATGGTAATTACATATTGCCTCTATCTCTCTTTCACACACTTAATGAAATCTCTATCATGGAAGAGGAAGATATAAATCAGACTACTCTCCCATATATCATCAACATAAGTGAAACTCCTCTATCTCCAATTTAGGAAATTGATGAAGAGGAATTCGACAGAGAAGCCTATGCAGAAAGTGTAACTACTGATTCACATGATTATGAATTCCTATCTACCCACAGTTGTAGCACATATTCAGTCTTCAAAGCTTATAATATTTGACCACACAAAGATGATGGCATTGAATATGAAGATATACCTATCTATCCACCATCCATCAAATATGTCTATGACAGCAATAGAATTTGTATTCTCTCGACAACATCTCCTCCAATAGAAGAACGAGATCTTTGGCTTATGTATCCTCACTTAATAGATTGGGGGAAAAAGGAAAAACCATAATTAGATTGGTTTCAAAATGATGAAGCCATAGCTGAATTCTTGGGTGCAAGGGACAGACTCCCTTATGATGATCACAAGGTTGACTTTGCAATAGATTTGGATAGAACTGCATATTTCAAAGAAACAAGCTCCTCTTCCAATGATAATGCATCGAGACACATTACTCATAATAGAATGGACACTCTTCCTATTGATAAAGAACAATCAACACTATTGGTAGAAGAAACCAAAGAAATCAACATCGGTGATGCTGTAAATGTTCATAATATACACCTATCAAAGTCCTTGAATCCAATAGAAAAAGAGAAGTTTAGCCAATTCTTTAAACAAAGACCAATCAATTTTGCCTAGTTTTATGAAGATATGCCAGGATTAGATCCTAAATTTTTCTTACATAATTTACCATTACTACCAGGAGCAAAACTATATAAGTAGAAACTCAGGAAGATGCACCCTCACATATCTTTGTTGGTCAAAATCGAGCTACAAAAATTATTGAAAGAGGGTTTCATTAGACCCATAGACTATGCTGAGTGGATTTCAAATCTAGTCCTAGTAACCAAGCATACTGGAGGTATCACTATCTGCACTAACTTCAAAGATCTCAACAAGGCTTGCCCAAAGCATGATTTTCCACTCCCTAACATAGACATGATAGTAGACTTGACAACTGGAAATGAAATGCTATCACTCATGGATGGTTTTTCTGGTTATTGATGATCTGAAATAATAGCTCTTTTATTCCTATAATTGATAAGCTTTTGTTTTAAGTTGCATATTGGGATAGTGTATGAGTCATGTGATGTATTAAATTTTGACTATGTGCATTCTGGATGATAACTAAACCCATTAAATCCTGTATTGTTTTGACCTATTATTCCATTTTCCATGCATATTATCATAGGTAATATCATGTGTGAATGAATAAGTGCTATTATTAATGAAAATAGATATACATATATATATGTATGCTTGTATGTTCTATCTTTTAAATGCAGGAATAAAAGAGATGTTGTAGAAGCAGTTATTGCAAGCCAGATGGTGAAAAATGTCATAAAAGAAGTTGGAGACATTCAAGGATGGTTAAATATTCAAAACAACAGAGAAGATGGTGTGCATAAGAATTGGCAAAGGAATAGCAAGGTGACTCTAGATTCATTTATGTTTGTCTTCAACAAACATCAATCTTGTAAAATCGCCATGCTATATTCTTGGTTGCAGTTTAGCCGAGTTCCACATTTTCTATGGATTAACTTCTTTTGTTAGTAGTCATAAATGTTTTCCGCCTTATTTCATGGGTGTGATATAGATAGTAGGAAGTTTTTTTATAGTTTTCTTTTAAATAAAGGCCTACGCCTCTTCTTAGAGGTTAGACAATGTGAGAGTGTTTTTCAGAACATGAAGCATTTCTTTCATTCGATGTGTTGTATCGACTTTTGAAAACAATGAATAAAAGTTATGTTATTCTGAGTATATAGAATCATCTTTAAATTCTGGATAGACTCATCCAAGGGGGCCTACTTGGTGAGTATTCTTGTGTGTTTGCTAGATTAAGTTTTACCTTTGCTGCAGTACATGTTCTAGTGACTGACTGTTCCTGTAGCCAATGGAACCAGATCTTGTGACTATTCTTGTAGCCAAAGCAGACAGAGTAATTCTTGTTTGTAAGCTCTGAACTTATTTAACAATTATTTAATTAGAATCTTCTGTTATTGTTAAGCTTTCTTACAACCATTCAGTTGTTGTGTTTTCACTTGCTTATTTTGAATAGATTTAGTTGCTGTCGCAGGAACTTAGTGCATATACAATGCATACCCATTTCAAGTAATACGTCCCTGGGTTACCAAGTAAATGAACTTCAGTAATGGAGATAATAACTACACAGAAAGAATGACCAATATTTGGGTTGAGACTTTAGCTCTAGTTATTGTTCCTATTGGTGAGACAAACAGTTATAATCAAATAAAAATTGCAACATAAGACCAACCTAAGACATCATTCACTTGTCCATGGGGAACATATTGCGGAATGTGATGTCGTTCAACCTTAAAAATGCAGATGCTACTTATCAAAGAGCAATGACCATTTTATTCCACGAGATGATACACACAATCATGGAAGACTATGTAGATGATTTGCTAGAAAAATCCAATACAAGACAGGATCATCTAAACATATTGGCTAAAATCTTTGATAGACTTGAGCAATATAATGTACAACTCAATCCAAAAACAATATTTTTGGAGTAACATTCGACATACTCTTGGGATTCATTGTATCCAATCACGGTATTGAAATAGATGCAAAGAAAGTAAAAGCCATTCTAGACATGCCATCACCCACTACACTCAAGCAACTCAGAAGCTTGTAGGGCAGATTACAATCCATAAGGCACTTCATCGCTCAATTAGCGAAAAAGTGCCAACCATTTCAACATCTTTTAAAGAAAGGTGTTACTTCAAAGATCTCAACAAGGCTTGCCCAAAGCATGATTTTCCACTCCCTAACATAGACATGATAGTAGACTTGACAACTAGAAATGAAATGCTATCACTCATGGATGGTTTTTCTGGTTATTGATGATCTGAAATAATAGCTCTTTTATTCCTATAATTGATAAGCTTTTGTTTTAAGTTGCATATTGGGATAGTGTATGAGTCATGTGATGTATTAAATTTTGACTATGTGCATTCTGGATGATAACTAAACCCATTAAATCCTATATTGTTTTGACCTATTATTCCTATTTCCATGCGTATTATCATAGGTAATATCATGTGTGAATGAATAAGTGTTATGATTAATGAAAATAGACATATATGTATGCTTGTATGTTCTATCTTTTAAATGTAGGAATAAATGAGATGCTACAGAAGCGGTTGTTGCAAGCCAGATTGTGAAACACGTCATAAAAGTAGTTGGATACATTCAAGGACGGTTAAATATTCAAAACAACAGAGAAGATGGTGTGCATAAGAATTGACAAAGGAATAGCAAGGTGTCTCCAAATTCATTTATGTTTGTCTTCAGCAAACACCAATCTTGTAACACCTGTTGGGTGAATATTTTGCCACTAGCGTACCAATGACAAAATATATGATTCACATATAGCTATGTTGAGAAATTAATCTCTCATCTCATCAAGGGGAGTTTACCTTTGAAATTTCTTCTCTAATTAACAAGAAATTAAAATCTATGGGTTAGTTTTGAGCATATAAATCTCTTTTTTCAGAGTCAATGTATTCCCCCTCCACTTTGTTACAATTTCCCTATCACTTTGATACTTAAGGAAATGAACAAATTAATCCAAAAAACTATTCCAAAATTTTATAAGGAAGAAGCACAAAGTCTTTCCTGAATATAACACTAACTTAACTAATTATCACAATGGTAAGGAATTCAACTTGCAACTCAAAGTCTTCAAGTATAATTTTGTAATCCTTAAAACTACAAGCAATAGTAGCAATAAAAATCCTACTACTAATCACTTAACAATAGAAAATTTCCCAAATATTCAAGGAGCACAAAGTCTACTTTCACAATTCAAGAGCTCTTTTACCCACTTAACGATACCTCCAATATCAGGAAATTCAAGAACATATACAATTCATGAATGTAAGAACATCAACTCATATAAACAATTTTTGACACAACACAAAGTTTGGGATCAAATAAAATTTCTTTATTTTCTTGATCAAATCTTCACAACAAAAGCTCAAAGTCTTAGTTGAGGGGAAAATTCGGCAGAGTTTTGCTTAGCATAATTCAAGATAAAATATACAAATGAGGGTCCTCCTTATATATGAAAAGAGTGGAGAAAAATGTGGGCACAATTGACTAATTCAACTGCACAGTCCCACTTGACTACAACTATAGCAGAAAGAAATTATACAGCTACGAGAAAACTTGCAACATGTAACAATGCAACTACATGAAAATAAAATGTCAAAAGGGGTCACTTTATTCATCTTTCTCCTCCTCATTTGATTTGTGGAATTCTTCGAACTTAGTCAGGATGGCCTCCATCTCTGCTTAGTCTAGAATTGGGGTAGAATCTGTGATCA
The DNA here is from genome assembly GCF_030272615.1 of Cryptomeria japonica. NCBI lineage: Eukaryota > Viridiplantae > Streptophyta > Pinopsida > Cupressales > Cupressaceae > Cryptomeria > Cryptomeria japonica. The sequence goes on along the minus strand of NC_081412.1, from coordinate 314,332,276 downwards.
CACGAACATGGGAAATTACATCTTCAACCTTCACATATTTATCTTTTCCATCTTTCAACACAGATGCAAGGACTTCAAAACTGACTTGGATCTCCAGTAACTTGTCGAATGCACTTAGTGGGAAATCCTGTCCCGTGCAGTGATCCATTAAGGAAAGAAACTCCTGCGTGATGGCATCACTGGTAATGAGATTTTGATTGTCATCATATAGATAACAAGAAAGGTCAACAATTTTGGCAGAAATGAGATCAATCTCATCGTCACCTTCCTTCCTTTCTTGATCCAGCTCCGCAATCATCAATCTTATTGTCTCTTTTTTGTGAGACAATAGTGACAAGATTTGGATATATTTTTCTCTTGTGGGAATCACTTTATTTTCAATGAGGATATCTATTCTGAAGTCCTCCATTTTTCTCCAAAGGGTTGTACTCTTCTCAATATTTTCAATTTCTTGAGATAATGAGGTCTTGATACTTTGCATGTGACTTTGGATTACTTCAAAATCAATCAATAACCCAATTGTTGAACTTAGAAGATGAGACCCTTCTGGATTCAACTGTGCAATCCATTCATCCACCACTCGACCTTTGGTTCCCACCTATTCAACTTTCTTAAGAGCTTCAGTGTCCATTCAGGAACCTATAGGCTCAATATCCTGGGAAGATTGTGTAACTTTAAGAAGAACATTGGTCAATTGCTCGCACTTCTATTTTAATTCATTCTTCTCATCCTTCTCTTGATTAAACCTCAGTAACAAAGAGTTAAAAGCCGTTTGAGAATCAAGCTTAACACTCTCATGTGTCTCTACTCCTAGCTCTACAATTTGCATGGTATAGTCTTCCGGTTGTATATTATCTTTACTATTATCTGATGACGGTACCATGACCTCAACATATTTCCTTTTAGTATCCAGATCTTCTAATACCCGAGAGACAGTCTTTGACTTCTTTGTTCCTTTGGGCTTTGGAGGAACCAACTGCTCAAAATCAAACTCATTAGGTGAAATTACCCAATTTTTCCTCTTGGGTGCTACTACCTCCATCCAAGGTGGTAATTATGGATTGGTGGGTGGAGTAGTGGCTTCTTGCTGAACATTACTTGGTATTTTAGGAGCAAACTGGCTTGAACTTGCATCGGTTGTAGATGTTGTTATCTGTATCAATGTTGAAGTATCCAGTGATATGCCTACTAATGTAGTAACAACTATTGATGCTGACCCTTCTTCAGTTACAACCATAGAGGGGAGAGTGGAAGGTGCAGTGGAAATAATTTCAATACTAACCAGAGGTGGAATTTCCGTTATGACCGTCGTAGTGGAAATAATTTTAGTGCTTAGCAGAGGTGGAATTTCTGTTATGACCGTCATAGAAGGTAAAGTCATCATCTGTTGTTCCGCAAATGCTTTCTCCATAGCTTCAGGAAAATCCAACATTGAAGATTCAATGGTGGTTGAAGGAATACCATCCAAAATAGAAAAATTGGATAATGTGAAAAATTGTTGAGCAACTTTTGACTGTGACATGTCCAAATTTAACTCTTCATCATCAAATCCCTCATCCTCTTGATCCGAGTCAATTTCAATAGAATGAATAATAAAATTTGGATGTTCAGGTGCCTCTGAGGTGGGAGGGACATCAATTTTGCCATGATGTACTGGCTCTTCATCACGTGCTTCCTATTGATGAGGAATTTCACCTTCTTCAGGCTCATTTTCTTTCTTAGTCTCTATAGCGGGCTGCTGTTCTGATTGCTTTACGATTGTCTTTAGTGCTGCTAAAGACGATTCACCTTTCTTGGACCCTTTAATTGTGAAGTTGATTTTGGGTTCTTTCCCCTTAGATTGTGTTACAGGGGTCGAGGATGGTACTTGCAGATCTGCTCTGGTCTTGGTTCTTGTTTCAACCATAGCTGTCTTACCAATTGGGCTAAAACTATTATCATCATCTCTAGAACTAGCAGGAAGTTGTTTCATTCTAAGATTCTTTTTCAACAACCATGCATTGATATTTGCCAGAATGGGGGAGATTCTTTGAGTGATAGACTTACTGTCCTTTTTTGACCATTGCACGGGTGGAAGTGGAGAGTCGACAATCTTCTTTTCATAATAGACTGGGTCTATTATGTCATTAGTGTCTTCCACGGTTATTGGTATTTTTACTGAATCCATATTTTCAATCTTCTCTAGGGTAAGACGACTGAAATCCATTCTTCTTATGTCTTCATCATCTTGGCAATCTTCCCACACATCCTCAAACCTAAAAACATGGGTGTAGTTTCTTTTGAGCTTATTCTTCATGCCACAAAAATCAAAATTATTTCGTGCCTTGAATCTTCTCATAGTATTCCAATGCATCTCTTCCTCCATGTTCTTTTCTTTGGGGTTAGTAAAAATTGAGTACCTGCCAATAGATTCTAGGAAGTTCAATTTGGTCTTATGTGCTTGTGATTACTTTTCGTGCACATAGATCAGTTATCGACACAACTCCATGAGGATGATCTTGTCAGAAGGATACCTTGGTAAAATGAAAGGTTCACCTGAGAAACATCCTATCCATATGTAAGTGAATGTTGGAAACTGAAGAAAAACACATCCAATATGAGACACCCTATTATATGCAGCCTCTGATAATATTTTCTTCTGTAGGCTTTTATCAAACATGCACTTCCACACAACAAAGAAGACATCGTTGACTCTTCTAAAATGGCTACCTTGATTCTTGATTGTGAGTTGATCATAGTATTCCCAGACAGGTACTAACCTCCTGTCACCTTTGGTAGATAAAACTGGATATTGTTTCATAGAAGCATCTGCATATACCAGGTAAGAAGTCATATAGAATTTCAATGTCACTTTGACCTCTTTCAACTATGCACAGAGTGCATCACTGATCTGTTCATCCCAATCAATCCTAGCAGCTCCTTTCTTGATTATATTCATGTAATAGCACATCTAGTTCTGAAAGTAGTGAGAATCCTTTAAACCCTTCACCCATGCTAACATGGTGACCATATCATTGTACTCCTCATTTAAGTCACTTTGGTGGAAATATTTAGACCATCATGAGGTGGTAGAATTTCCAGTAGCAGAGAGGTACACTGTATTAATTACTTTCTTGCATTTGACCTCATTTTTCTCATAGTACTCCTGAGAACTTTCTTGAGAAATGTCGGCCACTTCCTCAACTGAAGAACCTTTGAAAACACCGTTGAAGAAAATACTATCCAAAGTCATGACCATATTTTGATCAGCATTCTTAACCTATGTTGTATTTGGATTGAAGTGATCCACCACTGCAAGTACAATATCTGGATCATGAGCCACAACTGGGAAGGAAGCATATTTATGCAACTCAGATCTGATCAAGTTTATAAGGCGGGAAGGGGCTTTCTCAATTTGATCAATAAACTCCTGCATACTAACATGACCAATTTCTATATCTTTGATCTCCTTGATGTTTGAATCAACTAAGCTCTCTGGGTACAAATACAAGTATTTATCATACTTGTACTTCATCTTCTTTGTTGATGATTTACCTAGAGAAGATTCCAATTGACTCGAAGAAGGCTCTAATTTGTCGTGAGGGGGTCTTGAAATTTTTAAATTACTACATTCAACACTGAGGATTATCTTCTTTGACTGTTATCATCATCAATAAAACTAAATTTTATTAACCGGATTAAAAATCGGACTCAGAACAGGCTTGGGAGAAAAACTGCCAAAACTGGTAGTTCGGGGGAAAAAGTCCGACCTGTACCTTAGGAGTCAAAATTTGCACATCGGACTTTAGAGTCTGATGTGCAAGGATAAAAAATCTTACTTTCATATCGAACTTTAAAGTCTGATGTGCAAGTTGGGGGAAGTCATCGGCACATCGGACTTTAAAGCCTGATGTGCAAGTAAAAAAAAATCATTCAAAAGACCAACACATCAGACTTTAAAGTCCGATGTGCAAGGGAAGGGAAACCAATTGACATGTTGGGTTTTAAAACCCAACATGTCAATCAGACAAACCCTCCTGCATATCGGACTTTAAAGTTCGATATGCGGAGAGTTATCTTCACTCATTAGCCTGCATGTCAAGTTTTAAAACCCGTCGTGCAGGGGAGGGAAGAAAGAAAAACAAAAAGATCAAAGGGAAATTGGACATTAAAGTGCGATGTGCCCTCAATCTTGAGGGGAAGGTTTAGGAGCAATCGGATTTTAAAATCTGATGCACTCCAACAACAGAAAACCCAAAAGAAATGGCAAAAAAGAAAAATGAAGAGCAAATCCAAAGGAATAAACTCAAAAACAATAAAACCCTACCTCAATCCACGTGGCCAAAGAAAATCAGATGACTGGCAAGGAATCAGGATTGAAATCACAAGGAGAGGAGCAGGAGGGCATGTGCAGAGGAGAAATCACCAAACGAAATGAAGAAATAATCCCCCAAAAATTAATAAATAACTTCGAAATTAGCAATAAATGCCCTCATTAATTGTTAATTGCGTCGTGCATGAAGTCCGACATGTAGGACTAAACCTCTTGCAAGTCGGACTTTAAAATTTGACATGCAAGAAATTGTCAAATCAACCTGCACATCGGACTTTAAAGTTCGATGTGCAGATGCAAAGACCCTGCAGGTCGGACTTTAAAGTCCAATCTGCAAGAGAAGGACTACCTGCAGGTTAGACTTTTAAGTCCAATCTGTAGGGGCATAACCAAAATTTTGCACATCAGACTTTAAATTCTGATGTGCAAATCCCTTCAAAAAAGAGAGAATCCTATAGGCTGGACTTTAAAGTCTAACCTGCAGGCAAAACTGCAAATCTAAAAGAACTTAAAAACAATAAAAACAAAAAGCAAAAAGCTAAATGAGCTAACCAATGGAGTTGATCAAGCTCTCCTAGAGGGTGTGAGGTACGAAATGGACCAGTTTAGTAGGGTTGCTTCATGATTTTGGCCACCCTGAAATCGAGGACAACAACACCGCCATGCTATATTCTTGGCTGCGGTTTAGCTGAGTTCCACATTTTCTGTGGGTTAAATTCTTCTGTTAGCAGTCATAAATGTTTTCCGCCTTATTTCATGGGTGTGATCTAGATAGTAGCAAGTTTGTTATAGTTTTATTTTAAATAAAGGCCTGCACCTCTTCTCAGAGTTTAGACAACATGAGACAGTGTTTTTCAGAACCTAAAGCATTTCTTTCATTTCATGTGTTGTATCAACTTTTGAAAATAATGAATAAAAGTTATGTTATTATGAGTACATAGAATCATCTTTAAATTCTAGATACACTCATCCAAGGGGGCCCACTTGGTGAGTATTCTTGTGTGTTTGTTAGATTAAGTTTTCCCTTTGTTGTAGTATATGTTCTAGCGACTACCTATTCCTGTAGCCACTGAAACCAGATCTTGTGACTGTTCCTATAGCCAAAGCAGATAGAGTAATTCCTGTTTGTAAGCTCTGAACTTAGTTAATAGTTATTTAATTAGAATCTTTTGTTAATGTTAAGATTTCCTATAGCCATTTAGTTGTGTTTTCACTTGTTTATTTCGAATAGATTTAGTTGCTGCAGTAGTGCAGAATAACTATTGTAGGAACTTAGTGCATATACAACGCAAACCCATTTCAAGTAATACATCCCTGGGTTGACAAGTAAATGAACTTTAGTAATGGAGATAATAACTACACAGAATGAATGGCCAATCTTTGGGTTGAGAATTTATCTCTAGTTATTGTTCCTATTGGTGAGGCAAAAATTTTTGGCACCGTTGCTAGGGATGGTGTCAAACTAAGAACCTATTAGAGCTACGAATTTTCAAGTTTTCAGTATAGTTGTTTTTGATAGCTCAGTTTATTTTAAGTAATTCTCATGAATCTACATGCATAGGCAAAGAACAGATTCTCAAGGTAGATTCTTTCCTAACCATCCTAATTATACAAGACTCAATCCATATGAAGCACCTGATGTAAATCCTTTTGTTGCACTTTACCAAGCCCCAGATAATTTGAACTTGCTTGAATTTGAGCATCTTGAGAACAACCTTAATTTCCTCTTTGAACCTCTTGAAGAGGAACTTTGTTCAATAACTCCAATAAATCCTCCTCAAAGACCAATGCAAGGAAGTCCACCCCCTAGTGGGAATAAACCACCTCCATCTGTGAACCCAACATTTGAGTTCCCTATTTCTGATTTGCATGATAATGCTAACCTCAAGAACATTCCAACTTCTTCCCTTCCTAAATTCTATGGATTAGTGATAGAGGATCCCAACACTTTCTTGTTTGAATTTGATGTCCTCTATAGGAGTTATGATTATACTACAGATACCCATACACTTAAAATATTTCCTGCCACTTTAAAAGAATCAGCTTTGAGATGGTTTATGAGTCTAGGGAGTAGTACAATCACTACATGGGATGAGATGAAATAGTTGTTTCTTGTGAAATATAAATATTATTGTAGAGGGATTGACTACCATGGGGATGATATTTTTAGAATGATACAAAAGGAAGATGAGAGTCTAGAAGATTATCTGGAGATATTTTTATTCAGTGTCAAGAAGTCCAAGCATAATACTCTAAATGAAGATGCTCTTAAGTTAATATTTTTAAGGGGAACCAGTGATAAATGTATGAATACTTTGGACCTTATGGGAGGTGGTGATACAACACAAGCAACATGGAATGACATTGGTTAAATTTTTGAGAAGTATTCCAGATCTTCTTCTAAGAAGAGTAGGCGTTTCAAGCCAAGAATTTCTTCATCAACATCCAGTAATGGAGTTTCTTGAATGGAGCTTAGCCACCTTTTGAAGAATTTTAATGAGGATATCATAAAAAATATGGCTACTAAGTTATACACACTTCAAGCTAAGAAGAAGCATGAGGAAGCTGATGCAATCCTTGCAGAATTCTACCCACATTGTAGATAGAATAAAAAAGACTGCAAATGTAAGATGGTTGCAAATCTTGAATTTCTTGATTTCAAGATAGTAAAAGGAGATGATGAAAAAGTTTTCTATGTTTCTCAAAGGAGGCCAAATTTTACAAGACAAGGTATGCCTCCCGATCCACTTTCTTTTCTGGTTATAGTGGAAATTCCTATGCACAAAATAATCTCCATATGCTCAAAATTTTGGAAATTATCAAAATTGGTATAATCCTCAAGGCCAAGGGAAATTTTTTTCCAATCAAACTCCACAGTGGCAATAGCCATAAGGAAATTGGTCTCAGTCTCAGGGACCATGGAAATCATTCCAAGGGAGTTGGCAACCTAGCCCTCAATGGAGAGGAGGTCAGCAATGGATAAATCAATCATCTGGTTATCAACAACCTCAACAACTATGACAACAACCTGCTATAATGCCTCCTCTTGCTGCCAATATCATTCCACCTAAACATAGACAACTACCCACTCAACCCATGCCAAATCCTAATAGCATGCTGCAACAACAACTACAGGTTTATTTAGCTGATCCTAATTAATATCCAACTTATTCTCTTTCTATAAGTGATATTCACCTTAGATCCGGGACAACTTTACCTAACCCGTCCCCTTTAGTTATAACTGAGATACAAAAGGAAAAGGAAATATCTAGCCCAACAACCCAAATAACTCAAAATCAACAAATACCCCCATTTCCTCAGAGGTTGCAAGCTAAAGAGATTCCTTAGGAAGAACATATAAATTTTGATATCATAGATCAGTTGAAACACATATGTGTTAAAATTCTATTATTTCAAGCTATTAAGGATGTCCCTATTTATGGTGAAGCAATTAAAGAGGCATATTTAAATAAACCCAGTAGAAAGGAAAAGGATCCGCAAACAGTGCATGTAATGGGTCAACTGGCTGATATTATGTTGGGAAAAGTTTCAATTCCTAAATATTCTGATCCTGGTAGTCCTATTCTGAAAATAGTCATCAATGTCACTCAGAAAAAGAATGCCTTAATATATTTGGGAGCAACGTTCAATGTAATGACAAGAGATATTATGTAAAAACTTAACATAACCAGTCTCAGACCTACCCCTATAGTCCTGCAACTTGCTGACAGTTCCACGGTTTGGCCTAATGGTATGATTGAAGATGTCTACTTTAGACTCTTGGGAATATTCGACATATTTTATGATCTTTTCTCCTAAAGCTACATTGGGTGGATATCCAATTATTTTAGGGAGACCTTGGCTTGCTATAGCCGATGCATATATTGGATGCGGGTTAGGGGACATGGCTATTTCTGATGGAAATAGTATTAAAACTCTGGCTCTGTATTCACCTGCTCAGCCTCAACTCGATCAAGAACAAGCTGTTTGGCCTAACATGGGAGAAGAATTCGAGGAGGAAGTCAACTCTGTCAATCATTTTATGATGATTAAAAAAGAATCATTCAGATGACTCTAGGATGATGATTCAATCCTCTCTAAAATTATGGCAAATTGGTTTAATCTAGAGCAGCAGTCACAAGATTTAACATCAAATATTGCAGCATCCAATTTTCCTGCAACCACTAATATATTGCATACCCTATTTCCACATGAAGTCTGCACTTCTCATCTTTCTGAGGCATCTCAGGTTGATCTTACTGTCAAAGTGGAAGTTGATCCAAATAAATATTTAAATATTGACAATCAATTCACAAAGACTCAAAGGTTAACACTGGTTGAATTGCTTAAATATCATCAACACGATTTTGCGTGGGATTGCAAAGATATGCAAGGAATTGATCCTACAGTTTGTACTCACCGTATTTATATCAAAGAAGACTATAGACCGCCTACAAAACCATAGAGAAGAGTAAATCCTGCATTAAGGGAGATAGTTAAAGAGGAACTACAAAAAATATTAAATGCTGGATTTATCTATCCCATATCAGATAGTTAGTGGGTGTCACCTCTAGTCATAGTTCCAAAGAAAGGAGGTAAATGGCTGGTATGTGTAGATTATAGAGCTTTGAACTTACCAACTGTTAGCACATATTTTTACAAAATATTTTTGTGCTATATATGGATTCTTTTTGCATATAGTTTCATCATAAGAGCATTTATTGTTGGATTGTATGTGCAGGTGATATGTTGCAGTGTCTTCATGAAAAGCTATCACTTGGGCATATTCAAGAGAAGTGTTGAGTGAGATGGCATTCTGGTAATCCTCATCCTCATAATTAGTTTCATTTCAAGAGCACTTTTTGGAAGATCAACATAGAGCAGGGTTGTGAACATGTTCAGAGATGTCAAATGGTGTGGGTGAAACCTTTCAATATGGTTATTAAAAGTTGCATCCAAGGAGAAAGGCTTCTTTTGTAAAAAGTGCAAAATTCTTCTTATCAACAGAAGTCACCCTAATGAGATTGCCTAAGGAGGATGGAGTGTGTTGATCGGAGTAACTCATGCCGAAAGTGTTTCCTAAAAGCATGAGCGGCGGGATGAAGTGCGACTGAGTGGTAATCCATCGGGGAGAGTTACGGCGACGATATGATAAGAAGTTGGAGTAACACATATTATCGAGAATGAGGAAAAAATCTTATCCTGATACCTGATGGGGTTATCGGTGGAACTCTCACTGACAACAGATGGAGCGATGTATTAATAGTGATGTCATCGGGTCATCGGGAAGTCCTAATTTATATTACTCAGACACTTGATAGACTAAGTGGTTCATTTCAGACTCTACTGGAGGAAAGAGCCTAGAAGATTAATAAAAAATATTGGTCCACTTAGGAGGTGGCAACTCTACATCTAATACATGAATAATAGTTGGTATTTTGAGAAAGTAAGAGAAACCCCTCGGCATTTATCAATAAAATTAATGTAGGGGAGAAGGTCTCTGCATAAGGGACAAGATAATCTTGTTCAGTTGAGTCTAAAGCTAAGATACAAAGAAAAGAAATCAACACCAAGTATGGCATTTGGGGGTTATAAGACATTTCCTAGTAGAGAGGATGGCTCTTCATCCGGTGATAAATTTTAAAATATGGAGGAAACTCCTTTCTATACCTTAAATGCAAAAGATAATAATGGTGGCCATGATGAAACCTTGACTGCTGAGGAACAGGAGGAGAGGAAATGGGATGAAATCATACTTAAAATGGCTAACTTAAATGTAAATGAATCCAAAATGGCAAAGGCTCTTAGGAGACAACCATATTGGGAATTACAAAAGCTGGGATTAAAAAGAGATACAATTCAAAGCCCTAGGTCAAAATGGATAGAAGGTGAAAGTAAAGGTGAGGGAAGTAGTACAACAACTCCTAAATATAGTCCCCCTCATATGAGAAAAATAGAGTAACCTTTTGTAACTTTTGATAACCCGTTATTAAATGGAAGTAGAAGATGGAGGGATGTGCATAGGGATCAAAGTGAAGAAAGGAAAAGAAATAGCTAGAACAATGGAAGAAAGAATGCAAATGGGGGAAATGATGGGAACTGAAATAACAAGAATAGGGGTAACAATATAAATAATAATAGAGGAAGTAATGGGTATGGAAGCAACCAAGATATGGAAATAATAGAGGTAACAATGGCAATTATGGAAATGGTAATGGTGGAGATAGAAACAACAATAATGGTAATGGAGGCAATAATGGAAATAATAATGGTGGTGGAGACAATGGGAACAATGGTAATTATGGTATAAATGGTGGATTCAATAGAGGAAATATGAACAATCAAAACAACAATTAGGTTGGCAGGCAGATGACCTATGATCATTGAAAGATACAAACAGTTGGATTTTATAGGCATTGTTGGTTATCTAAATAAGATCACTAATGATTTAAGATTAGCCATCCCTAAATTCTCTGGAAATGGAATTGATTCAGCAAAACAACATGTAGTTAATGTAAAAAATACCATTGAAGAATTTGAGGTTCCTCATGAAGATGTATTCATTAAATTGTTTGTTCAATCTTTGGCAAAAGATGCAAGAGAATGGTATAGAAGCCTTTTCGATAGATGTATTGGCAGTTAGAAATAATTTGTAACATTGTTCTTAAAATAATTTGGAGATCACAATGATCCTTTATTTGCATTCCATGAATTAACAAGTATAAAGAAGAATCATAGTGAATCAGTCACTGAGTTTAATAAAAGATTTAATAAAGTACTAAATAGAATACCTAGAGATGTCAGACCTATTGATTCATTTCCGATTAACTTTTATTTGAGTGCTTTTGATAGCAAAACCCACTATGAGATTTTGTCTCATAAACCTGATACTCTAGAACAAACATTCAAGATAGCTGCTACCATTGAGAATAACAAGAAAGTTGCTGGGAAGGTTGCCAAGAGAGATGATCCAAAGTTGTACAATTCTAGGGTTCCCAAGAAAGATGAACTTACTCAGATCATGGACATGCTTAAGGACCTCAAGGGTAAGAAAAATCCTAATGAAAAGCCATCATATAGAAACAATAAGCAAATGAATTACAATAGACCAAGACTACATGATATGCCATATAACACAAACTAGAAGGATGAGAAGCCAGTGAAGCCTAATGTAAGAAAAGAAACTCTTGATCCATTGAAGAAGGCCACAAATTTTATAGATGAATATCTATTGTGTGATGTTTGTAATCTACCTCATGTTGCAGAATAGTACATGATTTCCCAAGGTTTGATAGAGGAGGAAAATCATAATGAGGATTGTGAACCTACTATAAATTTTCTTTCATCCGATCCATATTGGGGAAGGGATGAAGACTCATCCGAGGGGGACCAATTTTTTAATGTGCAGAAAATGAGAGAAAATCAGCATTATAATATACAATAGATCTTTTCAGATGATGATGATGAAGACATTCCAGCTTTGAGAAGATTGTTTCAAGATGATACAGTGCCTTCATTAAGGAACTTAACTGAGGAAGAAAAGAAATCCTTCACTATTGCAGCGATAGAACAAGTAAAGAGCAATTATCAGCTGAGAAATAGGAATGTAAATAATGAGCAGGGCAAGCCAGCAAGTGTGTTTGCCAAAGTTTAAAAACCAGATGGGAACAAAGACAACACTTTCAAAAGAAAAGATGCAAATACCAAAAAGGGAAAGGAAGCAATACCATGACAAGCCAAGGAAGAAGAGATGCCAAAACTAATTAAGCCCGTGGAGAAGAAGCAAGTAAGTAAGCCCACTTAAGTTAGTAATTTATTCATGTCCCAGGCATTGTCTCAAGCAAAGATATCTATGCCTCTGCTAGAGGTAATGAAATTCCCAGACTACAAGAGTGAGACATTGAAAATTATATCTAATGTTGGAGAAGTAAGTAGGGAAGATCCTAAATCAAAAGAAGATCCTCTTGTGGTGTATCTTGGCATGTCTATTACCAAAAATCTCACACAGGTAGATCCTTTCTATCTAACACTGCTGATAAACACAAAAATGCTAAAAAATTGCATGATAGATTTAGGAGCAATAGTAAATATCATGCCAGAGGATGCCATAAAAGAATTGGGAATGCATGTTGATACACGTTATGGTATGTGCTATGCCATGGACAATAGGTCAGTTCCTATAGTAGGAATTATGGAGGACGTTGAGTTCAGATTCTCAGCCTGCCCAAATACTGCATACAAGACATATGTCACAATTTTACAAGTGCCTGTGAACTATGGGATGTTGTTGTCTAAACAATGGTCCAACTTGGTTGGTGGACATGTCCATATTGACTTGTCATATGGCACTATTCCAGTGAAAGGGACAAAGGCGAGGATAAATAGAGAACCAAGATCTCCCTACCTCATAGAAGAAGTTGATCTTGATGAAGTGACTTGCTTTTGCCACTCAGATATGGACAACTTTCAGGTAAGTATTTCTAAACCTTTAAATGTTGATGAAATTACAGAAACGGTTAAACAAAATGAAAATTTAATTTGGAAATTGTATTTTGATGGTGCTTGCAGTAAGGATGGAAATGGAGCATGAGTTGTATTTATTTCACCTAATGGAAAATATTTTAAATACTCTTTCTTGTTAGCTTTTGAGTGTACTAATAATATTACTAAATATGAGGTCCTCTTATTAGGACTTAAAATAGAAAATAAACATGGCATTTAATTACTAACAATTTATGGTGATTCAGAACTAGCTGTTTCACATGTTAGAGGCAAATTTGCTACAAAAAAATGCAAAATTAAGAAGCTATAGGAACGAGGTTTGGGATTACTTTAAACTCTTCGATGCTTTCTCCATCAATTGGATTGAAAGATCCAGTAATATTTTGGTAGAGTTCATGGCTAACCTGGTGATCAAACATAATGGTATCCCTTTTGATGATATTACCCAAGTAGAAATCAAGACTAGACCATCAGTCCCTGACAATATAAAGAGTTGGCAAGTATTCGATGATGATAGGGATTTGCTAAAGTTTTTGTTTTGTGAGAATTAGTATGAGCACCAGCGGATTGATTAGAATGGACTTGTGGAGGACAAGGATGGCAAGGAGACTTACTTGGGCAAGAGGTGTTGCAGATGAAAATAAATAAAATCCCAAAGAGATTGATAGAGCTTGAAAGAATGTTTGATGATAAAGATAGCAAGTTTCAGACCTAATTTAGGAGGATGTGAGGATGTTGAAAAAATAAACTTGGGAAGTGAAAGCAATCCAAGAGAAGTATATATTGAAAAAAGATCACACTGAAAATCAGAATAGTATTGATTAATTTGCTAAGGAAGTACATACATGTCTTCACTTGGTCATATGATGACCTTAAAAGAATACAGGGAAGACTTGTTCCAGCATGAGATACCTTTGAAGCCTGATGCAAAGCCTTTTAGATAGAAGCAAAGGCGAATAAACCCTACTTTGGCTCCCAAGATGAAGGAAGAGTTGATGAAAATGAGGAATGCTGGTATTATTGAGCCCATAAGGCACTCAACATGGGTGTCCAATTTGGTCCCAGTCAGAAAAAAGAATGGTGATATCAGACTATGTGTGGACTTTAGGAATTTAAATGTTTCATCTTTCAAAGATAATTATGCTTTACCTAACATGGAGGCTCTTTTGTAGAAAGTCATTGGAAATGAATTGTTGTCTATGATGGATGGCTTCTCAAGCTATAATCAAGTCAATGTTAGGGAAGTAGAAAAGTTCAAAACTACTTTCACCACACCTTGGGGCACCTATGTCTATGCTAGGATGCCTTTTGGACTGACAAATGCAGTAGCTACATTCCAGAGGGCTATGGATGTAGCCTTTGAGGGGTTGATTGATTATATCTTGGTAGTTTACCAGGATGATATGACTTCTTATTCTAAAAAGGCAGAAGATCATTTTAATGATCTAGAAAAAATCTTTATTAGAGCATTAGAATATGGCATATCTTTAAATCCCAAAAAGTGTCATTTTGGAGTTACTGAAGGGAAATTATTAGGTCATATTGTTTCAAAAGATGGTGTGAGAATTGATCTAGAAAGGATTTCTTCTATTGAAAAGATTCAAATCCCTAAACAGTTAAGGTAATTCAATCTTTTTTTGGTCAAATTAACTTTGCAAGAAGATTTGTTTCAAACTTCTCTGAAATTGTAAAACCTATTACTAAAATGTTGAAAAAGGGTGCTGAAATAAAGTGGACTAATGAAGCTCTGGAATCTTTTGTAAACATCAAAAGATCCATCAAGGAAGCCCCTGTATTAAAGTCCCCTGATTTCTCTAAGCCTTTCCAAGTGTTTTCATTTGCTTCATTCCATATTATTGCTACTATCATGTTACAAAAGAATGATGAGGGCCATGAACAACCAGTGGAATTCTTTAGCAAAACATTGCAAGCATATGAGTTGAACTATGATTTAAATGAAAAATAGGCTTATGCTCTTGTGAAAGCTGTAAAAGCTTTTAGACCTTATCTGGTTGGTGCCATTGTCATTACATATGTACCAAATTCTATTGTTAAAGACATCATCAAACAATTAGAGACTACTGGAAGGAGATGCAGATGGATAAACCAGATCCAAGAATTCAATATTGATATACAGATCACAAAGTTGGTGAGAGGTCAAGGTTTAGCAAAATTGATGGCAGAATCCAATCTTGAAGCAGCACAGGTAAATCTAATAGAGTCGGAAGATGCACAAATGAGCATTGAAAGGTGTCCTTGGTATACAAATATTGTTTATTACTTGAAATATATGAAGTATCCTGATAGTTTAAATGATAGTCAGAAAAGAAATTTAAATCTTCAAACATCTAGGTATGTCTTACTTAAAGGAGATTTATACTGGAAAAATAGAGATGGTGTTCTCTTATTGTGTCTAGATGAGTATCAAGCATCTATTGTTTTAAAAGACTTACATGAAGGTGTATGTGGAGGCCATTTCTCAGCCAAAACCACTGCTCATAAAATTCTTAATGCTAGTTATTATTGGCCCCAAGTTTTCAAGGATTGTCATGCTTATATCAGATAACGTGAAGCATGTCAAACATTTTCAGGAAAAATTAAGTATAATGGAGCTATTCCTCTCAAACCCATGCATACAGAAGAACCATTCTAGATGTGGGGTATTGACTTCATACGGGAAATAGCAAACAAATCTAGTGGTGGGCATAAATGGATTTTGGTGGCTACTGATTATTTCACTAAGTGGGTTGAAGCTATTCCCACAACACAGGCTACAAGCAAAGTTGTGACAAAGTTTCTCTTGGAAAACATTCTAATCAGATTTGGAGTACCTCAGAAGATTGTGGTGGACAATGGGATGTATTTTAGATCCAAAGAGTTCTTTGATTTCTGTGAAAATTATGGCATCACTTTGTCCTATTCATCACCCTACCATCCCCAAGGAAATGGACAAGCATAATCAAGCAATAAGAACTTGTTGAAGATTATTAAAAGGATGTTGGGTGATAATAAAAGAGCTTGGGATTCAAAATTGATCCTAGCAGTATGGGCTGACAGAGTAACAGTCAAGAAGTCCATAGGATTTGCTCCATATGAGCTTGTATATGACAAAGAAGCAAGATTACCCTTGAATAATTTGCTTCCAGTTTATAAGTTTGTTACAGAGGAGTGTTCAGAGGAAGTAAACTTCATGGGGGATAGGTTGATGCAGTTGGCTGAGTTGGATGAGTATAGAAAAGAGGCTCAAGAAAGAAACATTCAGAGGCAATAGATGGTTAAGGATTTACATGATAAAAAGGCTTGTGATAGAATATTTGAAGAAGGAGAATGGGTACTTATATGGAATGCCAGGGGCCAAGACAAAGGAAAACATGGAAAATTTGATGCACTTTGGCTAGGACCCTATATCATCTTGGAAAAAAGTAGAGAAAACTCATTACTTGCAGGATACTGATGGCGAAGTGCTGGAATTTCCAGTCCATGTTCAATACCTCAAGCATTTCTTCTCTTGATAATTAGGGAGTATTTCTTATATCATAGTAATATAGTTTTCCTTTTGTTTTCTATTATGTGTTTTCAATTTTCTATTTTGGCCTGCTTTCCAGAGATAACTGAGATCTTTCTATGTCCTTAAAAATAACATACATCCCCAGAAAGAGCCATTGTTAGCACATATTTTTACAAAATATTTTTGTGTTATATATCGATGCCTTTTGCATATAGTTTCATCATAAGAGAATTTATTGCTAGATTGTATGTGCAGGTGATATGTTGCAGTGTCTTCATGAAAAGGCATCACTTGGGCATATTCAAGGGAAGTGTTGAGTGTGATGGCATTCTGGTAATCCTCATCCTCACAATTAGTTTCATTGCAAGAGCACTTTTTGGAAGATCAGCATAGAACAGGGTTGTGAACATGTTCAGAGATGTCAAATGGTGTGGGAGAAACCTTTCAGTATGGTTATTAAAAGTTGCATCCAAGGAGAAAGGCTTCTTTTGTACAAAGTGCAAAATTTTGCTTATCAACATAAGTCACCCCGATGAGATCGCCCAAGGAGGACGGAGTGTGTTGATCAGAGTAACTCATGCCGACGGTGTTTCCTAAAAGCATGAGTGGCGGGACAAAGTGCGAATGAGTGGTAATCCATCGGGGAGAGTTACGATGATGATATGATAAGAAGTCGGAGTCATCAGAGTAACACACATTATCAAGAACAAGGAAAAAATGTTATCCTGATACCCAATGGGATTATCGGTGGAACTCTCACTGACAACAGATGGAGCGATGTCATTAGGTCATCCGGAAGTCCTAATTATGTTACCCCGACACCCGATAGAGTAAGTGAAGAAGGTGACTCTATCAAAAACACTTTCTCTGATAAAGCGGTACCAAGCAAAAAGGGGAGCTAGGCCATCAGAGTAACATATGCTATCCGGAAGCTGTGTTTTGAGTCATCTCGATACCCAATGAGGGAGATGAGCTCATCACAAACAAAGAGATTACATTAAGGAAACCTATGCCGATAGACTGAAGTAACCCAATAAGGAGAGTAAATTGTGGATTGAAATAAAAGACTCATCGAGGTAACTTACATTATCGGAGAAAAGAGTGGTGTCGATGCCCGATGGGTAGAATGCCATAGATGGATAAACGAAAGGAGGTGTCATCAAAGAGACCTACCCCAATTTAATGTAAAGCAAAGCTGACTAATAGAAAGGAAAGAAGGATTCATCGGGATAAGCCAAGCCTTGAGGAACACAAAATAAGAAAGACAAAAAGGTAATTGAAGGAACACAAAATGCGGGTGGTGCCAAGTAATTGAATTATCAGGTATGGTTACGCTAATTATCCATTGGAATATCTGATGTGAAGGCCATTATTTAATTCTCATGATCAGGTGGATTGGATCCACACAAAGCAAATCTGATGAGTTTATGATTATTACAGACTCTAGCTGTTGCATATCCGGCATAGAGAAAGAGTTTGTGCCAGAATTATTCACAATATTTTCAACCATCAGTATTGAAGTTGCAGACAAGAAGCGTGGGTAATTTAAAAGTTCAAGCATTTAATCATGGAGGCTTCTGGTTCACAAGGGAAAAGAAAGGACATAGAGATTTCAGACACACAGTCTGCTAAATTAAATAAAAATGAAGTCTATAGAGGGTGTGCAAAAGTGAAAACTAAACCAGGACATGATTGACCAAATGGAGTCATTTGGTGCTAAGTCGAGGAGGTCTAAAACCTATTTTCCACCAAAGGATCAATTGGAAGACAAGTACAAAGAGGTTGGAGATATCTGGACAACCATAAGGGGCCACAAATTGTTTCTATATCATTACCTAAGGCGGAACAAGAAGATGCCATTGTCGAACCCTTGGATGACAAATTGGGGCAGACTGGTGGTACCAAATGTTTTTCTAAATCTCATATTATTGGAATTGCTTACCAGAAAGTACAACAAAGAAAAAAGGTGCATTCAATTGCCTAATGGTGATCCATTCATCCGGATATCTACCGGGACTATTCAGGAGGTTTTTGGTATGTCTTATGAGCCTTACATGCCCCTATCTTTTACAGACCTGGAAGAAGAGTATACCGAAATGGACACTACTCACACAGTGTGGAAGTAAGAAATGCATAAGAAGGAGAAAGGATGACTCATAGAGTAGAATGGTCCTCCTTTTGAAATTACTTTGTTTAGAGAATACTTGCAATACACATACTGGGCATGCGGCCAGGTCTGCGGGGAAGAAGTAACCGATGTCACAAGGATAGGCACATTGGTGCTGGCTATAGATATTCAAATGCATGAGCCAAGACCGTTTGGTTATGCAACTTACTTGGTAGAGAAGTTGCATGAAGGGTTCTTGAGTTTGCAGACGTAACCTAACCCTACTTTTAAATTTTACTCATTGCTAATGCATATGGTTTTGTTTCATGGGCAGATGAAAGGTTTGTGGCTAGAGGAATTAAGGGTGACTCCCAGGAACAAAGATGGACAGAACCAACCAGTTCAATTATGGGTATCCCTGTGGGACTCAAGGTTTGACAAATCACATTATGTGTTGTTTGAAGAATATTTTGTTAAGCCTTTCTATAGGTTGTTTGGAGTGGAATGTGGTGGGTCTATCTCACCCAAGATTAAGAGATTCTTGAGACCCCATGCTTTTGGAGACACTAGGGTCAACCATAATTGGGGTGACTAGTTTGTATGTTAGAATTTCACTTTTTTTAGGGTTTATGGTTTTGAGGGTGTTCTATATATGTTGCCTACATGAGTTCCTGACAAGATTGCCTATTTAGAGATTGTTAGGCAACTTAGTATGTCAAATGAAAATCATTTGGGTGGTGCACATAAGCAAACATTTATGCCTGGCACTTTGCATTTTGGATACTTCACCATTGTATCTACCAAGGCTTATGAGATGATAGAAAATAAGCTGGTAGAGGAGTACAATTTGTATGGACACCAGGCTCAGAAAAATTATGATCCAGAGGGGTATATCCACCAGTGCAGGAAGAGCCAAAATCTGGGAGACTTTTTGCATATACCCATGGAGGCTCAAGATTTATTTAGAAATAAGGAATGAGATGAGCCTGATGCACTTTTAGATGAATTGAACCAAAAATTAGAAGAGCGAAAGCAGAGGCTTTAGGAACTAAGAGAAGAAGGAGATTCTAAGAGTGGGTTTGATGAGAATGTAGCTGTATCAACCCTCTGTGTACATGAATTAGAAGAAGTGGTAGAGAACGAGGAGCAAATCATGGTGAGAATAAATGTCAATGCAGATGTAAGACTTGAAGAGCATGCAACTTTTGTTGCAGATGAGGTTTTTGTATAGTCAAAGGAGTTCAAGTCATTTTAGTACCATTATAAAGGGAAAAAGTTGAGGGAGAACATCCCAAATGTTACTCTAGAAAATGAAGCAGAGATGCTTAAAAAATTAAAAGAAGATATTGATGCAGAAGTGGCCACAATGACACCATAGAGAGGGAGACAAATTTTGAGTGAGGCAGGCATCATTTTGTTCCCAGGGTGGGACTTAAGTGCCTCTTTTATCTTTGACAACTTGTTGCATTCTGACAGAAAGGATGTAAAATTGGACATACAGGATGTTGATGATATCTTTATTGGATCAAGGTATGATCCAAATTAAGAGGAAATGTTGCTTTGAGCGCTATACTCTCAAAATAAGAGACCCAAGATCATAAATGTAGATAAGGCATTTGGGCACATGATGAAGCTAAAAGTGGGAGAGGTTAATCCAATTGTCACTGCAAATTTGGGGATTGACATTGCAAAACTAAATAAGGCCCAAATGCAGTTGGTGGTAAAAGACGGTAAAAAATATAAAAATTTATATGAAGATCTGTTGAGAAGTCATGGTCATGAAGTACCATAGATAGCTGATACTGGTGCTCAATGGAAACATAAATATGAAGACCAGCTGAAGGAAAACATTAAGTTAAAGAGGCAAATCAGGACTGCCAGGGTAGATGCTGCTTGTGTTTTGTTAACAAATAGGTTTGAAGATTTGTTGGTAGTTCTCAGAGAATTCTAGACAAACTGTCAGAAGACCCTGGATAATATGACTTTTTATAAAAGAACTTTGAATAGGCTAAAGGCATTGTTGAAAGATAAGAGTGCCGATGAGAAAGTGGTTGAGAAGATCTAGAGAAGGTTAAATAAACATAAAGGGTTTGGTGTGGACATTAAACATGAAGTTATAGATTGCAAAGATATTGTTAGGTATGGTTTACCAGATATTGTGGATGATGCAGAGCAGCTAAAGGACAAAGAGATTTGGATTACGAAATGCCAAAATGTACTTAAGACATCCCTTAATGTTGTCCGAGGAGAAACTTTGGATATGAAGGATACATGTGAGGAGATGGAGAGATTGGATACCATGGAGATCACTTTCAGAGATACTGTATTCAACACCAACACTCACAAGGACAACAAGTATTTGGAGCACATACAAAAGTGTGACACAATATTGGATGTCCAGAACTGATTTTTTATTATATTTTTTGTCTAGTAGTTAAGAAGTTAGGTGTTAGGTTTTAGTTAAGTTTAGTTTAGCAAGATGAAAGGGTGTGTCCTTTCATTTGAATCCTTTGGCTCACATATATGCAATGAGCCATTTTTGTATCATGAAGATATAGACAATTCGGCTGTTGGCTAGACTATAAGTGTTATATTTTAGAAAGGTCTAGTAGGAATATAAAGTTTATTCTATGCAAACTGAATGTATTGGAGTATGTGTAAGTGTAGTATTTGTGTACATTCTTATTCTAGAAGTTAATATACAAGATTTCATGTTTTTATCTTCAGATCGTTGTGTGTAATTTTGTGTTTGATGAAATCATATGTCCTCTTGATAAATCTTCTTGGATTTGCTATGATGTGTCATCACATGATGTGGTATTGAATGTAAAATTGTGTTTTTATTGTTCATGCAACACGTAATGAAACCTTCAAAATGATGGTTTTATAATTGTCTCTTGAGTTGATAGTGATTCTTGTCCACAAAGTTATTCATTAACTATTAGATAAAGGCACTGGTCTGTTATTAATCTTTGCTGAATAAGTTTTTATGCATTAGGTCCTTATCAAAGAAACAAATCTTCTAATCTCTATAAGTATTGCTCTTTTTCATAATTTCTTAAAGTCCTAATGGTAACCTTTTTCATAATACAAATATACTCACACTTATTTTATCAGTTTTAAAGGCATTCAATAAAAAGCATTTCTGTTAGCATAGTTGCAGGAAAACCTTTTGCCATGCCTACAATTGCTAATCCCCATAGTTTAAATCCACTCAAAACAAACCTCTTTTGTGCTTGAGAGTGTAAGGTACACCCTCCTGGGTTTATTGGAGCATAAAGTGCAGGGGAATTTGGTCTTCGATCATTCCTGTTCATTGGCCAAGGCTGATTGAGAAATCAGTAAGAGATTTGGCAAAGATCTAGGATTTCTAATCTTTGGTTTTGGGCACCAACACCAACTAGGAAGGATCATTTTCTATTACCATTTATGGATCAGGTATTAGATTCCTTGGTAGGGAAGCATTACTTTTCATTCTTGGATGGATTCAGTGGCTACAACTAAATTCAAATTTCTCTCAAGGATTAGGAAAAGACTACATTTACTTGCCCTTGGGGGACATATGCATATTCTGTTCTTCCTTTTGGGTTGTATAATGCTCCAGCTACTTTCCAAAGAGCAATAAAGAGCATATTTTCAGATATTTCCCAAGAGAACATGGAGATCTATATGGATGATTTTACCACTTATGGTTTATAATTTGAAGAGGCATTGAAGAATCTGAAGAATGTTTTGCAGAGGTGTGAAGACTATAATTTATCATTTAATAGTGAAAAGTGCTTTATGATGATGCAGGAAGGCATAGTTCTTGGTCATCATATTTCTATCACTAGAATATAGGTTGACCCAGCCAAAAGTCATTCAAAACCTCCCTGCACCTACAAAGCAAAAGGATGTCTGAAGTTTCCTTGGTCATGCTGGATATTATAGAAGATTTATTAAAGATTTTAGTAAAATTGCAGGACCTTTATATTGTCTTTTGACTAAGGATATTGAGTTTAATTGGACCTTCGCATGCCATGAAGCTTTCTTAAATCTCAAACATACCTTGACTCAAGTACCAGTGCTCAAGGGTTCGAACTGGTCATTACCTTTTAATATTCATATAGATGCATTCGACTATGCAATAGGAGCAGTTTTGGGGCAGAAGGTTGACAATTTGGAGAATGCAATTTATTTCGTCAGCAAAAACATGCAAGGGCCTGAGATTAATTATATTGTCATCGAAAAGGAGATGTTGGCAATCATATATGTACTTAAAAAATTAAGGTATTATATCGCAGGATATCAGATACATGTGCACACTGATCATACAACAATCAGATATCTCATGAACAAACCTTCAATTATAGGAAGATTGGCTAGATGATTACTATTGATGTAGGAATTTGATATCACAGTTGTTGATAAACCAGGTAAAGCTAATGTAGTTGTAGATTATCTTTCTAGGCTTCAATTGCAAGATGATCCTGCAACCATAGATGATGCTTTCCCAGATGAACATTTGTTCCTGATAAAAGCACACACTCCCTGGTATGCTAATATTGCAAATTATTTAGTTTCTAATAAGATGCCTTCTCATTTTTATCCTAAAGAAAGAAGACTGCTAGTCGAGAAAAGCTTTAATTTCTCCTGGATTGCTGATTGTTTATTTTATACTGGACCTGACCAAGTCATGAGAAGGCGTGTCAGAGAAGATGAAACATATGATATCCTTGATGCATGTCATGATGATCCATATGGAGGACATTTTGCTGCTAAAAGAACAACACTTAAAATCCTTAGTACAAGATATTATTGGGTAACTTTGTATAAAGATGCAACACAATATACTAGAAAATTTGATAGATGCCAGTGAATGGGGAGGCCTACCAGATCTGATGAAATGCCATTATATCCCCAAATATTGGTTGCACCATTTGACAAATGGCGATTGGATTTTGTTGGACCAATTGATCCTCCTTCCAATGGGAAATCTTATATTCTAGTATGCACTGATTATGCTACAAAATGGGTGGAAGCAAGGGCCATGACACATGCAAGAGATAATAAGGTAGCTGAATTCCTCTATGAGGAAATATTTACCAGATATGGAGTACCAAGAGAGATTTTTTCAGATCAAGGACCATAATTTACTTCCACATTAGTTGCAGCATTGGTTAATGAATATAATATCAGACACCAGAAGCCTACTCCATACCATCCACAAGCAAATGGTCAAGTAGAAGTTACAAACATGGATTTAGAAGATATTCTTACCAAGATAGTAGCGCTTCATAAGAAAGATTGGTCAAATAGACTTCCTAAAGCCACTTGGGCATATAGAACAACATGGAAGACAACAATTGGTTTTACACCTTTTAAAATGGTGTATGGAAAAACAACAATGATGCCCATGGAGTTTGAGCATAAAACTCTGAGGATAGCTCTGCAGTTGAATATTACTCTCTCAGAAGCACAAAAAGACCACATCATGCAATTGAATGCTATGGATGAGCTGAGAAAGATGGTTGTCCAGCATACAAATATTATTCAACATCAATGAGATAAATGGCATTATAAGTATATCAAGGAGGAGATTGTGCATTGCTATATGATTCTAGCTATAAGGATACTATGGGGAAGTTGCAGACAAGATGGTTGGGCCCATATGAAATAGATGAAGTTTTTCTAAATGGAGCAGTTCAGTTGACAACAATAGACCTATTCAGATTCAAACTTTTGGTCAATGGTCATCGACTATGCCTTTATCATAAGCCTGCAACCAAAGAACAATTACTGTAGCAATTTGCCAACCAAGTGCAGACAGAAGTTCTTACAACATCTGAAGAAGTTCCTGTAGCATCTAAAAAAGTTCCTACAACATCTGAAGAGGTTCATGCAGCATTTGAGGAAGTTCCTACAACATCTAGACAGGACATTATGGAGGCAGTTCCAACAGCTTTTGCAGGGGGCCTTCTTGGTCCTTAGTCTTAAATTCTTCATGCGTGCCTTCATAATAACCATTTCCATGCTTTATGAAAATATCATTCTTCGATAATAATTTTCTCGTCCACCTTATCCCATTTCATATCTATGTCTGTCACATCATTCACTTCATGTCATCTCATATCATATTGTGAATAACTAATCGTTTCAATGCAACATTAATTAGTATGACTTCATGTATGTGTATTATTTATTTTTCTTTTAATTACGCATTTATTATTTCATCATGATTACTACCTTTTTTGATTCGCATAATCTGCATACCCTTCCCTATGTCCTTTTTCACATGTGTGGACACGTGTCCTCTTAAGTTTGGGGGGGGGGGTGTTTTATGGTCCGATTTACATGTTCCATAGTTATCTGTCCTTGTCAATAATATGTTAATTTGCTTGATATCATTTTTTAATGAGACATCCTGTAGCACGAGTGAGTAGTTCATCTTGTTGCCATAGTTGATGAAAGGTACTGAAAAAGAAGTAAAGTATTTCAGAGCATGAATTTTCAATTTTGCAGGTTATTTTAGTCTTTCATTTTGGTGTGGTAATTGTTTTGAAAGAAGAGTTAGCCGTGGGAGGAGCCCCTATTCGTCATGAAATAGTAGTTCATGATGCTTTGCTGCAGGTGTGAGATTTTGCCAAGATCAAGGGCACAATGAAAAGCATAAAAGAGATACAATAGAATGACAAGAACAAACTATATTCTCATCAATATACAAATGATCAACTGGATTAACCAATACAAATAATATGAGCCTGCTTATATAGGCAATGCCATATGGATGTACAAGCACACAATCATGACATGTGGCTCAATGAGAAACAAGGGTAGGTAAGAAATACTAAGGGTAGGTAGGAGAAATAATATAATATTCCACAAGAGGTGGATGACCCACTGAATGTGGAGTGTAACAACAAGATAAGACCACAAAATGTGGAATTTCTCCTACAAGCTATATCCCTATGTGCACACTTCCCTAAGTATCTCATATCCAAACTACAAAGAGATGCATTATCCTAAGTTAAATTAAGTAAAGTGTAATAATATCCATGATGAATATTTATTTACACCAACACCCCCCTTAAGTGCAACTTAGGGGAATGAAGACTCAAGTCAACAATGCAAGATGGGTCTTGGCTACGAGGCCATGATAGGTACCCATATACAATATGAAAACACAAGTACAACTATGCAAAGCAATCTCTCGCAAATAGAGAAAGGGAGAAAACACGGTGGGAAAAAAATCCCCCCCAAAAGAGAGATGAATGTACAAAAGATTCTCAAAGAAGAAGGACAAAACCTCAAAGAGGAAAAAGTCCCCCCCATAAGAGAGGAAGGAGAAGTCAGTTGAGCCCCCCTAATGAGACATCCCGCACACCCAAGAGAGCTCACAACTACTGGAAATTACTCTCAGTGAAAGGTTTGGTGAATATGTCTGCAACCTGCTCCACTATAGGACAATACTGCAAATCAATGACCTTCTCCTGAATCAACTCTCGGATTTAGTGCATATGGATCTCGATGTGTTTGGTCGGCTGGTGCTGAACTAGGTTCTTTGAGATTGGAATAGCACTCTGATTGTTGCAATGTAGAACTATTGGCCATGGAGTGGTGAACCCAAACTCTGTGAGAATCTGTTGAAGCCAAATGGTCTCAATTGCTACATTAATAGCTCCTCGATACTCAGCCTCAGTTGAAGAGAGAACAATAGCATGCTGCTTCTTTCTCTACAAACAAATGGGGCTCGAACCAAGGTGGAAACTGTAACCTAAAGTAGACTTACGATCATCAAGATCGCCAACCCAATCAGAGTCTGTGTAACCAACCAAGTGAAGTCCTGTGCCTACTGCATAGTGAATCAAATAGTGATGTGTGCCCTGCATGTAATGAAGGATGTGTTTGGCGGATTTCCAATGAAGCTCATGTGGTTCCTACATGAAGCGGGAAACCATGCTAACCGCAAAGGAAATATCAGGGCGTGTATGAGTCAAGTAGATGAGACTACCCACAAGATGATGATACAATGTGGCATCAACTGGTGGAGAAGAGCACTAAGCATCAAGCTTGACTCCTAAAGAAAGGGAGTTAGGGTAGGCTTACAATCAGCCATATGAAAGTGTGCAAGAAGATCAAGAGCATACTTGGGCTGCGATAGTGTAATCCGGAAGGTGACTGTAAAATCTCTATCCCAAGAAAGTAGTGCAAAAGACCCAAGTCAGTCATAGAAAATCTGTCATGCAAAGCAGATTTGACACTGCTAATGATAGATGCGGTGCTCTCTGTAATGATCAAATCATCAACATAGAGCACAAGTATCAAGTGAGAGTCATCCTATCTCAAAATGTAGACATTCAGATTAGAATGACACCTGGTGAACCCTACTGAGAGAAGAAAGGAATCCATCTTGGCATACCAAGCCCTGGGGGCTTGCTTAAGGCCATAGAGACATTTCCTTAGTCTTCAAACCAAGGAAGAATCCTAGATGAAACCCTATGGTTGTTCCATATAAATCTCCACATCAAGATCCCCACAAAGAAAAGCACTCTTCACATCCATTTGATGTACAACCCAACCATGAGCTGCAACAATAGAAAGTGTCAAGCGAATGGAGTTCATCTTGGCTACGGGTGCAAAGGTCTTAGTATAGTCAACACTTGGAACCTAAGAGAAACCTTTTAAAACAAGTTGAACCTTATACTTATCCACACTACCATCCGCTGCAAACTTGGTCCGATAGATCCACTTACAATGAACCATCTTTCTCCCCTTAGGGAGAGGGACTAACTCTCATGTGTTGCTCCTAATCAAGGAACTATACTCTTCCTCCATAGAGTGGTCCCACTCAGGAACCCCTGATGCTTCTCGAAATGTCTACGGATCAAAAGCAATAGCAATGAATGCATGTGGAAGGTCCTGATGCTGTGATTGAGTTCTCTATGTATCTCAAGGATCGCCAACAAGAGAGCCCACTGACTCATGTGTCTGTCGAGCCCAATGAGGTCTAGGTGGAGGTGGAGAAAGAGGCTCCTCAACTGCAAGTGGACCCTGTGGAGGTGTAACCCTATGAGTCGGAGTTGAAGGAGTCTCATCATCTGAATCATTGGCATCACTATCCACAATGGAGGAAGGTGGAGGAGGTATAGAGGCTAATCTAGGAGAGATTTCCTCAAAGTGAACCATCCTCTCATTAAACACCTCATGTGTCTCAGGATCCATCAATCTATATGCCTTAACACCCTGAGAATATCCAACAAAAATGCAAGGCCTACTCTGTGGTTCCAATGCCTTGCATTTTTGCGGAGGCATGCGAGCCCATGCTGGACTCCCAAAGACTTTGAAATGTCTCACAATAAATTTCCTACCAGCCCAAGCTTCAAAAGGAGTAATACCTTGCAAATCTTTGTGAGGAACCCGATTCTGGATGTGTGTAGCACAACTGATAGCCTCTACCCAAAAGGCGCGATCAAGAGAATGTGCATGTATCATATAGCTAGCCATTTCTTTGAGAGTTCTATTCTTGCGCTTTGCAACTCCGTTCTGCTGTGGAGTGTATACAACAGAATGCTGAAGATCAATCTCCTCAAATGTACAAACTACCTCAAGTATTTTGTTCACATATTCCCTTCCATTATTTTTATGAAGAAACTTGACCACTTGCTCGGATTGCTTCTCTACACAAGTCTTGAAGTCCTGAAATCTGTCAAATACTTCACTCTTATGAATAAGAAAGTAGACCCAAGTGAAGCAGGAGTAGTCATCAATGAAGGTGAGGACATAGTAGGCCTTACTAAATGAAGTTGCTAGAAATGGACCTGCTACATCGCTGTGAACAAGTTGAAGAACTTCCAAAGCTCTCCAAGCTTTCCCCTTATCAAACTTCTCCTCGAGATGATTTCACTTGGAACAACTTGAACATACACCCTCTGAAAAACTGATTCAAGGTAGACCTATGACCATGTCTTTAGTGTTGAGTTGTTGAAGATAGTGGTAGTTGAGGTGACCAAACCGCTCATGCCATAGCTTACTTTCTGAATTTGAATGAGTAAGCAAGGCCCTAGAAGGAGAACTTGGGACAAAGTGGGAGAATGAATAAAGCCTTGAGTTGTCATTGACTTGTCCCACTGCTACCAAGCCATCATCATTAAGTTCCTTTACAACAACTGAATCAGGTGTAAACTCAACCTTTTTCCCATTCCCATAGTGAGTCCATTCCCATAGTGAGTGATTTGGTAGATAGAGAGAAGGTTGGTGGACAAGTTAGGAACATAAAGAACATTCTCAAATGTTCCATCATCCATGTCAATTGAACCTTTCCCTTTAGCCTCAACTTGTGTATCATCACCTATGTAAATGTGAGGTACCTTAGATGGCTCCAATGAAGAAAAATGCTCCTTTGTAGAACCCATGTGATAAGAGGCACCCGAGTCAATTATCCTTTGCTATGAAGAACCTGTTGTTGCCACAAATTCTTGCTCTTTTCCCTTAGACTGTGAGGAAGAGGAAGGAGATGAATCCTTCTTTGTGTAGGCAGATGGCAAGTTGATGTTGTTTTTCTTAAGAAGATTTGTCAACTCATCAACTTGCTTGGTGTGGCATCGATGCATCATGACCATAGTTCTTGCAATATGCACAAGTTGGTTTATCCTTCTTAGGTGGAGTCCCCTTCTTGGAAGAGGATGAAAAATTGCCTTGTGATGGAGAGGATGATTGCCCTTTTTCTTGTTGTGGCTTTGACTTAGATTGCTTCTTCTTCTTGTTGGAATCTTTTCCTTGACTCCCTTGATTTGCCACCAATGCCTTGGACTTTGAAGACTTGAGAAGCCCCATGTTCAATAACTTAGATTGTTACAATATCAACATTTCTGTGAAAGCATCAAATGAAGGCATAATGTAGGAACTCCCCACTATCAAACGATGAGTTTGGAAGCTAGAAACAAATGCTGTATATTCTTGTGCAAGCTTGTCCAACAAGTTGAATATCAACTGAGTATCCTTTTTGTCAATTCCACAATCCTTAAGCTTTTCTCTTAGCTCATTTGCTTTGGTGACATAATCTTGGATTATATCAAAACTCTTGGGATCCAAGTTGGTGAGCTCATTGTCAATCTTGTAACCCCTGATTTCATCAACTTGACCATACAATTTCTGAAACATATCCCAAGCCTCTTTGATTGTAGTACACTTCTCAATGTGAAAAATGAGGTCATCTGATGCATACTTACGCAAAGTTACAAGAGCCATGCAATTGTTAGTGAGCCATTCTAACTGAGCATTAGGATTAGCCTTAGGATCAGGTGGTCCTGCTATTGTTCCATCTATGTAATGCGTGAGACCTTTTTCCATTAATTTGCTCCATACTTTAATTTTCCATGATGCATAATTATGTGGAGTTAAAGGTGGAAATTTATGAGGACTCAATGCAACAAAAATGAAAGAGCACAAGGAAAGAGAGACACAATCACACAAGACACCCCCCCAAATTCACTCAATCAAAGAACCCCCCCCCCCCCCAAAAAAAAAATGATGATTTGACACTTTATACTTAGTGCGTGTACAATGGGCCACTTGCAAAAATTGGCAAAGTGGACTTCTGATTTCAACTTTACAATTGCCTCAATAAGGCCAAAGGAGACTCAAACTGATAATGCAAGAGATCTAAACTAAGATCCAAGAAAATTACAAGTACCGATTAGGCCAAAAAAGACCAATATCTGAAAGTATAATATCCAATCAAAATCTCTAAAAAATGATCATATATTATGAAAGTAGACAAAAAAATATGCACTTTAAAAAAAAATGACACTTGAAAAGGAGGTCGTATGAGCTCAAAAGAAGCCTTTGAAGTTGCAAAATTGAGGATTAGACAGGTACAACTGAGAGAATCCAAAAATTCCAAAAAACCTGTGCACCAAAATAAAAAAATAACAAAACCACTGTGAAGAGCATGAAAAATTAGCCCAAATAAAAAAAATTGCACCCAAAAAGGAGCGAAATTGAGCAAGTTATGAGCCTCCAAAGTTGACTCAAAAATCTAAACTGCTCAACGAAGAGGGGTGTAAAAGTTTTCAAAAAAATGCTGACTAGGTGCTGACTGAGCGTTGACTGTGCAAAAAAATTCTGACTATGTAAAAAATGCCAGGTGGCGCTAACTGGGCACCTGCGAGTGACGTGGTAGGCGACTGGACCTGCTGGTGATGTGGCAGGCGGAGGTGGGCTACGTGGCCTGCTGACATGGTAGGTAGGCTAGCTGCTGGGTGACATGGCCATTGGTGAGTCCACGGATGGGAGATCCATCGACGGGCTGCTGATCGGTGGCCTAAGGGCTAGCAGAGGAGGGTCGGGGCTCGGAGCTGGCAGGGCCGAGACCCGGAGAGCCGACGGTGGTGGCTGCCAGAGCTGCTGTGGGCAGCGGGGCCAGCTGCTGGAGCTATTGTAGGTAGTGTGTTAGAGTGGAGGGCGGTGGAGCCAGGTGGGAGGCTGGGCCGGATGGAGCCGACAGGGGCCCGAGAAAGTGTGTCATCGGGGCTGCTCGGGTGGCGAGCAGGGGGGGGTCTACAGACCCCCAAACAATTTTATTTAATTTAATTTATTTATTTTTTACATAAACCCGCCCCCCCTTTTTTTCAAAACTGGAAAAAAATTTCAGATTTTTTTTTTTTGAGATCCGAAAATTCTGTACCTTACTGCCTGAATTGGGCAAAAAATTCTTCCAATACCCAAAATTTGACTTTCGCCAAAATAGGTCGAGTTTATACTCGATTTCTATGGAAACAGCCTCGCGAATGAAATGGTGAGGTTGAAAACACTCTAAGATGCCTCCAAAAAGCGTAGTTCCTCAGATCCAAAAATAGAAGCCTTCCAAGATGTCTCCAAAAAGCAATCAATGAAGCCCCAATGGCTCTGATACCATGTGAGATTTTTCCAAGATCAAGGGCACACTGAAAAGCATAAAAGAGAGACAATAGAATGACAAGAACAAACTGTATTCTCATCAATATACAAATAATCAACTTGATTAACCAATACAAAGAATACAAGCCTGCTTATATAGGCAAGGCCATATGGATGTACGAGCACACAATCATGACATGTGGCTCAATGAGAAACAAAGGTAGGTAAGAAATACTAGGGGTAGGTAGGAGAAATAATATAATATTCCACAAGAGGTGGATGATCCACCGAATGTGGAGTGTAATAGCAAGATAAGACCACAAAAGGTGGAATTTCTCCTACAAGCTATATCCCTATGTGCACACTTCCCTAAGTATCTCATATACAAACTACGAAGAGATGCATTATCCTAAGTTAACTTAAGTAAAGTGTAATAATATCCATGATGAATATTTATTTACACCAACAACAGGACGTCCAGTGTGAACATTACTTTCGTATGTATGGGTGGATTGACTATATTCTAAAATTGAGGGATTTCAATGAAGAAATTGCTCATGAATTCATGTGCACATACAATGAAGGAGAGGCCTCTATCAAAGGGTTAAGGGTCATTGCCACAGAACAACGTATTGCCAAAGTCACTGGGTTGCTATAGGAGGGAGAACTATTTCTTGAGGCGAAAGATGCAAGAAGTGACAGGGCAGAGTTTACTCACCCAACAGATGAACCCCTAAGTGTGAACAAGAAGGGAACCGAATAGACATCTCTTCCAGTAGAATGGCCCTAGGTTGCATTTTATGTGATGAAATATATTACCTGTGATGGTAGGTACTCAAATTTGCATTCGGTTTATTTTAAATTACTAAGCCATCTACGACATGGCCGAAGGATGAATGTTCTGAATTTCTTGTATCATCTTATTTCCATAAGTGCAAAGGAAACAAATAAGGGTGGTAATCATTCTGTTAGTCATCACAACTTGATCAAATTGTTGGTACAACTTTATCTCAGAGATGTCTCATAGATGGCATGGAGAGAGTTCGAAGATATCCTGCAATTTGGGGAGGAAAATGTTCCTGCTGCAGAATAAATTGCAGCTCAAGAGGAAGATATCGGAGAACCCTCATCTCCTAGGGTTTTTGCAGCAAACATACCTCCTATTGTCGAAGAAGCCTTGCCTATTGCAGAGGAAATGGTAATTGAACAAAATATTGATCAGCCCTCCACTCAGTCTCAAAGTGGAGCGACATTTTCTAGAAGGAAAGGGAAAGAAACATAAATAGTTGATCCAGAGGAAGAGACCGTAGAACGACCTCAAGTAGAGCAGGTTTCTCCTGCAGCTAAAAGGCACAAGGTAAAGGGAAATTCTCCTACAACAACACCTCCTACAACAACTCAAGAAATATAATTGAGGAGTCGATGGGGTAAATGAAGAACTCAAGCAGCAAGGGATGTGATTGAAGTCATTTATGTGGAAACATCAAAAGTAGGACACGAAAGTTAGAAAGAGATTCAACCATAGGAAGAACATGGAGCCAAAAGAATATATAATTTGGCACATGTACTAGAATAGTTTGAAGAGATCTAACACCCTCAGGTAACAACTCATAGGCTCCCTTCATCTCTCACAATTTTATCCATTTCACTTAAATTTTATAGACAATGGGAGATAGACAGGGCGAGATTACAAGGAATTATTGATAAACAATAGAAAGAGATTGAAAAGAGGGACAATCAGATTGTGGATTTGCAAACCAAAGTAGACACATTTGCAAACATGGTTCTTGAATTGATGCAGTGCAGGGCTCCTCTGAGAGTTTATGCTTTATATTTGAAGGAGCAGTATTTATGTTTCAAGCTAAATTGTATTGTTAGGGATCTTAGTCCTTCTCTAGATACTCCACAGGAATTTATAATGTTTATCAAAACTCTCCTACAACTGTTAAAAATTTGTTATGTGAATTTTATTTGCATAATTATGCTATGCCTTCTGACAACGAATGAAACCCCTTACTGTACATTGCTGACATTCAATTAAAAGCATTGATGTCATGGATATAAAATGAAATCAGTATGGGAACATAGGCTAGAACATATAAAAATTTGGAGTTTGATTGCCCATTTCCACTCAGAGCTGAAGCCAAAAACCATGACATATGTACTATGATTGGCAGAAGTTGTTGACTAGACCTTATGTCAGAAGCCATGTTTTACCATTGAGAGAGGAAGCATTTTAGGAATATGAGCATTTGGTTGAAAATGAAAATCAAGCTGCAGTTGAATGTTTGGTTCAGCATTGGAATAATCTCCTAGAAGACCTAAAGCAGGGTGGACCCCATTCACTGCTTAATTATCATGCAACCACACAAAGAGATCCCAAGTACATCCACTTGGGTAGGACAAAAAGCAATAACTGGCTACCCTTGATATTTTAGCCACCTATCCTTATGTGGCCATTGATGGGATGTTGGGTTACAAACAAACCATATGAAGAGGCCACAAAGGAAGCCAGATGGACTAGGTTGGAAAAGATGAAGGGGTTTTATTGGAACTTGGCTACAGTAGGAACATGACAATGAACCATAGGCAATTTACGAGTCAGTGAGCGGATAAAAATTTTTCCTCTTGCTGGAGGATCAACAAGAGATTAAGTTGGGGGGTAGGATGAGCTGAAATAATAGCTCTTTTATTCTTATAACTGATAAGTTTTTCCCATGTTTTAAGTTGCATATTGGGATAGTGTATGAGTCATGTGATGTATTAAAGTTTGACTATGTGCATTCTGGATGATAACTAAACCCATTAAATCCTGTATTGTTTTGACCTATTATTCCATTTGCCATGCATATTATCATAGGTAATATCATGTGTGAATGAATAAGTGCTATTATTAATGAAAATAGATATACATATATATATATGTATGCTTGTATGTTCTATCTTTTAAATGCAGGAATAAAAGAGATGTTGTAGAAGCAGTTATTGCAAGCCAGATGGTGAAAAATGTCATAAAAGAAGTTGGAGACATTCAAGGATGGTTAAATATTCAAAACAACAGAGAAGATGGTGTGCATAAGAATTGGCAAAGGAATAGCAAGGTGACTCTAGATTCATTTATGTTTGTCTTCAACAAACATCAATCTTGTAAAACCGCCATGCTATATTCTTGGTTGCAGTTTAGCCGAGTTCCACGTTTTCTATGGATTAACTTCTTTTGTTAGTAGTCATAAATGTTTTCCGCCTTATTTCATGGGTGTGATATAGATAGTAGGAAGTTTTTTTATAGTTTTCTTTTAAATAAAGGCCTACGCCTCTTCTTAGAGGTTAGACAATGTGGGAGTGTTTTTCAGAACATGAAGCATTTCTTTCATTCGATGTGTTGTATCGACTTTTGAAAACAATGAATAAAAGTTATGTTATTCTGAGTATATAGAATCATCTTTAAATTCTGGATAGACTCATCCAAGGGGGCCTACTTGGTGAGTATTCTTGTGTGTTTGCTAGATTAAGTTTTACCTTTGCTGCAGTACATGTTCTAGTGACTGACTGTTCCTGTAGCCAATGGAACCAGATCTTGTGACTATTCTTGTAGCCAAAGCAGACAGAGTAATTCTTGTTTGTAAGCTCTGAACTTATTTAACAATTA
The DNA here is from genome assembly GCF_030272615.1 of Cryptomeria japonica. NCBI lineage: Eukaryota > Viridiplantae > Streptophyta > Pinopsida > Cupressales > Cupressaceae > Cryptomeria > Cryptomeria japonica. The sequence continues at coordinate 314,297,322 of NC_081412.1, read as the reverse complement.
TTTAATTAGAATCTTCTGTTATTGTTAAGCTTTCTTACAACCATTCAGTTGTTGTGTTTTCACTTGCTTATTTTGAATAGATTTAGTTGCTGTCGTAGGAACTTAGTGCATATACAATGCATACCCATTTCAAGTAATACGTCCTTGGGTTACCAAGTAAATGAACTTCAGTAATGGAGATAATAACTACATAGAAAGAATGACCAATATTTGGGTTGAGACTTTAGCTCTAGTTATTGTTCCTATTGGTGAGACAAACAGTTATAATCAAATAAAAATTGCAACATAAGACCAACCTAAGACATCATTCACTTGTCCATGGGGAACATATTGCGGAATGTGATGTCGTTCAACCTTAAAAATGCAGACGCTACTTATCAAAGAGCAATGACCATTTTATTCCATGAGATGATACACACAATCATGGAAGACTATGTAGATGATTTGCTAGAAAAATCCAATACAAGACAGGATCATCTAAACATATTGGCTAAAATCTTTGATAGACTTGAGCAATATAATGTACAACTCAATCCAAAAACAATATTTTTGGAGTAACATTCGACATACTCTTGGGATTCATTGTATCCAATCACGGTATTGAAATAGATGCAAAGAAAGTAAAAGCCATTCTAGACATGCCATCACCCACTACACTCAAGCAACTCAGAAGCTTGTAGGGCAGATTACAATCCATAAGGCACTTCATCGCTCAATTAGCGAAAAAGTGCCAACCATTTCAACATCTTTTAAAGAAAGGTGTTACATTCAAATGGACACAACAATGCCAAGAGGCATTCCAGACACTAAAATAATATTTTTTGTCTACACAAGTCTTGGTTCCACCGATACACGAGAAACCATTACTCCTGTATATAGCTACAACAAATTCCTCCTTAGGGGCCCTTCTAGCATAGCATGACGAACAAGGGAAAGAAAAAGTTGTCTACTATATCAACAGAATGCTCATTGGATATGAAATTGATTACACACCAATAGAAAGAGCATGTCTTGTAGTAGTTTTTGCATCACAAAAACTGAGGCACTATATGTTTAGTCATAAAGTCCAACTCATTGCACACTTTGATCCACTCAAGTACTTGATTAACAGAGCAGCATTAACTGGAAGGCTTGCCAAGTGGGTCATGATACTCAGTAAATTAGACATTGAATTTGTTGATAGAAAAACCATCAAGGGACAGATCATAGTAGATCAACTTGCAGAGGCACCGCTACAAGATAGTCATCCGATGGTGGTAGATTTTCCAGATGAATCAGTATTTGCACTATCAACACAAACAAACTGGAAACTATACTTTTATGGGTCTCACACAAATCATGAAGTAGGAGAAGGAATTCTATTCATAACTTCTCAAGGATATTCCATCCCAAATCATTTAGGATCAACTTCCCTTGCACCAATAAAATTGCTGAATATGAAGCCCTGGTGATAGGACTTCATACTGCACTACAATGGAAACTCTTGGAACTAGAAGTCTTCAAAGACTCACAACTCATTATTAACCAAGTCAGTGATGATTACAATACAAAAGATGATAATCCAACACCCTACAAATAATTGGTGGATGAATACAAATAACACTTCACCATTGTAACATTTGAACAAATACCAAGAGCGCAAAACAAGGCAACTGATGCAATGACAACATTAGGCTCTCTCTTGGATATGCCTAACAATGGGACTCACTTTGACTTTCAAGTGGAACAACTCATTATGCCAGCTTATGAAATACCATCCACTGAATATGTATGTATGATAGAAGGACCTAAGTCCCCATGGTACAAAGATATATGCATACCTTCATGATCAATATATATCTCCTGATCTTTCATGAAATCAAAGAAAAAACTCATTCGACAATTGCAAGACATTCAATCATTGTTGACACTTTATATAGAAAGAGTGTAGATGACACTTTGCTCAGATGCCTCAATGTTGAGGAAGAACAAATCACCCTAAAAGAAGTCCATGGCAGCATATGTGGGGCACATTCTTCTGGACCACCTCTAGCGAAAAAACTATTGGGAACAGATTATTATTGGCCTACAATGGAAAAGGATGCTTACAAGTATGTCCAAAGATGAAAGCAGTGCCCAATACATGGAAACCCGATCCATGTACCTGCTCAAGATCTTCAGCCAATAACATCACCATGGCCATTCTCACAATGGGGATTAGATCTTGTGGGGAAAATACACCCTACCTCCTCCAATGGACATAAGTTTATACTCACAGCTACTGAGTACTTTACCAAATGGGTTGAAGCAATCTTGATGACCTTCACAACAGGAAATCAAATAGCTAAGTTCATTTTGAATTACATCTTTTGCAGGTATGGAGTCCCCATGTGCATTGTAACTGACAATGAGGGACCCTTCAAAAACCAAGAAGTGAGTGAACTTTGTGATCAATTTCACATCCATCAACGTTTTGCAACACCCTACTATCCCCAAAGCAACGGTCAAGCAAAGGCAACAAATAAGACTATTTTGAAAATTTTAAAGGAAGTTGTCAATGACACTGGGTGAGATTGGCATCTTCAGTTGAACCCAGCTCTCTGGGCCTATCGAACTAGTGTCCGCACAACCACTGGTGCCACACCTTACTCTTTGGTTTATGGTTCATAAGCTATTTTGCCTATCGAGGTAGAATTGTCATCACTAAGAGTTTCTTTGAAACACATTACATCAGAAGAAGACTATAGAGTAGCACGTTTGCAAGAACTAGAATTCCTAGATGAAAAATGACAAAGCACTCTGAATCATTTACAAGGATATCAAAATAGAGTGAGAAGAAGCTACAACAAAAGAGCAAACCCACGCTGCTCCGAAGTAGGAGATAAAGTTCTTAAAGAAAATCAAAGGAATCTCGTTGAATGCAAAAAACTAGGAAAGTTCGAGCCTAAATGGCTAGGTCCTTTTGTCATAACCAAAGTAGTTGGAAATGACGCTTATCATTTGCAAACAATGGAGGGAGATCCATTCCCCTATCCCATTAACAACATGCACCTAAAAAGATATTACATCTAAAGGGCTAGGTTTTAATTTACTTTTTGTACTTGCATATCATTTTGAAAATATTGCATCTCATATAGTTGCCTTTATAAATGCATTGTATTCATAACATGTTATTTCATCAATAACATAGAATGATTGTCTCATTTATTCACCTGTCTGCTCCGAAAGGAAAGAAGGTGGTCTCTTTTCCTAGATATTTGATCATGAAGTTTTAGGAAGTCTTATGTCATTTATCTTCAATGTCACCTTGTGATTGAGCTTTATCCTTGATTATGTAGAGGTTTCACTATTGAGTCTTGTTACCCAAATCTATCAATTTCTATATATCTCACACATTAATCAATAGCTCCAAGTCATTACATATACCTAGTTGGTCATGTAGCTAGTGAAAAATCCAAAATTCTACTTCAATGCCACTATAATTGTTATACCCAAGTAGGTTTCATTACTTACAAGTCAAGGCAAAAAAAAAAAAGAAAAATTGTTATGCCAAAATCAATAGCAAAATATCATGGCAAAAAAAAAAAGAACAAAGATATATAACTGAAATATCATAAAATCTTGACTAAGGGAACATATGAGTAACTCCATCAGGGCTATGGATGCTTGTTGGAAATGGAGAAATATTTGAGAGATTATGGTGTATTTATTTTGTCGGGGCCCTAATAGTTTGCTGGCAGCGAGGCTCTATCCAGGTTGCTTTTGAAGTCAGAATAACTCACGTAGCTAGTCACATAGGATTCCAAGGGTCTCTAAGGGTTATAAGAGTCAAAATAAATTAAATTGCACACACATGGGAAAAAGAAGATCAAAGTTTCAAGAATTGACGAAGAAGTTTTCCGCGCCTCCATTCATAAATCTTGGCTACACAGTGTGTTAGATTGGATGGTCTAAAGTCTTTTGAGAATGGATTGAACTCCTATCTCTGAAAAGTTTCAAACCTTCAATTCAATTAGTGCATTTCAGAATGAAGGGCACACACATTCATCCTTGTTTTAATAGGTACTACATCTTCATTTCACATATTGAAATAGCATAACTCATATCAAAAATTCATTGTCTCCACCACATTCTGCAGATCATCATGTCATCATAGGTTTTCATACTTGGGGGCATAACTGAACAAATCCTAAAAATCCTAAAAAGTCCTGAAAAAATCCTAAAAAATCCTAAAAAGTCTTGAAAAAACCCTAAAAATCATATAAAGTCATTAAAAAATCTTAAAAATCCTAAAAACTCATGAAAAAATAAATCCAAAAATATTCAAATATCATCCACAAAATACAAAATATTGAAAAATCAATTAAAAACTCTCAATAAAATGTCTCACAAGAATCAAACACCCAAACAGATATCCAACAAACACTTCGCACGAAGTTAAACAAAGGATATGCCTATCTTGTCAAAATATTTGCATTCAAGCTGATAACCTATCTAATCTATTGAATCACTATCAAACTATCAATGTGATCAAAACATCTTGTCTTAAACATAATCAGTGTTGGCATTATGTGAATTGGTATGAGGACATATTGATATTATATGTTGTCATTGATGTCAATATGTGATATGAAGAGAGAACCGACATATGTGAGAACCGGTATCTATGCCAAAGTAAAGCGATATATTTGTATGACTACCGGTTGGTAGGTAGTTTCCACTTCAGGATTTCCGGTTGGAGTATCTTAAGCATGTGTGACTCAATCAGTGATCTTTATGTGATGAAGTTAGCATGATAACAAAGAATAGATAGTGCTGCCACGTAAGCCTTCTGCGCATGAAGGATCTTGCATAAAGAAGAGTGTTCCTATCTACCTCGGGAATGTGCGAAGTCTGTAAACAGTGATAACGTGTGATGGGTTATCAGTCGCCATGAAATTGATGGAAAATGAAAGATGGAGAATGTCTTAAGATTGGATCAAGACTATTGCATTCAATACAGTATGGTCAACGGTCAGGATTGAACTGTTTGAATTCCTTAACCTAATAGGTCTAGGGTTTAGGGTTTATGCTACTAACCTGTCTGTTGTCCTATAAGGTTGATGTTGTGATTCTTTTAGAGTTTGTTGGAAAAAGTTGTGTGTGTGTATCTAAGAGAAGAGATACGTGATTCTTGCTAGACCAGAGGAGAGCAGTCATATTTGCAGAGTGTAAGTGCAAAAGGTGAAGAGGAGCTTAAGCGGATCTTATTGAGTGCTATTATCAGGTCATTGATATACTTGTTGATCTTTAAACACTTCAATAGTTGTGAAATCCCCTAATAGGGTAGCCTTAACCAGCTTGTTTAAAATCCTCTAACAAGGTAACTTGAAGCTACTGAGTCATTGATATCCTTTAGCTATTGAGTTCTTGAAATCCTCTAACAAGGTACCCTTAACAGGGTTTAACCCTTAACCGGGTGATCCCTAACAGGATCGGTTCCTAACAGAACCTATTGTATCTGTCTTTAACCGGACAAGGCTCCTAATAGAGTGAACTTCCAAAGAGTTCAAAAACAAGCTTGTGGGTATTCATCCCCACCGTGGTTTTTCCCAGTTGGGTTTCCATGTGAAAAATATGTGTGTCATGTGTGATGTTATGATTTTTTTTTGATTAAGTGGTGATGCATGTTGATCTTGCTATAATATGTACATCTTTGATAGTAAATTGCCTATCCATGCATTAGATTGAAATGGGAATGAAGAGTTAGATTATATGAGAAGATAAGTGTCAACCGGTCTTTGCTCATTTTAGTTACACTGGGTTTTGCCAGTTGAACTTTGTTGAAGGACCGGTGCTGCTGTTTGTTTGTCAGTGCATAAATGTTAGTTGACAAACTAGTTTAAGGTTGAGTTTTTTCCTGTACTGATTCAAACCCCCCTCTTAGTACCGGTTTGGTACTATTCATTCATCATTAAGTTATCAATTGGTTTCAGAGCATCCTCCAGGTCCTCTATGTTGTAAGCTTAACTGCTTGAGGGAAAGATCCTGTTGTAATGATGAAGAGGGAAGGTCCAAAGTTTAACAAAGAAAATTTCAGTATATGGAAAGACAGAATGAAGATATACATCAGAAGCATGGGTGCTCAACACTGGAGCTATGTTGAGAATCCCTATGTTGCCCCTATCGGTACTCTCACAGATGATCAAAAGAGAGAGATACAGGAGAATGGGAAAGTCAAGGAAGTCCTAATTAGTAGTTTATCTGATATTGAGTTCGTTGATGTCCAAGATAAGGTAAATCCCAAAGAGGTATGGGATGCTCTTGAAAATATCTATGGAGGTGATGAGCATGTAAAACAAGCTAAGGAAGAAAGCCTTAGAGGAAAGTTTGAAGACATGTGAGTGGTTGAAGGTGAAACCATTAAACAGTATGGTATTAGAATCAAAACTGTTGTCGGAGATATCAAGAGTGTAGGTGGTAAAATGGAAGATTCCATTGTGGTAAGAAAAGCCCTGAGATCCCTATTGCCGGTCTATGCAATAAGGGCTGTTGCTATTCAAGAGCTAAGATCAATAGACAAGACTAAGGTATCCTTGGACTCCATCATAGCAAAGTTGATAGCCTATGAGCTAAATAGTTTTGATGGCAGTGTTCAAAAGACTGAATCAGATTTTAGAGCTTCTATTGTACCATCCATGAAAGGAAAAGAAGCAAGCACTAGTGGTGAACCAAGATAGAGCAGAGTAATGGATGATGAGGAGTTTTTGATGGAATTTGAAGCTCTTCTTGCCAGGAAATTTCCAAAAGGAACCGGTAAATATAGAGGTAAGCTCCCTTTGAAATGTTTTTCGTGTAACCAGATAGGACATATTGCTATGAACTATCCTAATAGTGACAACAAGGATAAACCGGAAAGATTCAGGAAATTCAAAGGATGAAACTAGAGAAATTGTTTTGTTGCAGTTGATGAAGGTGTCACAGATGAGGAATCAGAAGATGAAGAGAATGAAGACATTGTGTTTTTTGCTGTAAAGGAAGATGTGTCAAAAAAGAAGGCTCTTGTCTCTCGCTTTGATAATTCCAATGAGTGGATTGTTGACAGTGGTTGCTCACACCATATGACTGGTGACCGAAGCAAGTTTCTATCCTTGGAAGAGTATGATGGTGGCGTGGTTCATTTTGGCAATGATGCACCATGTATGGTTAAAGGAAAAGGGTCCATCTCTCTGAATGGAAAGAGTAGTGCTGACAATGTGTATTGGGTTGATGGTCTCAGACACAACCTTCTGAGTGTTGCCCAGCTGAATGACAGTGGCCTCACTCTAGAATTCAAGATTGGAACCTGTAGAATCAAAGGAAAAGATGCTGAATTGGTGGCCATTGACATGTAGACCAAAGGTAACCTATTTCATCTGAATGCAAATATAAGTACATGTCTTATGGCTAAGTTTGATGATAGTTGGATATGGCATAGGAGACTCTGCCATGTAAACTTTGATAACATTGTGAAGGCTAGTAAGATCAAGGTAGTTAGAGGGTTGCCGGTGCTAAGCAAACAAGATAATACCTTGTACAGAGAGTGTCAATTGGGGAAAATGTCTTCCTCAACCTTTAAAGGAAAATATTTCACTGCTGACGACTTGCTTGATCTTGTGCATACTGATTTGTGTGGTCCTATGAAAACTAGAAGTGTGCAGGGTGATAGGTACTTCATGATTCTCACTGATGACTACTCAAGAATGATGTGGGTCACATTCTTGAAAGACAAGTCTGAAGCCTTTGTGAAGTTCAAAACTTTGAGAGCATTAGTGGAGAAGGAAAGTGGTAAAAGGATCAAGTGTCTCAAAAATGATCAAGGAGGGGAATTCACTTTCGGTGAATTCAACAACTATTGTGAAGAATTTGGCATCAAGAGGCAACTGTCTACCCCCCGGACTCCACTACAGAATGGCCTAGCAGAGAGGAATAACTGGACTATGGTTGAAGCAGCTAGAACCATGTTGATTCAATGAAAAGTAGCTCACACCTTTTGGAGAGAAGCAGTAAGCACTGCAGTCTACACAATGAACCAGGTACTCATCAAGAAAGGTAAGGATAGTACTCCTTATGAGTATTGGACCGGTAAGACACCCGTGGTTAGCTACTTTAGGGTATTTGGTAGCAAATGTTACATCAAGAGGAGTGAACATTAGGGCAAGTTTGAAGCTAAATGTGATGAGGGAATATTCCTAGGATTTTCCACCAAGAGTAAAGCTCTCAAGTGTTTCAAAAATAGGACTCAAAGAATTATGGAAAGTATCAATGTGAGAGTTAATGAAACCTCTGAGAAACTGGAAGAAACAGGTAGTGAACAAGCTGTAAATGAACCAATTGCAACCTTCTGGGAACCGGTTGTCAGTCAACCAAGTACCAATAATAGTGTTCTTAAATCGGTGAATGTTGATACTAATGAAGACGAGGATGAAGAGGAAAAGCAAGAAGAACTAGTCAAGACTATTCCTTGGTATGTCAAGCTAAATCATGATCCTAAGCAGATCATAGGAGATAAGGATGTAGGAATCCTTACAAGAAGAAAGATCAGAGAAAACTCATGTATGATCTCTGAATTTGAGCCTAAGTCATTCCAAGAGGCTCATAAAGATGAAGACTGGATCAAGGCAATGGAAGAGGAACTTGACCAGATAGAGAAAAATGGTACATGGTCCTTGGTACCCAGATTGGAACATAAAAATGTCATTGGCACTGAATGGGTGTTCAGAAACAAGTTGAATGAGGATGGCATAGTGATCAGGAACAAAGCCAGATTGGTGTGCAAAGGATATGCTCAAGAAGAAGGAGAAGACTATGGAGAAACCTTTGCTTCTGTAGCCAAATTGGAAGGAGTTCGTATGCTTCTTGCATATGCAGCTTTTAAAGGATTCAAGGTATATCAAATGGATGTAAAATCTGTATTCCTAAATGGTGTACTTGAAGAGGAGGTGTATATAGAGCAACTAGATGGGGTTTCCCTATCTAAAGACAATGATATGGTGTGCAGGCTACATAAAGCCTTATATGGTCTAAAGCAGGCACCTAGAGCATGTTATGAATGTCTACATTCCCATCTTGTGAAGATTGGATTTGAGAGAACAAGTGAAGATAGCAATATCTACTTGAAATCTGAAGGAGATCAGATCCTGATCTGTGAAGTTTTTGTTGATGACATTATCTTTGGTGGAGATGACAAGATGAGTCATGAGTTTGTTGATAAGATGAAGGAAGAGTTTGAAATGTCACTCATAGGGGAGATTAAGTTCTTCATTGGACTATCGATCCAGTAGATGAAAGATGGAATCTTTATCACTCAGTCCAAATATGTCAAAGAGGTGTTGAAGACCTTTGGCATGGAAAATAGCAAACTAGTTGGTACACCGATGGTGACCGGTTGCAAATTATCAAAAGAAGATGATTCCGCATTGGTTGATGAGAAGGAATATCGATCAATGATTGGTAAGTTGCATTATGTAGTGCATAGCAGACTAGATATTGCACATGCAGTTGGCATTACTGCAAGGTTCCAGAAAAGTTCAAGAGAATCCCACTTGGTTGCAGTCAAGTGGATTCTTAGGTATCTGAAGGGAACCATTTACTATGGATTGTGGTACCCATACAACAATGATTTCAACCTGAAAGTATTCACAGATGCTGATTGGGCAGGTAATGTGGATGATCGGAAAAGCACAACCGGTGGTGCATTCTTTCTTGGTGGTAGACTGGTCTCATGGATGAGTAAGAAGCAGAGCTGTGTCTCTCAGTCTACAGTGGAAGCGAAGTATGTTGCAGCTTTCATGAACTGCACTCAGACAATCTGGATGAAGCATGTATTAGATGGCTTCAAAATCCATGTATCTGAACTGGTAAGTATATTCTGTGATAACACACATGCTATAAATATTTCAAAGAATCCGGTTTTACATTCTAGAACCAAGCATTTTGAGCTTAAGTATCATTTCTTGAGGGAAAAGGTTCAGAATAGAGAGATTGCACTGGAACATGTTTCCAGTAAGGAGAAGTTAGCAGACATATTCACCAAGCCTTTCCCAAAGACTAAATTTGTGTATTTAAGAGGTGAATTGGGGGTACTACCCCTTCAGGAGGTAAATTAAACATATTTGTTCTACATCAGTCAAGTATTGCATAGTCAAATTTTTTTTGATTGATGTGTTGATGGATGCTACTCCTCAGAGGGAGCAGCATAATGGAACATGGATGTTTGTGCCTCCACTTTGGCATTGTTGTCAAAGGGGGAGAAGAAGTGTAGTGGAGAAGATATCTGCAGAAATTGGGGAGAAGATGAGTTTGCAGAAAGATATCTTTGTATATTGCCATCAATGCCAAAGGGGGAGATTGTTGGCATTATGTGAACCGGTATGAGGACATAATGATATTATATGTTGTCATTGATGTCAATATGTGATATGAAGAGAGAACTGGCATATGTGAGAACCATTATATATGCCAAAGTAAAGCGGTATATTTGTTCAAGGTGACCGGCATGTCAAGGTGAACCGACATGTAGTCATGGGAATCGGCACATGAAGCATTGTATGACTACCGATTGGTAGGTAGTTTCCACTTCAGGATTTCCGGTTGGAGTATCTTAAGCCTGTGTGACTCAATCGGTGATCTTTATGTGATGAAGTTAGCATGATAATGAAGAACAGATAGTGCTGCCACGTAAGCCTTGTGCACATGAAGGATCTTGCATAAAGAAGAGTGTTCCTATCTACCTCAGGAATGTGCGAAGTCTGTAAACGGTGATAACGTGTGATGGGTTATCAGCCGCCATGAAATCAGTAGAAAATGAATGATGGAGAATGTCTTAAGATTGGATCAAGACTGTTGCATTCAATATAGTATGATCAACAATCAGGATTGAACCATTTGAATTCCTTAACCTAACAGGTCTAGGGTTTAGGGTTTATGCTATCGACCTGTCTATTGTCCTATAAGGTTGATGTTGTGATTCTTTCAGAGTTTGTTGGCAATAGTTGTGTGTGTGTATCTAAGAGAAGAGATACGTGATTCTTGCTAGACCAGAGGAGAGAAGTCATATCTGTAGATTGCAAGTGTAGAAGGTGAAGAGGAGCTTAAGCGGATCTGCATTGGCATTGAGTGCTATTATCAGGTCATTGATATACCTGTTGATCTTTAACCACTTCAAAAGTTGTGAAATCCCCTAACAGGGTAGCCTTAACTAGCTTATTAAAAATCCTCTAACAAGGTAACTCAAAGTTACTGAGTCATTGATATCCTTTAGCTATTGAGTTCTTGAAATCCTTTAACAAGGTACCCTTAACAGGGTTTAACCCTTAACCGGGTATTGTAGCCATCCCTTAATTGGGTGATCCCTAACAGGATCGGTTCCTAACAGAACCTATTGTATCTGTCTTTAACCGGACAAGGCTCCTAACAGAGTGGACTTCCAAAGAGTTCAAAAACAAGCTTGTGGGTATTCATCCCCACCATGGCTTTTCCCAGTTGGGTTTCCACGTGAAAAATATGTGTGTCATGTGTGATGTTATGATTGTTTTCTGATTAAGTGGTGATGCATGTTGATCTTGTTGTAATATGTACATCTTTGATGGTAAACTGCCTGTCCATGCATTACATTGAAATGGGAATGAAGAGTTAGATTATATGAGAAGATAAGTGTCAACCGGTCTTTGCTCATCTTAGTTACACTGGGTTTTGCCGATTGAACTCTATTGAAGGACCGGTGCTGCTGTTTGTCTGTCAGTGCATAAGTGTTAGTTGACAAACCGGTTTAAGGTTGAGTTTTTGCCTGTACTGATTCACCCGCCCCTCTCAGTACTAGTTTGGTACTATTCGTTCATCATTAAGTTATCAATCGGTACACTCAAAACAAGACAGGCCAGTCTTATATGGGGTCCAAAACTTCTGAAACCAAACATTATCAAAATCACATCAAACATATCAAAGCAAAGACACAGTCATTCCAACTGCTGAGTTTTGTCTATTTTGGTTGAATATTTTTATCAAATTGGTGAAGATCATTTCTTTTAGATACTAAAGGATGTCCAAAAAGTGACTAGAGGATTCATGATGATAACGATCCTTTTATTTGTTTGTTTTTTGTGGTTTGAACCGATTAAGGTTTTGTACAATTGTGTTGTGGGTGTCTATGATAAGTACATTCACTTTGTGAATGCCACACATACCTCGACTCCCAACATAATTTCCAAAATGGAGGGATCATTCCTTGTTTGCTACATGTTTGTTTCTTGCAATGAGATATCTATACATCTTGGTTCCTCATACCTTGGTGTAATAAGCTTCATTGTTACATAATAAGGCTCAATGATGATATTGTATTACACTATGAATAAAACAACAAAGACTTTCTCATCAAAATTTTATCAATCAAGTTGCTCTTATCAAATCTACTTTTGGAATAAATAAAGTTTGGTTCAATTGATTTATCATTTCATATCATAACTTCTTATCTATTTTCCGTCTAGCAACTAACATTTCTTCCAAAATTCACAAATTTCAACACCTTTTTTGATACAACAAAAACATCACATTGCATATCACATAAATCATTTCATAATTGCATATAATGTTGCATTAGGTCATTTTTGCACATTCACATTTTGCATAATAGTTGCATTATCACAAGCATTTCACTTAATCAATTTTAGATCATTATCACACATAGATTCATACATCATTAACTAAAGCCACATCACATAGACTGCATCCTATTATATTCACACTAGTTGCATCATCAAGTAAGCATGCAATAAAAGAAAAAACATTAGATCATAGAATGCATCATAAAATAAGGCATAACTCATTGCCAAAAATGTATGTCATATATCTCATCAATGTGTCAAAATTACATTGTATCTCATCAATAACAAAGCACCTCAACCGATGTTGCCTCTATCTCCAGGTGGATCCTTCCTACTAGATCCTACTCCAGGATGTCCCAAAGATGTTTGAGGTGGACCTATAACACCACCACTACTAGTCCTCCATGTAAGAAACCTACTAGAACCACAATGACCTCTAAACTCACTAAAACTAGGAGCTCTCTATGCCTCAGGTACAACACCGTGGTAGAGCTGTCTATAATACAAGGCCTCCTGCGCAGCATAGTAAAGTCTGTCAGAATGTATGCGTGCATCAGTATCTAGAGAAAAATGTTGGTCACAATTGGCCTGAACCAACTGCATCCACCTCATGATATCATCTCTCTCCCTCTGGAGATGATCCCTCTCAGTAGTAAGATCCTCCATTGCCTGCTGATACACATCTTTATCCTCCATCCACTGCTACTGCAAAGTAGCGACCAAGTCCTCCAAACTCCTAACTTGAGCCCTCAGTATCTCCTCATCATCACCTCCTGTCTCCATGCCCTGGGTCATATCAATATCATCTCCACCGTCATCTCCATCACTTCTTGATGAACCTAAAACTATATCACCTCTATCACTATCACTCCCATCAGGACTACTTGTAGATGCAGTGTCCCCACCGATATCCACATCCTCTTCTCCACTCTCAACCTACTCCACAAATGTTGCTATCAGATCTATCTGACCTCTATTCCATCCTCCTCAACCTTAATCTCTACCTCCTCCATCTCGACCCCCACCATCTCTCCCTCCCCCTCTCCCTATCCCCCTGGGAGTCCTGCTGTGCCTAATCTACTGAGCTGTAATCGGTACTGTCAAATCTATCAAAGGTATGGGCCTATGCTGTAACCACCATGTATCATACTATGGTGTTCTCCCTGGATCTATGAATCCAACTAACCAAACCCACTGAACAAGAGAAAGACCATCAAACTCTACAATGGAAACATAAGGCTGCACACATGCACCCCAATCATCGATCTCACAAGTAGTACGAGCAAAATAGGCTGTAACATTCAGAACACCTTGAATCTCCCCAAATTGTTGGAGTACATGGCCAGGAAGATGCATATCAATAACTATGTGACCACCAACAGCTCGCCCAATAAGATATCTCTGTTGTCGATAAAAAGGAAGGTGTTCGGAATCATCAACTCAACTGGGGTAAGTAAGATAAGGTCTCCATGAGAAGTACTATAAGGTATCAATTTGATGACGCTAATAAAAAGTGTTACCTGAAGCCCTATGTATCACTCCAATAGTATATCTATAGGCATATGACTGCTCTAGCTGTAAAGCTACATGTATCATAGGACGAAATATAGCTATGTGCTCTAAAGCCCATATCTAGAGCAAAGTAACACCACATCCAATGGATTTATATTGTAAATATACAATCACATGCATCTGATGATATATAGTGGTAAGAAGGCATGGACCCCAAGCAAACACTCATCTATTAATAACCATATCATGAATCACTCATCCCCATCCAATAGGGAAACCATGGGTATGTCTATCCCAGATCAACAATCCATCAACAGTGCAACAAAGAACAACAATGAGATCATCATAATCTAAATCATCCCAATGAATCTCATAATGACCCTGAATATGAAGATCATCCTCAAAACACTCAAACAAAGAACATAAGGCAGATACTCTATCACTACGATGAAATGTAACTCGTGCACCATATATGGGAATGTGTATAATACACCAGAAATCCTCAAGTGTGATGGATGCCTCACCTGTGAGAAGATAAAATGAGAAAGTCTCTAGATGCCACCGCTCAATCAATGCAGTAATCATGGCCCTGTTGGCCGTAACCTTAGGAAAGTGCACTATATGATATAAGACAACTTGTCAAAGAAAAGTTGTATCCTCGACATCTAACTCATGGTGTCAATCAAGACCATTTGGCCTCGTTTGTCTCGCTATCAAGACTGGATAATTCTCCTGCATTTGAAACATGTGAAAAAAGAAAATGAATTAGATACGCCATCAAGAGAAAACACAAAAAATATTAATGGAATATCAAATGCGAACTGATTAAATCAAATGCGGATCATTTATAGCAATTGCAAACTAATTATATCAATTGTGAATTAAAATTCTCCATTGCGCACTACTTATATAAATTGCAAATTAAACAATTCAAATGCGAGTAATAAATGCAAGTGCGAACAAGTAAAGTCAATTGCGCATTTATATTATCTATTGCGAATAAATTGAATGACAATTGTGAATCACAAATTTTTGGCACTTACATACATCGATGAAAAATTTGGAAAAAATAGACAAATACATGCAATTTTTTTGAAAGACTCACCATGCCACCAGTGCCAAGATGTCTCTGATATGATCACACTCACTCAGACAAGTGCAACCTCGCTTTGTGACCCGCCATCTCACTCCAAGGACGCCAAAAACACTAAAATCTCAAAGGAGCTACAAAGTAAATGAGTGCAAATGAGCTCAAATCAAAACCAAATTTCAATTTATAGCTCAAAGTTATGGTTTTTGCCACCCTAACGGCCGTGGTCCCCTCCAACTTCAATGCAGTTGTAGCCATATCAAACGGGATCGAAACCTCACCAAACTTCACATTATCGATTACTAGCATATTTTTGAAAAAATGGTCTTAATTTCACAATTTTTGGACCACTTTTTCCGAGGGGGCATATTTACACCCTAAGTGTCGCCAGGGCATACTAGGGCGAAATTTTTGTTGTTTTCTTTGAAACAACGTTGTTTCGACATTGTGTCAAAGAGGGGCAGATGTAGACACCTAAAAATGTCTCATCATTCACACACTAATTATTTGTCTAATTAATTAAGTAACTCTTTAATTATTTGATTAAACTAATTATTTCTTCTGATCATCACATTCAACATTTCTAATTATTCAATTTCTATTCTCAAATCAATTTAAGCAGTTAATCCTCTTCTACATATTAATTAAATATTAATTATTTAATTAATTGTGACATTTTCCTAAGTTAAGTAATCTTTATTATTTAATTAAATTCTATTTCTAATGTTTAAATAATATCTTTTGAATTATTTAAATTAATTAATTATTCTTCCAATTCCCCAAATTCGAATTTCATATCATTTCAATTAATGTCATTTCTTCCAAATTAACATTTCACCAAATGTGAATTTCAATTAATTTCATGTGCATTTCAACATTCGAAAGTCAAAATTCAAATCCAAATTGAAAATTAAAATCAAATTCAATTTAAAAATCCTACATCACATGTTGAAATCAAACTGATTGATCAAATTAGTTAACTCAGTTAACTCTTCAATCACCCATTTTAACTCAAAATTAGCTTTTTCTGACTAATCAATCAATTCAGTCTTCTAATCCATCTAACCAGTCATCTCTCAGTCAATTTAGCCAACTGACTAATCTATTTAGTCCACTAGCCAATCTATTTAGTTGAATCCCCAATCAAATGAGTTAACAAATCAATCAACTCTGTTAACAGATCAATCTATTGAGTTCACTGATCAATCAATTTTAGTTATTTATCAATCAACACTTGAGTTCAGATTCTCACCTCTTCCGTGTTGAAAACCTATAAATTCAATCTCTTTTCTCATTTTCAAACTAGATCACAATCTTCAAAATAGTTGCTAATCTATGCAGGAAATCCTAGTGCAATACTTGAGAGCCATCCAAAAGCGACTTGGAGAAGAACAATGGAAGCAAAATCTGAAATAGGGAGTTTCTTAATTTAGTTTAATTTCTTCCATTTCCATTAAGATTTATTATTTTCATTGCATATGTTTGTATGTTTTAATCAGATAGATTCGTGATCATCTTTTTCTCTAATCAATATTCAACACATTTTTAAGCATGGAAACACCAAGGATGTCCCAACTTCACACAAAATTGATCGGATGTAGGAATGATAGAAAATTGAACATCTAAGCATTTAGTGCCAAAATCAATAGGAAGTGTTATAGAACCAATAATAGGACAAGAGAAGCCATCAAAAACTTTAACTATCACATTAGTAACATCATATATCACTTGATGCAATAGCAAAGTATAAAAAAATTCTTCAGTTATCACATTAACCATGCAAGCAAGATCAATAAGCACTCCTTTAGCGGGTATACCTTTCATTTTCACACTTATGTATAATGGGTCATCGGGTGCCTCAATGGTCTCACTAGGATCAAATATTATGCACAAATCCTTAGGAGTTTCCTTTTGATCTACAAGGCTCACCACATTATTAGATTGAAGGATCACATCATTGGGAGAGAAAGAAAGATGATCCGTCTCAATCAAATTAGTGGAATGGGATGGTAAAGGATTAGTGAAAATATGAAGGTTTTGGCTAGGAGGAGCTATGGATTTATTTCCTTTATCATTCACACCTACCACAGATATAGTATTGTTATCAATCAATTCTTGAATCTTACTTCTGAATGAAAAATACTTTTTCAGTATCATGACCAGGTTGACGATGATATTGACAAAAATATTTTGCATCAAATTAAGGTGAAGTTGTCTTAGATGGATCAATTGGTTTGATTTGGGGAAGTTTTAACACATTAATTTGTATTAACTGAGACATAATGCTATGCAAAGATTCATTCAAAGGAGTAAACTCTTTTTCTCTTTTAAATAGTTTACACAAAGGAGGCACACCTGTAGTGGCTACTACTTGTGTGTCGTTATTGATGTCATTGAATTTGATGAATCCTTTGTTTGGTTTGAAATTCACAAATGGTTGTTGAGCACTATCACCCTTATCACTCGGAGCCATGGAAGGAGATGATTGTTCCAATTGACTCACAGTTAGTTGATAATAGTGAAGTACTGTGCACAACTACAGAAAGTAAGTAAACTCAGTTAAGATAAGTTTATCCCTAATATCTTTTTGTAAATTAGAAATGAGAATATTTTGAATGTCTTGATTAGGTGCAGGAAAAGAAATCTAAGAATACAAATGCTTATATCTACCAATAAAATCAGTTACTTTTTCTTTAACTCCTTGTTTACAATGAATCAAATCGGTCAAAGTAACTTTAGGACCAATGTTATTGTAAAATTGTTGAATGAAAGCATTAGCCAGTTGTTGAAAAGAAGTAATAGAATAACGAGGCAAAGAACAATACCATTGCAAATGTCTATCCCTTAATGTTCTAGTAAACAATTTTGCTAACAACCTTTGATCATGAGCAAAGTCACTATACAAAGTTTGAAATGTTTTAACATGAGTTAAGGGATCACCTTTTCCATTATAAAGTTCCAATTGAGGGACTTCTACATGTTTAGGAGGGATGACTCTAACAATTTCATTGGATAATGGGCTAGCTACATCAAATGTGGGAACATTATACTTGCATTGATTCATAGAAGCTATTTGTTGTTGTAAGGGAGACACTGTTTGGGCTAGATTATTGATTGTAGCTTCAGTAGAAGGATTGAAATTAGACATGTTGGATTAAGAGGGTGGAGTAATATTGTTGAATGAAGGAAAAGATTGAGAATAAGGAGGTGGAAAACTATGATAAGTAGGTAATGGAGAAGATTGGGTAACACATGGGAGACTCATAGGAGGAATGCAGTAATTGTGATTGAAGGAGTTTCCCCCTTGACTAACATTTATAGGTGGTGAATGTGATTGGGTAACAAGGGGAAAACTCATGGTAGGAGAAATTAAAGAAGAGGTATTTCTCCCATGACTAACATTTGTAGGTATGAAATTTTGTGTAGAGGTAGCCATGATGTTTGATGTGAAGGTAGGAACACTAGTCATAGGAGTTGTCAAAGGATCATGATTAACTTGACTAGAAGGTTGTGTATAACCTAGGTTTTTAGCACAACTCTTCATAGGCATGATATTAGAATCAACAATATGAGAAATACCACATAAGATATCAACAACATGTTTATCACTTTGAATAATTATTTTTAATCCTTCAATCAATGGGAGAACTTCACTTTTTGGGTATTTTTGACTCATCCATTGTTGAAGATTATCAAATTGATTGACCATCTTTGCCAATTGATCAACGAATACCCTAGTTAGTGATTTCTCCTCATTATGAGAATTATCAAGAGGATACAAAAAATATTTGTTGGATTAGAAGAAGCACCAATATCCTCATTGAAAAAGCTAGCCAAATTAGGCTCCATTTTGTTAGTAATTAAACCTTGGGCAACCTTAATTATACACTTCTAAGGGGTATACTATAGGAGGGACTAATAGTAGTAAAACTCATGCACTAGGGAAAAGAAATTGGAAAGAATAATGCAATCTCCTAGGAATTTGAAATATAAAATTAGGGCTTTCTTAAAATAACCTCTTAAATTAAATTTAAAAGTATCCCCTAGAAGATAAAAATTTGAATTTAAAATTAGGGCTGAAAATAACCTCTTAATTTTAAAAGTTTCAAAGGAGGGAAAATCAAAATTAAAATCAGGGTTGTCTAAATCTAACTTCTTAATTTAAATTTTGAAATTTTGAAATGTTGAAATATTGAAGAAATCAATTTAATTTTAAAAATTAGGGTATACGTAGTTAACCACTTAATTTTAAAATTTAAATTGAAAATGGAAATGTTGAAATTAAAAATTAATAAAATTTCACAAATCTCTAGAATTGTGCAGTAAAATACAATCAAAATAGGCTCCCAAAATTTCAGCAGAAAAATCAAGACAAAGTTGGTAGCAGTGTGGTCCGAACACACAGCCCGACAAACTTTTTACCATTTTTTTGAGGAAGCAAGATATTGTGATTTTAATGCAAATTCCAGAAGGATACGGGAATTAGAGATGTCGAGATATGTGAAAATAAGCCTTGAAGGTCGAAATAGGACACACTTAGGATGTTTGAGAAGATGATTAATTGAAAGAACAACAAAAAGGGCACACTTAAGGGCTGACTTTTATGATGTTTAGAAGTAAGATAAGGGGATTTATATTTAATTGAGCCAAATAAATGCTTAAAAGAAAATTTGAAATTGCACAAGATTAATTTAATTTTAAAAATTAGGGTTTGTTGCATAAACCGCTTAATTTAAATAATTTAAATTTGAAAATTTGAATGTTGCAAGGAGGGAAAATGAATTTTGAAATTGAAGCCAAGACCCAAATCTAAAAATTAATTCAAGATCTACACAACCCAAAAGTTCAATTTTAAAATTAAAAATTAGGGTTTTGTGATTTAACCACTTGATTTTAAAATTTTGAAAATTGAAAGTGTAAATGAAAACTTGAATTGCAAAATTGAAGAGTTCTCAGATTTGAAACAATCAATCCAATTTAGACAAATGACAAGCTCAATTTTGAATCTAGAAATTAGGGTTTTTGTGAATTCAACCTCTAAATTTTTAAAAATCGCAAGGAAATTAAACTTGTAAATGAAAATTTGAATTTTAAATTGCATACACTCAGATCGGAAAACAAAAATCAGAATTAAGGGTGTGAGGAGTCGGGTTCACCAAAATGTAAAGTGGAAAATTAAGGGCTTAGGCAATTCTCCACTTGGAAGGGAGGATTTACTAAGCTCAATTTTCACTTGAGGGGACTTTACATTAAAAAGAAGGGTTGAATCTACTAGATCCAATACTAAATGATGCAAGGATTCAATACTAAGGAGATTAGTTGAAATTGGAATGCAATTTACCCTCTTTTGTAAGTTGACTAGTTGAATTAAGATTATGTGTTAAAAATGAAGATAAAGTATGAGAAAACAAGGAGCTACAGATTTGGGATTCAGTCATGCACCTATACCTGAGAAGCTTGAGATGATTTGGAGCTGCTCTGTGAAATCGAGCAAAAGTTGCAGGGACCATGTGTTCGGACATGGGCGCCCTCCAATTGGTCCTTCGAACTTTTAACGCGTCGAAAAGGGTTTCTCCATCTCCGCGAATAAAGCTTAATTCTAGAAGTACAGCTGCACACCTTGTTAGCAACAACAAAGAAGAAATACTGAGAGGGGGGAGGGTGAATCGGTCTTCACAGGATCAACAAATTTAACTACAAAAATAGATCTGATAAACTATAGTAATAAGATAGATAAGAAAATTGGAAGCACAACACACAAAACCAAGATTTTGATGTGCAAAACCTAGTTAAGGGAGAAACCACGGCTGGAACCTTCCCATAGTAAGATGATACTCTATAGTAGTATGTGAAAATATTAAAATGGGGAATACACATGCATTTAGGAACACTGCCTAGAGCTCACTACTCAAATATAATATCTTGGAAGGCTACAACCCTCAGGGAAGTCTCATTGAATTACAATAAGATTCAGACTACAATCCGGAAGAAATGAACTGAAAGAATAACATCTCCAAATGCCTGATTACAGTTCCAGTTAAGCACAGTTGTCTGCTCTGCAACACAAATCTCTCCCCAACACTTCACTAAAGGATAAATATCTTGTTCGCACACACACCACTCTCTGATAATACAAACACAACATTGATACCAAAATTGCATGAATATATCACCTATATATACAATTCATCAACCTTGATAATAAGGTCAGCTAAACCCTCAACCCTCAATTACAAAATTACATCACACGATACAAAGATCAACCACCAGACCAATATAATGATTTACATAGAATAGCATGGACCTAAATCAAATTCCCAAATGCACAACTCTACCGAAAATTATGCCAAGATCAACCGCAACACGCTGCACCATTAGGAAAACTGCATAACACAAAAAATCATCACCGATTGATAGAAACCACCAAAAACTTGCACAACAATCAATGCGGATCACCAAAACAAATATGACATTTATAGGAAACACCAGAAAGCACGTTAGGATCATCAGAAATAGCTACACCAACACCACTTATCAAATCTTCATCTATCAATGTCTGAAAGCTCAAGAACACAACCAATTAGCAACTGTCACGAAGAAAGATAAATTGCAGAGCACCAAATCATGATCCATCTGAAATGAGGATACAAAAGACCATGCCAAGCAATATCCCAAAAACTCAGCGCAAGAACTAATCACACGGAATATACTGGAGGATATACTAAACTCTACAAAACAGTGATGAGAAAAACAATACTACAAACCAGATCATAAGATCTTCCCAATCTGTAGACACTGGAGCAATACATAGGAATATGTTGACATCAATGACAACAACATATCCTAGCAGAAGCAATAACCAACAATATCCAACAATCTCCCCCTTTGGCATTGATGGCAACATATGAATGTGAAAAACAATCAATGCAAAAGAAGAAGATATCTCCAACAAACTCCCCCTAAGAAAGATAAAGCAGATTTTCACATGATCTCTCTCCCCCTTTGAAAACAATGCCAAAGATGTCAAAACAAAAAACCAAAATTACTCTCCCTAGAACAGAAACATGAATCTCTGTCCCCTAAAATACAAACTATTCCACTAGAGGAGCAACACCAACTCATCAGTTTGGGTAAAAGGATAAGACTGTGAAGTCCACTGGATTGATGCAATGCAATGCATCTAGTTCTCATTAGGAGGGGTGGATACGCCTAACTTGTCTCTCAAATAAACAAATGTATCTACAGGCAAAGGCTAAGTGAGAATATTAGCTATTTTTTCCTTTGTAGATACATACTCTAATTTCACCTTCTCTTCACTAACTTGCTCTCTTAGGTAATGATATTTGATTGACACATGCTTAGTCTTTGAATGTTGCACCAGATTCTTTGACATGTTAATAGAACTGGAATTATCATAGTATATAACAATTGGCTCATCATAAAAAACTCTGATATCTTTCAACATTTGTTTCATCCAAACTACCTGAGTGCAATTACTAGCAGTAGCAATGCACTCAACTTCAACAATAGATAGGGACACTGAATCTTGTTTCTTACTAGCCCATGAAACCAATTTCTTACCCAAAAAGAATGCTCCACCGATAGTGCTCTTTCGGTCATCAACATCACCAACCCAATCTGCATCAGTGTAGGCACATAACATGAAATCATCATTCCTCAGATACCACAAACCATAATCCATAGTTCCCTTCAGGTATATGAATATCCTCTTAACAATAGTGACACGACTCTCTTTCAAATCAACTTGATATCTAGCAGCCATTCACACAACATGCATAATATTCGGTCTACTCTGAGTAAGATAATGCAGTCCACCAACCATAGATCTGTACAAACTCTGATTAGCTTTTGGAGATTCATCATTCTTAGACAATATACAACCAGTCATCATAAGAGTTCCAACTGGTTTGGAGTCATCTAACCCAAACTTATTCAACAATTCCTTCACATACTTAGTTTGAGATATGAATATACCTTTTCTAGTCTGTGAAATTTGCAAACCTAAGAAGAATTTCATCTCACCAATCATAGACATCTCAAATTATTTTTGCATATCACTGGCAAACTTCATTCTTAAGTCATCATCACCTCCAAAGATAATATCATCAACAAAGACTTCAATAGTCCAGATGTTATTATTCTCTATCTTAAAATATAGATTAATATCAGTAGCACCTTTAGTAAATTCCAATTTCAACAAAAAATTATCTAGTCTAGCATACCAAGCTCTAGGGGATTGCTTCAATCCATAAAAAGCTTTCTTCAACTTACATACCATGTCTCCATCACCTGACAATGAAAATCCATCAGGTTGCTCAATGTAGACTTCTGCCTCAAGATCACCATTCAAAAAGGCATATTTGACATCCATCTGATATACCTTGAAATCTTTATAACTAGCATAAGCAAGCAACAGTCTTACAACTTAAAATCTAGCCATCAGAGCAAAGGTTTTCTCATAATCAATTCCTTCCTTCTGAGAATATCCTTTGTAAACTAGTCTAGCTTTATTTCTGACAATTTCACTGACTTCATTCAATTTGTTTCTGAATACCCATTTAGTACCAATAACATTCTTATCCTTAGGTCTAGGCACAAGTTCCCATGTATTATTCTTTTCAATCTGATCTAATTCTTCTTCCATAACTCTCATCCAACTTTCATCTTTGCAAGCTTAAACAATATCCTTAGGTTCAACTTTAGAAATCAAACATACTTCTTCAGCAA
The DNA here is from genome assembly GCF_030272615.1 of Cryptomeria japonica. Lineage (NCBI taxonomy): Eukaryota > Viridiplantae > Streptophyta > Pinopsida > Cupressales > Cupressaceae > Cryptomeria > Cryptomeria japonica. The sequence continues at coordinate 314,273,373 of NC_081412.1, read as the reverse complement.
CTAACCTTCTTCTAGTCATTACACCTTTATTCATATCACCAATAATCTGATTTTCAAAATGATTCAGTCTTACATACCTTGGAGTCTTCTGATTGTTCTGATTTCCAGGTTCATGCATCTCTTCACTGGCATCAACAATATCTGAGTTAACTATCTCTATCAGATCATTCTGCTTAGGTTCTTCAATCTGAACAGGGGCTAAAATAATATGTTGTCCATCATCATAACCACATGCTTTGATCTCTTTCCCAAGGTTCTCATCCACCTTCAAATTTTCACTTTCCAGTATCTTCTTACTCTCTTATTGTAGTATCGGTAGGCTTTTCTCTTTGTAAAATATCCCAATAAAATTCCTTTATCACTTATAGCATCAAACTTTCCTATATCCTCATCTCTCTTAATATAACATTTACTGCCAAATGCTCTAAAATATCTCACAGTAGGAACATAACCAAACCAAAGCTCATAAGGGGTCTTACCAGTATCACATTTGATATGAACTTTGTTGAATGTCTAAACAACAATGCCAATAGCTTCTCTCCAGTAGATATTTGGAACATTTCCTTCAATCAACATAGTCCTTGCATCATCCAAAACAATTTCGTTCTTCCTTTTAATAACTCCATTCTGTTGAGGGGTTCTAAGAGAAAATAATTGTCTTCTAATCCCATTCTTCTCACAAAATAAATTGAACTCACCATAACAAAATTATCCACCTCTATCAGATCTCAGACACTTCACCTTCAATCCAGACTCAGTCTCAACCTTGGCTTTGAATATCTTGATTTTGTCCAATACTTCTGATTTCTCCTTAAAAAAGACAACCCACATCATCCTAGATTAATCATCAATTAGCAGCATAAAATATCTATCACCCTGCACACTTCTAACATTTGTAGGTCCACATAGGCCAGTATACACAAGATCTACTAGTGCATCTGATGTATACTCTTTGCTCTTGAAATAAATCCTTGCTTGCTTACCCAACTGGCATTCCTTAAATATCAGATTAGCAGGCTTAACAATCTTAGGCAGATCTCTAAAAACTTGTGTAGAATAGATTTTAATCATTGAATCAGAATTAACATGACACATTCTCCTATGCCACAACCAACTCTCATGAATCTGAGCAATCAAACAAATTTTCTCACCGACATTCAAACGAAAAATGTTACCTTCAGTCTTAGTTCCATATGCAATTTCTATACCAGAGGCATTTAGGATCTTGCATTTTCCATCCTTGAATTGTAGATCATAACCTTTATCAACTATCTATCCAGCACTCAAAATATTATTCTTCAAACCTTCAACATACAAGACATCATCAGTGTTATGCTTATCATGAAAAGAAATAGAACCTCTCCCACAAATCACACAGGCTTTGTCATCTCCAAATCTAACTATTCGACCATCATATCTTTCCATGATCACAAATTTTCTTTTATCACAGGTCATATGATGTGAACAACCACTGTCAATTACCCATTCATCTTTCTCTTCAACTTTAGTAGCTAAAGCTTTCTCCTCAATAGTGTAGCTTGTGGAATCAACAGGTACATGTCTATCTTCTTTAATGATAATAAACACAAATTCATATCCTTTTGATTCTTCCTTTGTAACACCCTCATCAGTAACATAATAAGAGTTCTTCTATTTCATAAACTTCCAGTTAGGCTTGTAGGGCTTATCATACTTCTCATGCTTTTCATATCTATCATTCCTATCATGCTTATCAAACTTTTCATGCTTGTCATACTTAGCCATTTTCTCTGGGCATCTAGAAGCAAAATTTCCTATATTATTGCAAGAGAAACATCTCAAAGGCAACTTCCCATCATACTTACCGGCTCCTTTAGGCAATCTCCAGGCAATCAGTGCTTCAAGATCATCCAACTCTCTTTCTTGCTCTTCCATCTCTCTTCTCTCTCTTTCATATCTAGATATTTTACACTCATCAGGATCATACTTCTACTTATCTGATACAGATGTTGATGCTCTAAATATTGTCTTAGACTTTCCATGTGATTCTCCAAACTCACTCATCTGAAATGCAATAATCTTTCCAACCAACATATCTGTTGTTACTGTAGTCACACTCTGGATCTCATCAATAGAAACAACCTTATGTTTATAAGTAGGAGGAAAATATCTCAACACCTTAGCAACAATTTCATCTTCCTCAATGGTTCCACCGACACATCTAATACCAAGGACAATGCCATTCACCTTAGCCATGAAAGAGTCTATGTTCTCATCCTCTCCCATCTTCAATGTCTCATATTTTCCTTTCAAACTCTGCAACTTAGCAACTTTCAACTGTTTATCACCTTCATAAAGGATCTCAAGATTCTCCTAGATCTCATGTGTGGTTTGAAGTCCCATTACATTTGTCATCTTAGAATCTATTAGGGTACTAGGCAATGCTTCCTTGATCTCATCTAGAGTAGTCAGTCCATTTGGAGGAGCAGAATAGGCATTCTTTGTAATCTTCTAGTAATCTTCTCAAAAACATTTCAAATGCACTTCCATCCAGTTCTTCCATATAGAATAGTTACTTCCATCAAACCTATGACCATCCTTCTTAAAGATAACATCTTGAGCTACCATCCCGGATCTCCTCAAGTGATTAATCTTCTACTAGAGGATCTAGCTCTAATACCAATTGTTAGCAGCAACAAAGAAGGAAGACTGAGAGGGGGGGGTGTGGATCAGTCTTCATTGGATTAGCTAATTTAACTACAAAAATAGATCTGATAAACTGCAGTAATAAGATAGATAAGAAAATTGAAAGCACAACACACAACACTAAGATTTTGACGTGGAAAATCCAGTTAAGGGAAAAACCATAGTGGGAACCTTCCCACAGTAAGATGATACTCTACAGTAGTATGTAAACATATTACAATGGATAATGTACATGCATTCAGACACACTGCCTAAAGGTCACTCCTCAAATATAATAGCTCGGAAGGCTACAACCCTTAGGTAAGTCTTATAGACTTACAATAAGATTCAGACTACAATCCAGAAGAAATGAATTGAAAGAATAGCATCTCCAAATGCCTAGTTACAGTTCCGGTTAAGTATAATTGTCTTCTCTGCAACACCAATCTCTCCCCAACACTTCACCGAAGGATAAATCTCTTGTTAACACATACACCACTCTCTTATAATATAGACACAACATCGACACTTAAATTACATGAATATATCACCTATATATACAATTCATCAACCTTGATAACAAGGTCAGCTAAACCCTCAACCCTCAATTACAAAATTACATCACACGATACAAAGATCGATCACTAGACCAATATAATGATTTAAATAGCATAGAATGGACCTAAATCAAATTCCCAAATGCACAATTCTACCAAAAATCACGCCAAGATCAACCACAACACGCTGCACCACCAAGAAAACTGTATAATGCAATAATCATCACTAGTTGATAGAAACCACCAAAAACTTGCACAACGATAAATGAGGATCACCAAAACAAATAATACATGACAAGGAAACACCAACAAACATGTTAGAATCATCAGAATAAGCTGCACCAACACCACTTATCAAATCTTCATCTGTAAAGGTCTGAAAGCTCAAGAACATAACCAATCAACAACTCTTACTAAGAAAGATAACTTGCAACACACCAAATCATGATCCATCTAAAATAAGGATACACAAGACCATCCCATGTAATATTTGAAAATCTTAGCACAAGAACTGATCACACTGGAATATACTGGAGGATATACTAAACTCTCCAAAACAGTGATAAGAAAAACAACATTGCAAACCATATCATAAGATCTTCCCAATCTGCACATACTGGAGCAATACACAGGAATATGTTGACATCAATGAAAACAACATATCTTAGCAGCAACAATTACCAACAATATCCAACACACCCATTTCCTACACTCAGAAAGAAAGGAAAATGTGTTGGGAATAGGGGTTTGCCTTAAGGTCAAACCGCAATTTTGGAATTAACCAAGTGGTTGAAATAATGTAAATGAAATGACTGAAAGTAGAAATCCTCCTCTTTGAGGGGATGTTGAATTGACTGAAAATGATCCTCCTTGTGAATTTTTTCTTGCCTCCACATGGAATTAGGGTTTCATGAATTATAATGTTGATCTCCTCTTTAATACTTGAAATCTTGACTCTATTGTTGCTCCAAAGCTTGAAGGAAGACTGAAAATGCTCATTTTCTCTTGAATGATTGGATGCTTGATAATTATTTTTGTTAGATGTCAAATAAGAGGGGGAATCCCTCTTATATACTTGCCAATAGGATTAATTACTATTTTTTTGACTTGAGCCGACATAGGGGGGATTTTCTCGCTGCAAATTTGAGTTAGGTCAAGGGGAGGGGATCAAGATAGGTCCCCATTAAGGGGTCCTATTTGGGGTAGGATCAAGGTGGCTTTTGAGTGAATTGTTATGTTGCAAGGTGTTTTTGATGTGCATGAGCATATTCAGGTCTCCGATCAGGTCAAGAGGCATAAACACTAAGGCAAAGACCGAAATGCAGTCGAAAAATTATGAGGGGTGAAATTTTAGGACATTACAATTAATAAATCAAAGCATCATTTCAAAAGGAACATCACTTTAAAAGAAAGGTCACATTAAAACAAAGTTTCATAACAAGACAAACTCACAAACAAACAACCTTGGTCACTAGATTCAAACAAAGTTTCCAAAAGTAAAAAACGCATCTCAAAACATTTTGAGTTATCATTCAACATTCAAAATAGGTTCTTAATAAACATATCTTGTCAAAACATTGGACTCCTTGGTGTCAAAATTCATGTCGCATAGGATTAGGTTTGGAATAGTCCAAACTTAGGTCTTAGGACATTCTCATTGCTTTCATAATGGTCCTTTTGAATTATCATAATTCCCTTTGTATCTATGTTTTAAAACCATTTCCCTAGGTCTTTATTATTTATTTCCATTGCTTTAGCATTATTCTCCAAATATTACATCTTTGCTTAGGTTGAATTTTGCATATTCCAATTCAATGGTCCTCACATTCCCTTATCGCATTGGCTTTATCATTGCATTGTCACAAACCCTAGTCTTGTCTTAGCGTGATTTTTCCATATCATATCATATCTCTAGATCATATCACATCTTGAGATTATATCATTTTCATATCATATCCTTAGGTCTTGTCATTGCCTTCTTGCATTTAGTCTCATAATTAGGTTTTCCAAACTTGAAAAATAAAAAAAACTAGATTATACCCTAAGTTGTTGCTAGGGAGTCTTGACCTTGTCCCAAATTTGTCCTTTATCAACACAATCACATCAAACCTAGCTTAGTATCCAAGTGATATAGGTGAGACATTTTCATTTTTCCTATCATCATTTTTTGTCTTTTATCTCTTTAAGGTCTAGATTTCATTTCAATTTCCCAAGGTTGCATCTTTAGGTTTGCGTTTCAACAGTTTGTCCAAATTTTAAAAATCTCTCAAAAACATAGGTTGCATTATCATTACCTAAGATTGCATATCATTTCCAAAATGTTCAAAAGACCAAAAAATAGGTCCCATTCTTGTCATATATTGCATTTGGTTGCATATCATTGTTACTCAAAAATTCAAGTGTCCAAAAACATAGATTGCATTCTAAGTCCAAGGTTGCATTTGTATTCGTTAAGATTGCATTTAAGTTGCATATCATTGATCACAAAACATAAGTTGCATTTTCATCTTTTAGGTTGCATTAGTTTCATATATCATCCTTAAATTCAAAAATCCCAAAAACATTGCATAGTGACATGCCCATTGAAACAAGATTCCAAGCTCCTATGATGTAATAAAGTTTGACATATCAACGCAAGTTTGGTCCAATGAAGAACACAATACACTCAAGTTTTAATTTAAGACAATCACAATTCTATCCAACCCAACAACAAGGCAATATCATACAACAAAAATTTAATCGAAATGTTGGTCCACCTACAAACATGCTACCAAAGTATGAAATCATTGAATTAGGAGCACCACCACATTTTGAATCAATTTTGTAACCAGGATGCGGCAATGTTTTACCAAAGCTACCAACGAATGTTTTACCAATTTGTGATTCAAATCAGTTAAGTCATGGTCACTTCCAATAAGGACCTTTGTCAAATGGCCAAGATGTCTTTCATCCAGATTTTGGTTATAGTCAAACTCAATCACTACTAAATTTTCAGCAAGATGTATACTCAGATGAACAGTCAGACAAAAAATCTGAAATTAATGAGGCATTGAATAATCTCGAGGTCATGAAATTTTTGGATTGAGTTATCTTAAGGAGTCCTCTAAAATATTTCCAATGCATTATAAGAGAATTGGCCTCAAGTCCTAAGCATCAATCTCTCCTAACTCACGTAGACCTACAACTGGTCTTGGCATGTGAGCAAGCAAATTGTATCCCACAACAAGTTCAAACAAATGAAGTTTTGAATCCTTTTTTAGAACAAGAGACAAAAATTCTACTTATGAAATAACAACAACAAATTTGAAAGGAAACTTGCAACCATCTTTATGACAATTTCCACATAACCCATTTAAGATTTTAATCAAATCAACACATAGAATCCACATGCAAAGAATAGACAACATACCCATGAAAATGTGACACAAGATATATCCTGGGAAAACCCTCATGAGGGAAAATCCCAGCCTCCAAAAGTATCATCCATCATGTATTATCAGCAATGCGTCCATTACAATACAAATATGGAAAGCCTTTGAAAACCCAACCATAACCAAGCACTTCATGTGACCAAGAAGGAATCCACACATCCCATGCCATGCTTCCTCCTTCAGAAATGCTAACCTGGCTAACTGGCCAACCCAAACAACTATCCTTGTGGTGCTTTTATAAATACAAGCTCCCACAAAACCACAAGGTGGCATTACACCAAAACCATGTGCCCAAAACCATGTGACAATAAAATATAATATTTTTCCTACCTACCCTTGACCCAAATTTAATATTGAGTACTTCATCACAATTACATTCCCCAATATTAAATAAATACAATATAATAATACCAATGTGTCAATACAACTCATCAAGTGGTTACAAGAATATTCCAAGGGAATCTCTACATGTTGCATGCGCATCTAGGTGCTCCTAGGTGCAACAATACAATATGATATTACAATATAATTCCATGTCCACCTCACACAATAATAAAATAATACAACAATGAAAAATTATTATGCAAGGTGTACAACACCATTTTACCAACATCCTCCCACTTGTTGTATACATTGCATAAGGGCCAAGAAGTAATCCATCACACAAACAAGAGACTGATCTCTCCATGCACAATACCATAATGGAATCCAAGTGCTCCATGTTCTCCATAAAGATACTTGCAACAAGAAACAAAGTGACCACCATCTCATACATGAATTATCCCACCCTCCATCATGCCACTGCCACTGGACATGAAAAGGCCATCCAAAGAGAAAGCCACACAATCTGTCGCGACAAATGATAAGACCTGCACCAATTGATATTTGAACACAAACACTAATCCAATGTTATCCAATGCAAAGGTAGTTGTTGACATAGCTGAAATAACACCCACAACAAGTGCTAACACATCAACTATACATGCCTCCAAGGCATACAAACCAAGTGAATAACATCTCATCAACATATGCAACCATAACTCCAAAGTGCAATACCTGCCATGTATGTACACCAAATAACTCCCACTGCATAGGTAATGTCAATATCAGAAATGAATCAATTAACAACATATCATAGAAGTATAACCATGTAGTATCAATAACATCCACATCAATATGAACATCATGTAAACTGATAACCTGCAAGTACCACTCTCACACCATGTCTCCAACATTCTCCAATGTCCTCCACAAACAACAAAAGAAAGAAATAAAGGAACCTCTATGACATCGCTCACATGACAACACATGAACACAAAAATAGTGAACACATAGCTCCAAACAACCTCCAACCAACCTCCAACCAATGTAATGCGAATACAAACATCTAGGAAGATAAGCAAGACCAACGAGAGAAATACTGCAAATCAAAACCTATAGTATGTCCTTATACACACACCTCTAAATTCTAACTATTTCAAGTATGATCTCCTCCATAAAACCCCACATGAAAAGAATAACTACACCCAAACACCATTCAATCCCTTGGACCAAACAAACATATATAACATGTAATCAACATGGATGTAAGCCTATCATAGCCATAGGATCAAACTAAATATCCATTCCCAAGCCTAGGGAATACTCCCAATAAACCATCTCCCAAACTAATATCAATGACTACCATCATCATAATAATAACTCAAATGCACAAGGAGATATTGAATTCCATACATCTCTGAAATGAACCCTCCAGAACTAAACATCTCCATAGCTTAAGCTCCATATCTATGAAAGATAAGCATAAACATAATGCACCTAAAAGGAAACAATGAGCAATACCTCTTAAGTAGTAAATCGCTGAGTAGACCAAGAGTGGGGAATGAGAATGCTCATCAAGCTATCCAAGTCATCATGACTCATCTAAGAACAATCTCCTCTCAAGTCCATACCAGGTGAATGCTCCTCAATCTTTCTGCTAAAACCATCAACCATCCCAACACATATCTCTAATAACAAGAGAATATCAGCATCACCTATGTCTCCATGTATCCATGAGTACTTGTAACCAATCAATCCATACCAAACTCCAAATGAAACATATCACCACCATGAAGTAATAAAGCAAATGATCATGTACCCAATACAAAGAGAACTACCAAGATCAATGTCAAATCTCCAACCATAGAATTAGGAACATAAAAATGACAACATGATCTAACCATCTCCTCCAAAGAGATAACATGCTCCATATGAACATATCAAATAACCATATCATGCCGAAACTCAAAACTAGTATCAAGAGTGCACCATGACATAATATCAACCATCCTATCAAACAAGGATAACATGTCAAATGAAAGCATAAAACCACATCTCAATCAAGGACTCTTTGAGCCCTCGGGATGTCAACATCCTCAAATATCATGAAGATCACAATCTCCTAAAAGTGTACCTACAAATGTGAAAGACCCTTCTACAACAACATGATCTAAGACATCCTCTAAACATTTTCACACTAAGAAGATCATCCACCATCCAATATTGAATACACATCACTGCTACAAGCTCCCACTGAACCATGATACCAAGCTCTCCATAGCATCGTGATAACCATCTCCTAAATGAAGATCATCCAGGTCTACACACATACAACTGAAATATCAACAATATCAAGTAAACCATGAACTCCATCTCAAGAAGATACAAAACCACCAACAAACAATCAGGATCAAATCCTACACCGCCACATCACACTGTCAAAATCTCTCACTGAAAGTGTATACAAGCTATCCATGACAATATGATAAAACCATCCTCTAACATGAGAATCAATAAAAAATAACATAGAAAACAAGGAACTCAAAGCACACATCATGAGCTCCCTAAGAGACAAATAAACCATGATCCTCAACACAAGAAGATACACCACCACAACTAATCAGGAATCCAAATCAAATAATCATCTGCAAAGCCAAATCATGTCATGCCAAAGTATCTAAACACAAGAAACATCCATAGCACCTTGATCATATTCACTGAATCTAACATCTAACTCAATGTGTCCAACCTATTAGCATCGCATAGTCAACCATGTAGGTCCCCCATCATGACTGTACCTGGTAACAACATCTCTCCTCCTCAACATGACAACAAATCAATGAACCAATGACTAAGCCAAGCCACCAAATTTGAATATGCATAAACAATGAAAGATCTATGGGCATAGACAACCGATATCCAAGTCATAGGTGCAATCCTGTAAGTAAAGACAACTCACAAAACTGCACAACTTGTAGACCAACCAATACAACATACATACCTAAACCAAATTGATATCTATGTCATCATAAGAGAAATATGAGATACAACACTGAGTATACAATGACACCAAATCAAAATCTCCAATATGTAGCATGCCATAAACTCATAATGTCACCATAGTCAAGAGAACCCATAAACAACTTAAATCAAAATATAAGTAAATAAATAATGTCAAACCTTCTCCAAATCTGAACCAAAGTGTAGTGCTCTCCAAGAGCTTTTCGTTGACTATTCAAAGTCCAAAATTCAACTCCGTATGCTCAAGTTATGACCTCTCAAAGTCAAAAGGTACCTATCACTTCTAGCTCACATTTCACTCCTCCAATAATAAAATATGGAAAATCTGATGATAAAATATGAATTTCGTTCAACCACCTTTTCAATGACTATAAGAAGTCAAAAATTTGACACTCTTAGCCCAAGTTATGCTCTATGGAAAAATTTCGCCTATTAGGCTACATTTGCAAATATGGACTCCAAATGTATTTCACCAATATGCCCCAAAAATCATTTTTCAATTTTTTTAATAATTTCTGGATAGGGCCCACTGGCCGGACCCACCCCACTAACCACCCGGGCATAAAAAAATACATGGCATTTTTTTAATTTCAAAGTTTTATTTAAAAACATTTTAATTTTTCATATTTAATATTTAATGGGGCAGAATATTTTTAATTTAAAATTGTTTGTTGTATTTTCTACAGGGGTTTTAACCCACCACCATGGGTGGGCCCATGGTGGGAACCCATGCAACCGGCGAGGGCCCCGGGGCTACCGACGATGTACCCACTGTCGACGGTACTGCCTACCGATAGTGGTACTACTCAGTACCACTGTCGGCAGTAGTATTAGCTGACAACGGTACACTACCATGGTCAGGGCTGCAAGTGGGGGTGGGTCTACAGACCCCCCCACTTGCAATAATTTTTTCTATTTTTTCTATCTTTTTTTTTATTTTTCATAATTTTTATAAAATCCCTGTTGGGTATTTTAATCTACAGGATATTTTAATAATATTTTTAGACGACTCTACATACATGGTACGGTCATATTGTATGGTCTAATTTTTTTTTTGAACTCAAGCTCCTATCATCAAAATAGGGCAAGTTATATATCAAAATTCATCTCCCGACTTCTCTGATCACAACTATGGGGTCCGTTTTGTCCCACGGGGTAAAATCTAAAAATTCACCCCCAAAACCCCCAAAATGCAAATCAATGGAAACCCAATTTGAAGCAAATTTTTATAACACTAGATCTGCAACAAATGCCCACAAATTTTCAACCCACAACCTACAACAAACCCTCATATCTTGTCTTGTTTCTTCATTCTTTTATGCATTCATGTATTCCAACTAGGGTTATAAACACCATTAAACCAATAGCTTTGATACCACTAAAAGGAAACTTCCAACCATCTTTATAACAATTTTCACATAACCCATTTAATATTTTAATCAAATCAACACATATAATCCACATGCAAAGAATTATAGACAACACACCCATGAAAATGTGACACAAGATATATCTTGGGAAAACCCTCATGAGGGAAAAACCCAGCCTCCAAAAGCATCATCCACCATGTATTATCATCAATGCGACCATTACAACACAAATATGGAAAACCTTCGAAAAACATAGCCATAACCAAGCACTCCATGCGACCAAGCATGAATCCACACTTCCCAAGCCATGCTTCCTCCTTCACAAATGCTAACCTGGCTAATTGACCAACCCAGACAACTATCCTTGTGGTGCTTTTATAAATAGAAGCTCCCACAAAACCACCAAGTGGTATTAAATCAAAACCATGTGACAATAAAATATAATTTTTTTCCTACCTACCCTTGACCCACATTTAATATTGGATACTTCATTACAAATCATTCCGCAATATTAAATAAATACAATATAATAATACCAATGTGTTAATACAACTCATCAAGTGGTTACACAAATATTTCAAGGGAATATCTACATGTCGCGCGTCCATCTAGGTGCTCCTAGGTGCAACAATACAATATGATATTACAATATAATTTCATGTCCACCTCACATAATTATAAAACAATACAACAATGAAACATTATTATGCAAGGTGTACAACACCATTTTCCCAACAAAATTCAGCCCATCTAGCAATGGATCATTATTCCACCATGAAATTGACCCTGAAGTGGCCTCCTCTTCTCCTCCCATTTCTTCATCTCTTGAAGTTTCACAAGAGTAATTTCTGCAATCTACTCCAAATGATACATCTAATAATGCATCCTCCCAAGGGATGCCTGCAATAGAAATACACACTAATCTATGTCTATACAAATCCCTTGTACTATTTGGAAATACAAGATTCAATGCCACTAGATGCTTCTCTTTTAGAGAGTCCCATACAAAGTCCATCTCCCTCATTTCAAAACATTGATCCCTTGCTAGAAACCCCTATGTATATCCAAATTCCAACCCCATGTCAAGAGGGTAATTTAGAGCACGAATAAATGAGTTTGAAAACAAATTAAGATCAAGATACCAAGAACAAACAATCCCATTCAATTGTTGACCAGGATCCCATCATCCCTGTACATCCTATCCAAAGTCTCGTTGACACTCCGCTCCTTGAGCAAGATCAAGATATCCTAGTCCATCCTATCCCAAATGATCCCCTTCCATTTCATGACCAAAATATCCTTTTAAATCTCATTGATATTCCACTTTCTAAGCTAGGTCAAGATATCCCTTCTATTCTTCCTAAGGATCCCATTGAAAGTCAAGAGTAGAGCACCTTTAAAGAGGAATCCAATGATCTTCCTCCTTGTCAAGATCAAAGTATCCTTTCAGATTCATGTCCACCACAAGACCCTATCATCCCTTTAAATCCTCTACAAGATCCCTTTGTTCCTCCATCTCCATATCCTAATCCTCCATATACACTCCACGATCTCATTTCTTTTGAAGATCCCATTAATCCCCCCATTCCATCCCATGAAGAGCCTGTCATTGATCCTGATCACCCTCATGATTCTAACATGTTGGCGCAAGATGTTCATGAGTCCCCTACATACACAATGAGTTCCTCCATTTTGGTCCAATTTGATCTACTTCATGATCCTATGATTTATTTCATATCACATCCACCTCATAAAGGAATCACATCTTCTTCCCAAAGAAAAGAGTATCCTATTGGTCAAAATATTTATAAAGGCAAAGGGGTAGACCTTCACAAGTAAGAACCCATCTATATCGAATAAAATCTTAATGGTCATGGCCTCAGTCACATTCCTCAAGATGTTGGTATCCCTACAAAACCTAAATCCAAATATACACCTATCCCTTCATCCCTTCCATCCATTTTAGGTCTTTATATCCCTTCATCTTCTATTCAATATCAACAAAGGCACACATCCTTGAGCACTATCCATCCATCCAAAATACCTCCATATTATTCCTATCCATCCACGCATTTCTTTCCTTCTCCAATAAATTTGGATGCCAAGAATAAAATTCATAAGTTTAGAAATCCACATTTAGTCAAGGATCAACATGTCCTATCTAATCGACATGTCAAAAAAAAATATATATATGATCCAAAAAGATAAATAAATATCCAAAAGACTACAAAGGCCCACTGAGGAAAATAATGAAAATTTAAAAGCTATAAGGGTTCCTAAGGCACTTGTAGAAGCAATGCATTCCAAGGAACTACAAAAGCATGAAAAATAAAAAAACCAATATTGATTACCAAGCGGCTCCTAGAAGCACAAAAAGAAGCATCAAAATTGGCATCCAAAAATTCTATTTCTCCATCCAAACCTTCCAAATCTATTCCCCCATCAGCTCCTTCATCTATAATGGGTCCTTATGTCCCAAAATCCATACCCATTCCTCAATCAAAATATCAAATTTTTAGATCCACTTTTCCTCCATTATTCAACCACCCCTGAAGGTGTGCCAATATTGATCTTGCCAACATTTCCATCTACTCAAGCACAATTCTTCCACTCCCTCCATTATTCACCTATTGTCCACCCTTTCATCCCTACTATCCAATCTTTTGCATGAATCATTACATTAGTTCCATCTCATTTCCTGATCATTCTCCTGCCAATGTCTTTGAGCATACATTTAATAGTCATGGTCCATTTTTCAAGGCTACTATCCCAAAAACAAGATGCTCAAGTCCTTCTTCCATCCCCTATCATGTTTCCTCTAATAAAAATAAAAAATACAAAAAAGTAAAAAACAAAGAAATCATCACCTTGGTGAGAACTTGGCAAACATGCGCCTTGCATGAAAAAAAAGAACAAGAGAAAATGACAAAAAATAAGAAAAATAATTCATCCATTGGTAAAAACCTGACAAATAGGTGCCTTGGGCAAGTACCATGATGAAAACCTGAAAAACAGGTGTCATGCATAATCCTTCATGTCCTTGCATACCAAACTTGGGGACAGGTTTCATTTATGCTATTTTGTCCTATACTATCATACCCCTTTCATATCCTATCATCCCTCATGTCCATATCCCCTTTTACACCGTTGATCTTGAAAAGGCTAAGAATCTTCATGAATGTCATGTATCTTGTTCACAACATTCAGTCTACCGAAGATTTTGGTCTTTATCCATTGGCTTATGAGAACTTTTCATCCATATTCCTTGGCTTATTGCAACCTTCTATCACTATCCCTTGGCCTATCACAACCTTTAGTCCATATCCCTTATCCCATTTTGATCTTGCTTATCCTATCCATATCTTGTCACCATCCATACACTCTTTTCTGTTGCTTGATTTCAATTCGACAAAAGGACATAAATGAAAAACATGGTTTCAAAAATCTCTTGACATGTCCCTCATGTTATGCCATTGCTTTATATCGTCATATCCAGTCCCTTAAATCCCATCGCACAATAGCCCTTGGAAATTGAATCTCTGTCTCCATAATAAATGACCTTTATCTTTCTTCTATCCACCAACATTTCAACAAGCCTATTTATCCTTTTGCCATATTCATTGTCTTGCTAGATAAGGGGACAATAAATAAAAATTGTTAAAAGTCTTGAAAAAATCAATAAAAATCAAATAATGTCTTGAGAAAATCAATAAAAATCGAATAAAGTCTTGAAAAAATCTTAAAAATCAAATAAAGTCTTGAAAAAAATCAATAAAATAAAATATGATCTTGAAAAAAGCATTAAAAACGTCCAAAAATGTCTTGAAATAATTCAAAAACATTCAAAAAATGTCTTAAAATGATTCAAAAACATTGCCAAATGTCTTTAAAAAAGCACAAAAAAACCAAATAATCTTAAAACCCTAAAAATTGGAAAACATCAAAATAAAAAAAACAATCATTTTCACCTCGTTAATAAATTGTCCCTCTTGTACATAGACAAACATTTGAGCAGAGATCAGACATAAAACATGACAAACATTGTGCTTAACGAATCACACATCAACATATGAACTATTCAACCAAGCAAGCATTCAAACTAATAGAAATTGTCACATCAATCACTATCAACATCAACATTATCATGGGTCTTCTATAGGGTGTGGTATACTCAATACCAGAATAAAACATTATCAATTTTGACAATGAAGATTTGAATGTCTATTTGACTTGTTTGAATTTGTGCATCTTATATTTCATTGATTTATCTTCGATCATTTTCCTATGTTACTCAATGATGCCATTGAGTGATTTAGAGTGGCCGGTATGACTCATGGTCTTTTGTTTGTGGGATGTTTCATAAAATTCTGGAGCAAGTATGTCTTGAGTGTCTGTGTTGGCATGATCACAATGTGGTTGTGGCACATACCTAAACCTTTGACACACATAATGTCTTAGGATGGTTGAGCCGTTCCTTGGCTACAACAAGTCTATTTTACACAAAAGGGACTACATCATTGGCATAGATTTCATTGTCATTGTGCACCGCATCCATTTTTGCCACATTAAATAAAGGCTCTCACCTACATTTTTGCATTTGTGAAAGCAAGTTTTTATTTGTCTTTTCTTCATCTAATTTCATCTCACTAAAATTTCTTTCGTCAATCCTTGCACTCATCTTGGTCTAATCCTAGTGTTATTTTCGACAAATTGGCCTATTTTCTAAATATTTTGCCCAATTTCTTGAGGGGGCATCCTTAAACCTTGTCGTTGTCTCGAGCATTATTCTTGTCTATTCTTTGAAACAACACTCAAAATCGCATTGTCACAAAGAGGGGCAAAATGCAAGCATCTAAAAAAAGTCAACACTTTTGGTGTCATACTTTAACATGTTTGCATTACCTTCTTTTAGGGTTTCACACTTACTAACATTTCTTCTATGTTACACATTTGATCTTTTATCATTTGTTAACATCGATTTCATTTTCTCGGATTTGAATTAGGTCTTCTCGATGTCAATCTCAATTGTCATTTCATCATCATGATCAACTTTTAATGTCTATTAAACATCATTTTAATCCTAATCAATGTCAATTAGGGTTGTTTTTAATCATTTTCAATATCAATCAATTATCAATAAATTTAGATCAATTTGTATCATTTTAAATCATTTCCAATTTATATCAATCTTGATCATTTTATCTATTTGTTCTCTGATTTATTTCTTAAATATACCTAAGATTTAGCCTTCTTCTATCAACAAAAATCTGAGATCAATGGCCAATTGACAAGAATTACTCAAGAAGTGAGTAATTCTTCTACTCTTTGGGCTCTGTAGGACCCAGGCGGGTAAACCTTAGCAATATCTATGAATTTCAAAAAATTTATTGCAAATATTGCATACAACAGACAACTCTCAGCATGTTTGGCCAGAATACATAAAAAATCATAAATCCCTACTCTAATTCTACTCCTACAAACATGAAAGGTAAAATGATATGAATAATTTGATTTGTTTTTGGAAATGCATTAGAATTTTAATAGACCAGTGCTTAATCTTGAGCCACAAAGTCAAACATGAAACCACACTAGAAACTCTATGAACAAATAAAACTTAATAAGTGGATTTCAAGATGTTAATACCTGAGACTAGCAAATTCATTCATCTTGTCATTCTAACTCTTCTTAAAAATCTAATTTGTGTACCCAAAACCACAAATATTTACTCCAAAGTTTTTAACTCTTCCCTTGAAAGAGACCCATGAATAAACAACACCATCATAGAAAAGACTGTAAAGACAACTCAAAAATATCCTTGATATTTTGAAATTGTATGGATTTGAATATAAAACTTGAGATCATAAAGGTTTGAACAAAGAGATAAATGTCTGAACAAAGAGATTTAACTCTTTCAAGGAAAGAAACCAGTTCATAAAATCAGACTACTATATTAACACATCTTATCTACAACTCAAAACTTAAAACACTACCCTATTTACATGCTTGAAAAATGAAAAAGTCCAAAATACCTAAAAAAGAGAAAGAAAAAGAATATATGGAAGGGGAAGAAGCTCCAGATTCATCTGATTGCTGCCACATATCTTCTTCACAAATATGATCTACTGACAACACCTGTCCCTCCTCTTTCATCTCTCCGCAACTGAAAAAAAAAATGCCTTTTTCAATATTTTGATTTGCACTTTTCCCTTTGCTCAACTGAAAATATTCCTCCATTTGTCCCTTTCCCGTGAAAGCAATCTTTATTTGATGAAAATATTTGCCTTGCTAGAATATGTTTGTTACACTTTACTTTGTAACCAAATATATTTGTTTTCTACTTTGCTTTTCTATGGAATATTTTATGTTGCCTCACTTCTATAATGTATCTTCACTAATGAAAATAATAACTCTTTGAAATTCACATGAAAACATATTGATTTCAGACAACAGGCTTCTTACCACGTTATTTTATTCTAAAGAGTATCCATTTATTAAGGCATTCTATATCCACTAACCCCCCTTTTCAAAGTTATTTTCTTTCCTTAGCCTTCTTACTTTTGGGGTAAAATCAACAGTAAACTGTGAAGTGATTTTCACTTTCAGTTAGAACATTTTACTTTGGTGAAAATTTCTATTTTCTACTACATTGTACCCATTTTATAGTAAAACTAATTCCCAATGATGAGAAAAATTTACTTTCCCATGTGCTCTCTTTATGTAACTAAAATATGCTATCTAATTCCTTCATTTACTTACCCTTTTATTTGAAAGTATTTCTTTTCAGATTGCAATTTTCATTATTTTATGCATATTCTGCAATCTTCGTGCTCATGAGATCACATTTCTTTGGGGCATTCGGTAAATACATAGCCCAACATTTTGCCTACGCTTTCACATTTTGCAGACATGCCAACTAGGGCACTGCAAATACACTATCTGACAAAATCTCTTATCATTTGTGCTTTGATACTTATTCCAAATCTCGCATTTCGCACAGGCAATGGTTGTGGGTTATGGCGTTTATACCTACCATTGCATTTGCTTTGAAGATTTCTAAAACCTTTCAACAAACCTATTTTGTGTATATCCTATACTCATTACAACCATAAAACCACATTTCCTTGATGCACACAGTGTCAGACAGCTCACGCATCTTATCTATACTTCCAGATGTTGTGATTATCTCTGCTAGGGCATCACCACTATACTATCTAACAAAATTCTTGTATGCTCTGCTAAATGTCGATTCGTTGATTTAGAGCTCCCATTACGACGCAGGCAAGGAGGCGACAAAGTCTGTGGAATTTAGCAATGCACACAGGCGAGGAGGATTATGGGAAAGATCACGAGAGATGGTTTTATATCTGCCATTGCATTTTCTTTAATGTTTCTAAATCCTTTCAACAAACATATTTTGTGAAGATCCTGTGATTATTGCATATCATGAAACCACGTTGTTTTGAGGCATTTTCAAATAGTATATAGGCTTTGTGCGTGCTTTTAGACTTTACATATATATGGAAATTGTAATTACAACCTCTCACAGAAACTCTCTATCATATATGCTTTGTTGGATGCTCACGTCTTCCAAGGCTCGCATCGCATTTGATGCAGACAAAGAGGATGTCGGAAACCCTAATCTCTTTGCACACCCACACAAATTTTATTTGCGGGTATGCGAGACATCAAATGCCAATCATTTATTTCCTTACTCACATACCTACCTAGTTAACCCGCAAAATTCTTCAAAAAATTTAATACTCCTCACAGGAACTCAGGGCCATCCTGCAGGCTCGCTCTCAAACTTTCTTTTATCCCTCTTCTCTCCATGAGAATGCAAGGTCATACACTCTTTTGAGAAAATTTAAAACCTTTGCAATGTTCTAGAGGCCATAATTAATATAATTACATTTTGAAATGTAATGTTATTATTTTTGCAACATGCTTATATTATAACCATGGTTTAAAACAATATCACTCTTCATTTTCACCCCTACATATCAAATCATGACATGTAATTTAAATGATCTCACATTTTATCAATCTTCATTAATTAGCTGGAAAGTCCCAAATATGCACAATATTATTTAAATCATCAAATGACTTAAACAATAAAACTTTATAAAACCCATTTAAATTGTCCTTATATCACCATGATAGACGTTGGGTCCCCTTGTGGGCCCAGCCTAAAAAAATCATTTTCAAACAACTGGAATTTCAAAATTGCTCTAGAACCAAGTTTTCATGCATTCTGGGCTCGAAAAACTGAACTGGTTGTTATTTGATTTGATGTTTGACACCTATGCGTTCTAATCAAAACCACTCAAGTAGCCTCTGGAACTGGCTTTAAAAAATTGATCAAACCACCTCCCTGGGTCTTGAAAATAAACATGCTGATAGTGATGCCTGAGGTGGAAGATTTTAATCCTTAAAGTTGCCTACTTAGAATTTTTCTGAAAGTGCACCTTTCAAACCTTTTTGAAACCTGTCCAAATACTGATGTGAAAAAATTACCAAACTTTGGTTTCAGAGGACGCCACTTGGGAAACTAATACATTTGGATACCATGAGCATATGTGAAAAAGGGTTTTTCTTAATTCCATCATAAGCGTGTTGGAAAATTGGAGGAATTAATTATGTGTTGCATTGATGTTTTGTCATTGATGGCAACAACGGTTGTTTTGGTTGTTTACCAGTTTCCGATAGGTTCTTGTAGAGTGGTTGGATTATGATATTAATCTGGTAATGCTTCAGTTTGTGGAATTGGTTTGGATCTGTCATTCATGCTATTCAAATGTGTATCACAATTAGTTGGTTCGGGATTTGATGACTCAGGAGCTATCATTTGTTCTAGTAAGCCTTTTGGTCACTAGTAAGGGTTCTATCGACAGAGCTTTGTTGAAGATATTTTGATGCACGTGATAAGTGGTGTTGGCATGACTTCTAGATGGTTTTTGAGATGCTGGTGGTTATCTTGTTTGTGTTCCTATTGATCAGTGGTGTTGGATTTGGGTCCGGACCTAATGCTATCTTATCCGGCTAGGTTATGGACCGGTTTATGTAACGTGTTGGTGGATGATCCCGATGCATTTCCGGTTGGATCTATTGATTGGATTATGTTGTTTCAGTCTTAGGCTGACTTGGTTGATCCTTGGATTGTAGGTTTATGTTATAAATTTATTGTATTATCTTTTAGGTGGCCGACCTAATTGTTTAGGTCCCAGGTTGGTATAAAGATGATGTAAGATCTCTTTGTAGATCATGGGCATATTCATGGGATTAAGGTTATAAGATTTCCTGTGTGCAAATAAGGTTGTAATCATATGTAGAGGTTTTGGTCGATCATAGGTAATTGAATTGGGTTGGCGAAATAGGTTTAAGACCTCCGATATTGAGCTTAACCAAAACTGTATTCAGGAATAGGCAATGCTATTCTTACAGTTCACTCTTATTTCTGGATTGTAGTCTGAATATATTTTGTAGTTAGTGAGACTCCTTTAGTGATGAACAGTGCACTCTAGGTTGTTGGCCTTCCTGCATTTGCAGGCCCCTGTTTATTTAATCACACACTTACTACAAAAGTATTATCTGACTGTGGGTAGGCTTCCCTGATGGTATGATGAAAGAACAAGGATCCGATCAACTACTGAGAGGGGGGGGGGTGAATCAGTAGATATAAAAACTGTTAAAACTTCACCAATCTCAAAATCATTCTCTCAAAGTAAACTTAGAACTATCAATGCAATATCCCTGTCAAGATTAAAACTGTCAAGCTAAACCGGTTGACTGTTACAATGTATATAACAGTAATCAACTTGTAACTTACAAACATCCAAATAATTTTACTGATATAAGTAAAAATTCATCTTAGTAGCAGTTATTATGACTTATCAAAGTGGATTAAGTAGTTAAGCAAATCAACCATAAAAACATAACCACAAAAACATTCACCACTTGACACAATATTTTTGACGTGGAAACCCAAATGGGAAAAACCACGGTGAGATGAGACTCACAAGATAACTATCTGAACTCTTCTGATGTTTTCCCTGTTAGGAGCCAAGCCTATTAAAGATTTTACAAAAAGTCCTGTTAAGAACAGATCTTGTTAGGGACCACCCGGTTAAGGGATTGACTATAATGCGTTGTTAGAAGCAATGCCCTGTGAGGAGTAACCTTTGTAAAGGATTTAGCATCCAAGCTGATGGATCACCTTGTTAGAGGATTTGAATAACACCAAGCTTGTTAGAGCTTACTCGGTTAGGGGATTTAACTGTTGTAATTGTTAGAAAACAACAGGAGTTTGCTGATCTGTTTGAATAACACTTCACTTTCTTGTTCAGATCCTTTTCATGCTTCTATCTGCCTTTACTCAAACTACAAATACAACATCTGGTTCAGCAACCACACACTCAATTCAACTTTTTCCAACACAACCAAACTAAAACAACTCATCAACCTTATAAACAAATCAACTAGGTTGGTAACACAACAAAAACCTAATTCTCTTAGAGATTACAAACAAGTCGATTCAAGTATGAAAGTTGGATTACATAAAAATCTCTACACATCATTCAAGAAAGCCTCAACCTTTCCTTGATCACCACTTCATCGAACTTAGTAACTCATCATGCGCTTTGCATTACATACAGTATACTTGCTCATTCCCAAGACAAAAAAAATGTTACCTCAACTCACCAAAATCACTTTGTAACTCTCTTCATACAATATGCATACATGTCATAATCATTACTGCTCATCATCAGATCATAAACCAATATAACCAATTCGCCAAACTTAATCGGTTAGGGTTTATCAAAACAACAGGTAGGGTTTACTGGTTCAACTCTCCAATACTTAGCAATACCAGTTCACTCCACAAACCAACCTACCAATTACAGTTTCCTTTCACTAGCTCTTCCTACTGGTTACAAAACAACACTACAACAACATCACTATGGTTAATTGACATCAATGACAATATAACAAATCATTAATGCAATCTTCATGCAAATTCCAACAATCTCCCCCTTTGGCATTGATGGCAATACAAATATCAATACCATTGATTGTTGTGATTGTGAATAGGAATCTTGGTTTACATTTTACCATGTACTCTCCTTGTCTTCAACTTGTCTTCAACTTGTCTTCAATTTGTATTCAGTTACTAGTTGGCTGTACATCTTGTCTTTGTCAATCATACAAGTTTGCTCACAATGATCACATAGTTCTTCTCCCCCTTTGACAACAATGCCAAAGTGAAAGTAAAACATGCAATGTAAAAATTCACTATGCAGCATCAACAACCCGCAACTTGATGCTCCCCCTATGGAATAACTCCACTTCTACACCAATCCTGCTGTAAAATTTTGCAAGTAGCTCTGGGACTGGTGTCATCTACATCATGCTCAATTCACCTCATGAAGGGGTACAACCCCTAGCTGACTTCTAAGATACTCAAAAGTAGTCTTAGGTAGAGGTTTAGTAAAGATATCTATAAGTTGATCCTTGGTAGAAACATGCTCTAAGATCGCATCTTTACTTTGCACTTTTTCCCTCAAGAAATGACACTTCAATTCAATGTGCTTGGTTTGTGCGTGCAAGACAGGGTTCTTTGAAATATTTATGGCACTGGTATTATCACATAAGATCTTTACAGGTTCTGTAAACTTCATCTTAAAACCTTCCAAAATGTGCCTCACCCAGATGACCTAGGTACAATTCATATAAGCTGCAACATACTCAACTTCAGTAGACTATGAAATATAACTCTGCTTCTTGCTACTCCATGAAACAAGTCTTCCTCCAAGAAATAACGCTCCACTGATTGTGCTTTTTCGGCCATCAACATTACCTTCCCATTCTGCATTTGTGTACACCTTCAAATCAAAGTTTCCTTCATATGGATACCATAATCCATAGTCAACAGTACCTTTCAAATATATGAAAATCCTCTTCATTTCTATCAAATGTGTTTCCTTCAGATTCTTCTGAAATCTTGCAACTAAACCAACTGCATGAGCTATATCCGGTCTGCTGTGAACAACATAGTGCAATTTTCCAATCATTGACCTGTACTCTTTCTCATCAACAGATGTGGCCTCATCTTCCTTAGATAACTTAGAACCTGTAACCATTGGTGTTCCAATTGGTTTACAGTCACTCATAGAAAATGTCTTTAATATCTCCTTCACATACTTAGACCGTGTGATGAAAATACCACTCTTCATTTGTTGTATTTGCAAACCTATGAAATTTTTTATCTTTCCCACTAGAGACATTTCAAACTCACTTTTCATTTCATTTGCAAAGTCATTGCTCATGTCATCATTTCCTCTAAATATGATATCATCCACAAACACTTTACTAACCAGTATTTTATCTCCTTCAGATTTGAGATATATGTTGTTATCTTCACTGGTTCTCTGAAATCCTATCTTCATCAGGTGTGAACGAAGCCTTTCATACCATGCTCTCGATGCTTGCTTTAATCCATATAGTGCTTTATGCAACTTACATACCATGTCCTTCTTGTTAGTTAAAGCATAACCATCTAGCTGCTCAATGTATACTTCTTCTTTTAGTATTCCATTAAAAAATGCAGATTTCACATCCATCCGATATAATTTGAATCCTTTATGAGCTGGAAAAGCCAGTAATGTTCTGACACCTTCCAGTTTGGCCAGTGGTGCAAAATTCTCACCATAATCTTCTCCTTCTTCTTGTGCATAACCTTTTCAAACCAATCTAGCTTTGTTGTGAACTGCAACACCATCTTCATTCAATTTGTTTCTAAAAACCCACTTAGTGCCTATCACATTTTTATTTACCGGTTGGGGTACTAGAGTCCATGTGTTGTTCTTCTCAATTTGTTCAAGCTCCTCCTCAATAGATTTAACCCAATGATCATCACCAAATGCTTCCTTAGTAGTTCTATGCTCAATAGTGGAGATCATGCTGGAATTCTCTCTGATTCTTCTTCTGGTTAGCACTCCAGCATCCTTATCTCCAATAATCTGTTCAAGATTGTGATTGAGTCTCACATACCTCAGAATAAAACGATCATTATCTTCACGTTCATCTTCATTATTATCATCTTCTTCTGAATCTACCTGTTCTGGTTGAACTGGTACATCTATATTCTCTTTACCGGTTTCAGGTTTCACAGGTTTTGGTTCCAAAAAAAAAATGCAAGGGTCTTCATCTATTTTCTCTACACTGGTTTCCCCTGAGACTTCAGGATACTCATCCACTCGAACATCAACACTCTCTATGATTTTTTGTGTCCGGTTGTTAAAATACTTGTAGGCCTTACTCTTGGTGGAATAACCAAGAAACATACCTTCATCACTTTTAGCCTCAAATTTGCTAATATAGTCACCTCTCTTAATAAAATATTTGCTACCAGATATCTTGAAATAAACAACATTAGGTGATCTACCATACCAGTATTCATAAGGAGTCTTTTCCTTACTTCTTTTTACCAAAATCTTGTTCATTGTGTAGACAGGTGTGTTGACAGCTTCTCTCCAAAAAATTTTCACTACACCTTCTTGTATCAACATCGTCCTAGCAGCTTCAACAACTAACCGACTGTTTCTCTCTGCAACACCATTCTACTGTGGTGTCCTCAGTGCAAAAAGCTTCTGTTTGATACTATTCTCTTCACAATATCTAGTGAATTCCCCAGAAGTGAATTCTCCGCCTTGATCTATCCTCAGTCACTTTATCTTCTTTCCACTCTCCTTTTTAGCTAAGGCCCTATATGCCTTGAACTTACCAAATGCCTCTATTTTATCCTTGAATAATGTGACCCACATCATCCTTGAGCAATCATTAGTGAAGATCATGAAATATCTATCACCTTGAATACTTTTAGTCCTTATTGATCCACATAGGTCTATATGAACCAAATCTAACAGATGCTCTGCTAAAAAAGACTTTCTCTTGAAAGTTGAGGATGCCATCTTTCCCAACTGACATTCCTTACATAGAGCATTAACCAGTTTGTCCAATTGAGGCAAACCTCTCACTGTCTTTGACTTACTCACTTTAACAATGTTATCAAAATTCAAATGACAAAATCTCCTATGCCAAAGCCAACTTTCATCTACTTTAGCAATTAAATAGTTGCTGACTTTAGGATTTAGGTGAAATAGGTTACCTTTAGTCTACTTGCCAGTTGCAATCAGTTCACCTTTGCTCCCATATATTTTGCACATGCCATTTTTAAACTCCAATGGATATCCTCTGTCATTGA
The DNA here is from genome assembly GCF_030272615.1 of Cryptomeria japonica. NCBI lineage: Eukaryota > Viridiplantae > Streptophyta > Pinopsida > Cupressales > Cupressaceae > Cryptomeria > Cryptomeria japonica. The sequence goes on along the minus strand of NC_081412.1, from coordinate 314,247,749 downwards.
GTTGGGCAACACTCAACAGATAGTGCTTTAGACCTTCAACCCAGTAGACGTCATCTGCACTGCTCTTTCCATTAAGAGAAATAGTTCCCTTACCTTTAACCATGTAGGGTGAGTCATTACCAAATCTTACAACTCCGCAATCAAATTCTTTCAAAGAAATAAATTTGCTCTGGTCACCGGTCATGTGATGTGAACAAACACTATCAATAATCCAATCATCATAATTATCCATTCATGAAACTAGAGCTTTCTAATCAGATGTTTCTTCTTTAATGGCTACAAACACAATGTCTTCATTAGCATCACCATCACATTCCTCATAAGTGATACCACCATCAACTACAATAAGACAATATCTCTTTCCTTTTCCCTTGTACTTCTTGAACTTGTCTCGCTTGTGCTCATTATCACCATTAGGACGGTTAGCAGCTATGTGTCCAATCTTGTTGCATGCAAAACATTTCAAAGGTAATTTACCTCTATATTTGCCGGTACCTCTGGGCAACCTCTTGGCCAAAAATGCTTCAAGCTCAACTAAACTATCTTCATCATCAACTTCTCTGTTGAATCTAGATTCATAATTGTGACTGACATCTCTACTTTTTCTCATAGATGGGTTAGAAACAGAAGCTCTAAATGCTGATTCAAATTTATGAATACTACCATCATAACCATTTAATTCAAAATTAGTAAGCTTACCAATGATGGAGTCAAGGGTTACCTTGGTTTTGTCAATAGATTTCAACTCCTGAATGGCTGCAACTTAGATAGCGTAGATCAGTAGCAGGGTTCTCAATACCTTAGTAACCACTATGGCATCATCCATTTTACCACCAACACTCTTAATCTCACCAACTATCTCTTTTATCCTCTGACCATACTGTTGGATATTCTCACCTTCAGCCATCCGCATGTCATCAAACTTCCCTCTTAGACTCTCTTCCTTGGCAATTTTCACATGTTCATCACTGTTATAAATCTCTTCAAGTTTCTTCCATACCTCATGTGCAGTCTCCAGACCATGAACATCAACATATTCAACATCAGATAAAGAATTGATAATGGCCTCTTGTGCTCGATTGTTTTCTTGTTGCTCTTTCTTTTGATCATCAGTCATAATCCCAGTAGGTGCAACATATGGAGTATTAACATGTTCCCAGTATTGATTTCCAAGACTCTTGATATAAATTTTCATTCTATCACTCCATATCCTATAGTTCTCTCTTTTAAACTTCAGACCTTCCTTCTTCATCATGATCTACAAGATCTTTTTCTGAAGCTATTAGGCTTAGACCTTAGAGGACCTGACACACTCTGATACCAATTGGTGGTATGATAAAAGAACAAGGATCCGGTCAACTACTGAGAGGGGAGGGGGGGGTGAATCAGTAGATAGAAAAATTGATAAAACTTCACCAATCTCAAAATCAATCTATCAAAGTAAGCTTAGAACTACCAATGCAATATCTCTGTCAAGATTAAAACTGTCAAGCTAAACCGGTTGACTGTTACAACATATAACAATAATCAACTTGTAACTTACAAACATCCAAATACTTTTATTGATATAAGTAAAACTTCATATTGCTACCATTTATTATGACTTATCAAAGTGGATTAAGTAGTTAAGCAAATCAACCATAAAAATATAACCACAAAAACATTCACCACTTGACACAATATTTTTGACGTGGAAAACCAAATGGAAAAAAAAAGGTGAGATGAGACTCAAAAGATAACTATCTGAACTCTTCTGAAGTTCGCCTTGTTAGGAGCCAAGCCTGTTAAAGCTTTTACAAAAAGTCCTGTTAAGAACAGATCCTGTTAGGGACCACCCGTTTAAGGGATTGACTATAATGCCTTGTTAGAAGCAATACCCTGTGAGGAGTAACCTTTGTAAAGGATTTAGAATCCAAGATAATAGATCACCTTGTTAGAGGATTTGAATAACACCAAGCTTGTTAGAGCTTACCTGGTTAGGGGATTTAACTGTTGTAATTGTTAGAAAACAACAGGAGTTTGCTGATCTATTTGAATAGAACTTCACTTGCTTGTTCAAATCCTTTTCATGCTCCTATATGCCTTTACTCAAACTGCAGATACAACATCTGGTTCAACAACCACACACTCAATTCAACTTTTGCCAACACAACCAAACTAAAACAACTCATCGACCTTATAAAAAAATCAACTAGGTCGGTAACACAACAAAAACCTAATTCTCATAGAGATTACAAACAAGTTGGTTCAAGTATGACCATTGGATTACATAAAAATCTCTACACATCATTCAAGAAAGCCTCGACCTTTCCTTGATCACCGCTTCATCGAACTTAGTAACTCATCACGCACTTTGAATTACATGCAGTATACTTGCTCATTCCCAAGACAAAAAAAAATGTTACCTCAACGCACCAAAATCATTTTGAAACTCTCTTCATACAATATACATGTGTCATAATCATTACCACTCGTCATCAGATCATAAACCAATATAACCAATTCACCAAACTTAATAAGTTAGGGTTTATCAAAACAACAGGTAGGGTTTACCAGTTCAACTCTCCAATACTTAGCAATACCGGTTCACTCCACAAACTAACCTACCAATTACAGTTTCCTTTCACTAGCTCTTCCTACCGGTTACAAAACAACATTACAACAACATCATTACCACTTAATTGACATCACTGACAATATAACAAATCATTAATGCAATATTCATGCAAATACCAACATTCCCACCGTGGTTTTTCCCTTTACCCAGTTTTCCACGTACAAATCTTGGTTTTATCTTTTGTGGATGGTTGGTAAATATTTTGTGGATTATAGTTGTTCTTAAATGTTATATCTGCTATTCCGCTATTTGGTTTATGTATTTCGGTAATAAGGTTTTAATGCTTACAATTTTATAATCTGTTAACAACTGATTCACCCCCCCGCCCCCTCTCAGTTTTTCACCAGTTATTTGAGTTGTCTAACAATTGGTATCAGAGCTTGGTCCTCTCTGTAGATGCTTAAATGCTTGAGGAAGATCCTATGGCATCTAATAGTTCAAGTTCATCAAGTTCATTTGCAGTTATTTTTTGGAGATAAATTCCTAGGCTTGATGGAACAAATTACAGAGTATGGAAGATTCAGATGGAGACTCATCTGAGATGTCTTGGTAAGGATATTTGGGAGATCATTGAGAAAGGATATATACCTCATACTCCAACATCTGGCAATCCTCCTCTGGTAGGCTTGGATAAGGACATTGAAAATGATTGTAGAGCTAGAGAAGCCATTTTGTGTGCACTTTCTGATTAGCAAATTATGGGACTAACCGACAAATCAACTTCAAAGGCTATATGGGATAAATTGGATACTCTGAATGAAGGTGACCCTATTGTTAAAATTGCTAAACTTGATGGTTAATGGGTGAGATATGAGAACCTGAAGATGGAAGAAGATGAAAGGATTACTACTTTTATGGAGAGAGTTAATGAAATTGTTCTGGGAATTCAGTGTTGTGGTGGATCTATGAGAAAAGATGAAATAGTTTGTTAAGTATTGAGAGATTTTCCATTGGCTTATAAGATGAAGGCTACTACAATTAATGAGTTAATAACGATGGAAAAAACCTCTGTTAATAGGGATACCTTGGTTAGGAAGTTATCTATTTTTGAGCTTGAGGAATTTGGTTATTCTGGAGTTGCAAAATCTGAACCTGCTTTTCATGCATCTATAACATCTAGCGACAAGATTTACTGGAAAGCCTTATATGCTAAGGAACTGGAGGAAATGGAGAAATAAGATGAAGAGTTTGAGCAACTTGAAGCCCTATTTTCTAGAAAAGTACCTAAAGGTTCGATAGGAAGTAAGGAAAATTACATTTTAAATGTTTCGCTTGTAATAAGATAAGTCATTTTGCATCTACATGTCCTTAAAGGAATTCAAGATTTGAGGAAAGAGATAGAAGATATTTTAGGCTTAACCATGATTATTAGAACAAGCATAAGTACAAGAGGAACAAAGAAAAATCATGCTACTATGCAAATGAGGAAGGTGTGACTGACTCTGATGATGAACTGACACAAGATTCAACTAGTGGATCCGGCAATAGAAAGGAATGGGTATTCTTTGCTATCAAGGAAGATGATTTGATACTTGAAGTAAAGGCCCTTGCTACTAAAGTTGAAGACAAGGATGAATGGGTGACATCATATGACTGGAGATAAAAGGAAGTTTCTATCTTTGCAAGAATTTGATGGTGGTTTGGTTAGATTTGGAGATGACAAAGCATGCATGATCAAGGGAAGAGGAACTATATCATTGGATGGTAAGCATGATACTGATAATTTTTATTATGTTAAAGGTTTAAGGCATAATATTTTGAGTGTAGGACAGCTAGTGGATAAGGGATTTCAATTATAGTCAAGGATGGAAAATGCAATATTATCAACAGACCTGGATTGGAGATTGCAACCAGTACTTAGACTAAAGGTAACATCTTTCATTTGAACTCTGGTGAGAAGACATGTTTGACTGCACAAATTGATTAGAGTTGGCTATGGCATAAGAGGTTGTGTGATGTGAATTTTGATTGCATTGTAAAGATCAGTTCTACTAAGGCAGTTAGAGATATACCTAAGATTGTGAAGCCCTATAATCCTGTACATAAGTAATGTCAAAATGGGAAAGAAAGTCAGAATTTCTTTTAAAACTATACAAGACAAATATAATGATGTTCTTGATCTTATTCATATTGATTTGTGTGGTCCTGCTAGAATCAAGAGTTTTCAGGGTGAGATATTTTATGCTAATCATTGATGACTATTCTAGAATGATGTGGGTTACTTTTGTAAGGGAGAAATCTGAAACATTCGAAAAGTTTAAAATATTTAAAGCTAAAGTTGAGATAAAGACAGGATTGAAGATTAAATGGTTAAGGTCTGATTAGGGTGGAGAATTCACATCCAGTGAATTTAACAGCTATTTTAAAAATAATGGGATAAGGAGACAGTTATCTGCACCCCAGACACCTCAACAAAATGGAGTTGTGGAAAGGAAGAAAACAATATCTTGGATGTAGCTACAAATATGATGATGGAAGCTGATCTGCCTCATATTTATTAGAGAGAAGCTATGAGAATGACAATATACATAGTCAATAGAGTTCATATCAAAGGAGACACCGGTAAGACACCTTATGAGTTATGGTTTGGTCATACACCTACAGTTAAGTATTTTAGAATCTTTGGTAGTAAATGCTATATCAAAAAAGATGATTCCATTGGAAAGTTTGATCCTAGATGTGATAAAGGGATATTTCTTGGTTATTCTAATGAAATAAAAGCATATAGATGTTATAACAAAATATTGCAGAGAATTTTGGAGAGAACTAATGTCAAGGTGGTTGAGCTGAACATAAGTCAAATCAGAACTTATGAGAGAGAACCGACAGTGGAAATGATCATAACTAAACCAGTAACACCTACAACGGAACAAAATGTTGAACCATTTACTCTAGCAGTATCAGAAAATTCAATAGTAACTGAAGATCAGGACAGAGGAACAAAAAATCAGAAGACTCCTAAGTATGTTAGGTTAAATCATTCAAAAGATCAGATCATTGGAGACAAGAATAAAGGAGTCATGACAAGAAGAAGGTTGGCAGCTAATGAGGTATGTTTAATTTCTCAAATTGAACTGGCATTAGTAATTGAAGCATGTAAAAATGAATGTTGGATAAAAGCTATGGAAGAGGAATTGGATTAGATAGAAAAGAATAATACATGGACTTTAGTTCCCCAGCCTAAAAATAAAAATGTTATTGGGACTAAATGGGGTTTTAGGAATAAATTGAATGAAGATGGACAAGTTGTGAGGAATAAGGCTAGATTGGTTTGTAAAGGATATTCTCATAAGGAAGGAATTGATTATGATGAGACTTTTGCTCTGGTAGCTAGGATTGAAGATGTGAGATTATTTCTTGCTTATGCTACCCATAAGAACTAAAAGGTTTATCAGATGGATGTTAAGTGTGCAATTTTGAATGAAGATCTTGAAGATGAAGTTTACATTGAGTAGCCTGATGGATTTTCACTTTTAGATGACAAAAACATGGTTTGCAGGTTAAGGAAATCTTTATATGGATTGAAACAAGCTCCTAGAGCTTGGTATGCAGGATTGAATAAATATCTTTTGAAGCTTGGTTTCACTAAAGGTAATGTTGATAGTAATTTATATTATAAGATCATTGATGATGACATATTGATTGTTGAAGTCTTTGTTGATGATATCATTTTTGGAGGTGAGGACAAGTTATGTATGGAATTCTCTGATAATATGAAAAATGAATTTGAGATTTCTATGATTGGGGAGATGAAATTTTTCTTAGGTTTACAGATTACTCAGACTGATAAAGGTATTTTCATCTGTCAAACTAAGTATGCTAGGGAGTTGCTGAAGAAATTTGGTATGGAAAATTCTAAATTGGTTGGTACTCCTATGGTTACAAGTGAGAAATTGACAAAGAATGATGCATCAGCTCTGATAAATCCTACAAGATGCAGATTGGGCTAGAGACGTTGATGACCGAAAGAGAACATCCGATGGAGCTTTCTTTCTTGGAAAGAAACTTATTTCATGGATCTGCAAGAAGCAGTCATGTACCTCTTTATCTACTACTGAAGCTGAGTATGTTGCTGCTGCTACTAACTGTACACAAGTTTTATGGATGAAGAAAATGTTGAAGGATATAAGGGTGGATTGTAATGAACCGGTAGTTATCCACTGTGATAACTCTGCTGCTATTGAAATATCAAAGAATCCGGTATTTCATTCTAAGACAAAGCACATATCTATCAAGTACAACTTTTTGATAACTCAATGATGAACTAATAGTACTAACTTGGTACTGAGAGGGGGGGTGAATCAGTACAGACAAAAATACAGTCCTAAATCGGTCTGACAGTAGACACTTCAAATGACTGGCAAATAGTGACACCGGTTTGAAACAGAGTGAAACCGGTAAAGCTAAGACTAACTGAGACAAGAATTAATTGGTTACTCACTTAGCTTTTCACTCAACTCAAGACTACCTTACCATTCTCCCTTATGCATAAACAGGTAATCTACCATCAGATCATAATAACATCTAGTTCAACATGTTTTATTGACAGGCATAAACCAAAGAACCATTATATGCTTGACAGACAATAGCAAAGCATCACAAGATAAAAGCATCACACATGACACACATATTTTTCATGTGGAAACCCAACTGGGAAAAACCATGGTGGGGATGAATACCCACAAGCTATTTTTGAACTCTTTAGAAGTTTGCTCTGTTAGGAGCCTTGTCTGGTTGGAGACATTACAAAAGGTTCAGCTAGGAACCGATCCTGTTAGAGATCACCCGGTTAAGGGATGGCTACAATAATTGGTTAAGGGTTAAACCCTGTTAAAGGTTACCTTGTTAGAGGATTTCAAGAACTCAGTAGATAAAGGATTTCGAACTCAATAGCTTTGAATTACCCTATTAAAGGATTTACAGCAAGCCGGTTAAGGCTACCCTATTAAGGGATTTTCAGCAAGCCGGTTAAGGCTACCCTGTTAAGGGATTTTCCAACTGTTGAGGTGGTTAGAGATCAACAGGTATTACAATGATCTGATAACAACACTCAATGCCAATGTAGATCCGCTTAAGCTCCTCTTCACCTTCGACACTTACACTCTGCAGGTATCACTTCTCTCCTTTTGGTCTAGCAAGAATTACGTATCCCTTCTCTCGGATACACACACACAACTTTTTCCAACAACCTCAGAAAGAGACACAACATCAACCTTATAGGAAAACAGATAGGTCGGTAGCATAAACCCTAAACCCTAAACCTGTTAGGTTAAGGATTTCAAACGGTTCAATCCTGACTGTTGAGAACACTCCATTAATTGCAACAGTCTTGATCCAATCTCAAGACATTCTCCATTGTCCATTTTCACCAATTTCATGGCGGCTGATAACCCATCACATGTTATCACCATTTTATAGACTTCACACATTCTTGAGGTAGATAGGAATAATCTCCTTCATGCAAGATCCTTCACGTGCACAAGGCTGATGTGGCAACATGATCTGTTCTTCATTACAATGCTAACTCATCACACAATGTCAACGGTTGAACCACACAGGCTTGAAGCACTTCAACCGGAAACCCTGAAGTTGAGACTACCAACCGATAGTCATACAATGCTTCTATGTGCCGGTTCCCATAACCATATGCCGGTTCACCTTGAACAAGCACACCGCTTCACTTTGGCATGAATTCCGGTTCATAGTGTTATGCCGGTTCTCACCTCTTCAGCATATTGACATCAATGACAACATACAATGTCATTATGTCCTCATACCGGTTCACATAATGCCCACACTTTTTGAAGGAGAAGGTGGAAGCAAATGAAGTCAGACTGGTTTATGTGAACACTAAAGAGTAGATTGCAGACATCTTCACTAAACCGTTGCCTAAGGAATCATTTAAGTACTTCAGAGATAGATTGGGGGTTTCTGCCCCTCTGTTAGAGACCTGAGTGATGCCAATTGGCATCAGTCTGGTATGCATTTACATAGCTACTATTTATTATGGATTGATTTGTTGGTGCCACTACTTAGGGGGAGTAGTCAGCTGTGTGGTTCAATGGATTTAGGATTTTTATTTGATATTTATGTTAGATTTTTGGCATTGATGTCAAAGGGGGAGAGATATATGTGAAAAATAGAGCTTAACAAGGATATCATTCACAGGAGGAGTTTGTTAACTTATTGCAATATCATCTTATGGGAGATTGTTGGCTGACTTCCTTTGGGGGAGACTTGTTTGGCATTTCTTGGCACTTGGATGTTTGTCACATCTAGTGTTTCCATCAATGCCAAAGGGGGAGATTGTTGGTGAATTGGAGGAATTGATTGTGTTGCATTGATGTTTTGTCATTGATGGCAACATTGATTGTTTCAATTGTTTACTGGTTTTTCATAGGTTTTGGTAGAGCGGTTTGATTATGATATTGATTTGGTATGCTCTAGTATGCTTTGATTTATGGAATTGGTTTGGATCTGTCATTCATGCTATTCAGATCTGTATCATGATCGATTGGCTTAGGATTTGATGACTCAGGAGCTATCATTTGTTCTTGCAAGCCTTTTGGTCACCGGTAAGGGTTCTACCAACATAGCTTTGTTGAAGATCTTTTGATGCACGTGATAAGTGGTGTTGGCACGACTTCTAGATGACTTTCGAGATGTTGGTGGTTATCATTTATGTTCCTATTGATCGGTGGTGTTGGATTTGGGTCCGGACCTAATGCTATCTTATTCGGCTAGGTTATGGACCGATTTATGTAATGTGTTGGTGGATGACCCTGATGTGTTTCCGATTGGATCTATTGATTGGATTATGTTGTTTCGATCTTAGGCTAACTTGGTTGATCATTGGATTGTGGGTTTATGTTATGAATTTATTATATTATCTTTTAGGTGGCCGACCTAATTGTTTAGGTCCCGGGTTGGTATAAATATGATGTAAGATCTCTTTGTAGATCATGGACATATTCATGGGATTAAGGTTATAAGCTTATTTGTGTGCAAATAAGGTTGTAATCATATGTAGAGGTTTTTATCGATCATAGGTGATCGAATTGGGTTGGTGAAAGAGGTTTAAGAACTTCAGTAATGAGCTTAACCAAAACTGTAATCAGGCAAAGGAGATGATATTATTGTAGTTCACTCTTCTTTCTGGATTGTAGTCTAGATTTATTTTGTAGTTAGTGAGGCTCCTTTTGTGATGAGAAATGTGATCTAGACCATTGGCCTTCCTGCATGTGCAGGCCCCTCTTTATGTAATCACATACTTACTGCAAAAGTATTATCTGACTATGGGTAGGCTTCCCAATGTGGTTTTTCCCTTTACTAGGTTTTCCACGTACAAATCTTGGTGTTATCTTTTGTGGATGGTTGGTAAATATTTTGTGGATTATATTTGTGCTTAACTGTTATATCTACTATTCCGGTATTTGGTTTATGTATCTCGATAATAAGGTTTTAATGCTTTAAGTTCTATAGTTTGTTAACAACTCATTCACCCCCCTCTCATTTGTTCACCAGTTATCTGAGATGTCTAACAATGTGCAAAATATTCATACCCAAACCTTCCTTCTTTGAAAACTTTGGAAATGCTGATTTTCAACCTCTATATAGTCCATGTGTATTTGCCTTTGAAATAATATGCTGCAATTTGATGAAGTGGTAGATGAATATACATATCATAATGGGGAACACTCACTTTAGCATGCGGGTCAATAGGCCACGAAATAAAAATTAGAATGTAGGGCCACTTTAGTAGATTTTGTCCAATCTGCAAATCTGAACAAATTGCAAATGGATTTGACCTGGAAAACATGTCAAATAGATTCATGGGGCTCTGAACACTGATATGGTAGTTCATTAAGATGTAAAAAATCACAAAAAATTATTGGTTTGACATGACACTCAACTGGCAATAAAATGCAACTCTCCAAAGACGATTACTCAAAAAGTTTTAACAATGTTCAATCAACAAACCTACCTCAGGACCTCACAACAAGGAATTCAAAAATTCATCAAATCTGATCCTAGTAGGCTACAAACATGCATATACCATCTCTAATTATAGGTTAACAAGATCCCAAATTTTTTTTTCATAAAAATCAAGGGGTGTCAAAATACTGGCCCTCATAGTGAGCTACTTGGAAAGATTTTGCAAGGGTATTTCCGAGTATCTCAAGTGAAATCACAACAATGGTTCTCAAATTTTTGCCAAGTTTTGTAGGTCCCAACATTATTATCGATCCCTTTTAATTATCAATCATCATTTATCATTATCAATCTTTGGTAATTTTCATCATCCTTGTTAATTTTAATTGATTTGTCATCGGTTTCTATTCTCGTCAATTCAATCAATTTTTAGTCCTTATTAATCATTTCAATCGACCATGCACATGTTTATCATTAATCATGTCAATCTTATCATGACATCATTTAATCTAATTCATTTATCATTCTACTCGGGGTTTAATAATTCTTCAATTATTTCTCCCTTTAATCCCTTTTCCTATCTAGTGTTTAATAATTTTTCAATTATTTATCCCTTTATCCTAACTACTTTGTTTTAGGATTTATGAGTTAGTTCATTATCCTAATCCCCTTTTTCCTATTTTTCAATTAAATATTATTTATTTAGTTGCCTAATTATAAGATTTGTGGGAGAAATTAATAATTAAATATTTATTAATTTATCCCCCACTTCTTGTCCTCTTTTCATGCTTCCCATTTCCTATAATTTCTCCCACCTTTTTCTCTCCTAATTTTCCCCTCTATTTTCGCCACTAATTTTTCTCCACTTTTTGTGCTCAATCATGTCATAAATCATGAAACTATTTTTGTGGACAATTTGTCATAATCAGTAAGCATAATTTTCTCTCAATTTGTCATAAAATTGACATAGCAATTTATCATATTTTGTCATGGCAATTTGTTATAATTTGGCATATCAATTATGCCATTTTGAATCAATTTGCCTCTTCCATTTGCCTTGATTTTCTCACATCATTTTGGACTCAATTTTCTCTACAATTTGATTTAATTTTTTGAATGATTTTAACCATGCTTCTAGTGGCTTCTCTACAATTTGATTTAATTTTTTCAATGATTTTAACCACGCTTCTAGTATCCTTACGTTGCCAGATTCAATTCGCTCTTGTCGTTCATCTTTCTTGCAATCACACTTGTCTTGTAGGTGAGATCCACAATAATTTGAAGGAGAAAGAATAACAATGGAGGAGCAAAGAAGGGAATACATGTTTTTGGTTTTCATTTTAGTCTTAGTATTTCATCTTCATTCCTTTATTGAGTGTTAGGGGTTGATTTCCTAGCATTTTAGGCTCTGTGGTTGGCTTAATTTGATGTTATTAACCTTGTGCCTAATTTCCTACCCTAAAAAACTATTAAAGATATTGAAATCTATAAAGTTGTTAACCGTTTTGTGGTCTAATAGTAGGGAATGATTGAAATGGATGTTGGAGCTATTGAGCACATGGATGATGAGGAGGTGAGGATAAAATCAAAATAGTATTTAAGTTTGTTCTTGCCCAAGAAACACATGTGTTATTATAACAAACCAAATGTAGACTGTTATATCATTTTGATATAAATATGTGTGTACTTCAAAGATTGGGATATAGTTTTTGATATATATATTTATAAAGACATTTCTCTTTAATCTGCAATTTCTATTCCATGCATATGTATTATGTGTGATTAAGTTGATGTAAGATTAGCATTTGTTGTATTGCGTGGTGACCGAGGAGGCAGGGCCCACTGCTCATGTTATTGTGTGATCTCTCTTTTAGTTGGCGTGGTTAATTCATGTGATGTTATTTGTATAATTTTGTTTGTGTGTTTCAAGAATTAAATGCAGTTTAATTTATGGTGTGTTACATGTTGACATATATTCATTTAAATGTTAATTTTTTATTTTGATTTGCAGCATACAAAACTTGTTATTGCAGAATTTTTAGCTAATATTTATTTAGCCTTTGTAATTTTGAAAAATCATCTTCAATACTTCTTGTCACTGAATGGATAAGAAGTCAGAGTAGTTAGCAATCATTGTGCATGTTAGCTACATTCATCCCCATTATTTTCATCCCTTCTATACATAGCCACAACATCTCTCATAAGATTACAACCCCTGATTGAAATTGAAGAGCAAACTAAGGAAATCATTATGAAGTATTTGAGGATTAATTTAAGCTGATTCCCATGATTGTCTTACCCCAATTTTTTCCTTCATAATTTTGCCCATCATTTTGGTGTCTTGTCAGGGAAAAGTGTTATTTAAGGCCTGAAATTGCAGTGAGTTAAGTTAGGACCAATGCACCAAGGCGAAAGTTCACACAATTGTCAACCTTTCGTAGGTGATTGACTTTGGTTTGCACTATTATAGATCATATAGGTGCATGAATCGTAATAGAGATAGTAAAGGAAGATTTGTTATGAAAGATATAGCAAGTATATCTAAACAAGAAAAAAAAAAAAAAAAGGCCATTGGTAGAGAAAGTGGTCGTTGAGCCTGATGTGGAAAAGTGTGTTGTTGAGCCTTCTATTATTTCTCCACCTAGCATATCACATATAATTCCCGAGTTCCCTCAAGAACCACTAATTACTCTAAATTTTCACAAACAATTTGTTGATTGCTTTGAACTATGTAGTGGAAAGTATTTTGAAAAACCATTTTCAATCACTTACACTCCTTGGGAATTTGAAAACAACATGGGTGACAACAACACCAACAAAAATGGGGGGATACTTGCACATAATAATCTTGTAACTTTTGAGTTCTCTATTGTTGACCCTACTAAAGATGCCCCAATGAAAAATATCCCCCTCTGCCTTACCAGTATTTAGGGGATTGACCATAGAATATCTTGATATGTTTTTATTTGAATTTGAAGTTTTGCATAACAACTATGATAATCCGAATGATGCACAAAACTCAAATTGTTTCCAAATTCCTTGAAGGATGCAACACACGGGTGGTTTATGAGTCTTAGATCATAATCAGTCCACACATGGGACAACATGAAGGAAAAGTTCCTTGCAAAATATCAGGAGTATTGCAAGACTAAAGAAGTAAGAGATGGAATATTTCATATGATGTAACATGAGGATATAACCGTAGAAGATTATTTAGAGTGAGTCTTGTTTAGTCTCCAATGAGCCCGACAAAATGGTTTGAATAATGATACTATTAAATATTTTATAGGGAAATTCGAGATGATTGCATGGAAATATTGAATCTTATGGGTGGGGGTGATATTTCTAAAGTAAGTTTTGAAGATATTTGTGAAGCATGCAAGAATTATTCACGATCAACTTGGACAATGAGAGGATATGTAAGAAGGAGAAACTTGGTAGGAGGAGGTACATCAGGTATCACTAAAAAAGAATTAGGTATACTTGAAGACCTTAAAAAAATTTCTTGAGCCATATGGGTAAACAAATATATACTTTATATACTCATAAGAAATAGGAATAGGTTGAAAAAGCCTTAGCTGTGTTTTATCCAATTTGTTGTAAAAAGCACAACAACGAGGAGTGTCCCTACAACAAAACCAAGATTTAATCTTTAGAGGAAGCTAGTAGGAACACCACCTTGAGATCTCTTCCTATAGAAATGAATAATATGGAGCATACTAAGGAACTTGTCTATTTCATGGCTCAAGGGCGGCCTTGACTACCACAAGCAACACATCTAGTTATGACCAATGATTATCATCCACTAGGACCTAGTCACCCTATTTTTTTTTTAACTAGTTGGGATGGTATGGAGGATGGAAACAACCTCCATCCTGTTACTAGAAATGGCCAAACCAATATTCTTCACAACCATGGCAATAAGCGTGGAGGCCACAAGAGCCACAATACCCCCAACAATATCCATCTTATCCACCACAACCAATAATTAATCCATATTAGCCACCACAATAATACCTTCCACCCATACCACAACCATCAAATAGTCAATTACCAAATACAACCCAACACCAAAATCAACTCCTATGCCAACACAACCATCCCCAAATCCAAATCATAAAGTGGCACAACTAGTATATAATAATAAGGTAGTTGGATACCCCACTTATCTTGTTAATACAATGGAAATAGATGGAGTCCAATTGAGATCGGGAAAAGCCCTTCAAGGACCACTATTACTTAAATTGATGATTTACCTAATGAATTCGAGAAAATCCAAGTCAAAGCACCTCAATTCCCTAATCGATTCCATTATGAGCCAACTCTAATGGAGATTTCTCCACCTGAATTTGATTTTGCTAATGAATTAAGGAATGTTAACATCAAGATTCCTCTTTTGCAGGATATAAAGGACATTCCTGTCTACACAAAATAATCCATGAATTGTGTACTCGAAGGCAAAAGAAGAAACAAGATCCTAAAACTGTTCAAGTTATTGGAAAACTTGCTAACCTTATTTTGGGAAAGGTATCCATTCCTAAATATGTAGACCCAAGTAGCTCAATGATCAGGGTATGCATTGGTAATATTGTAATTCCTAATACACTTGTTGATCTAGGAGTTTCAATAAATGTAATGATAGATGAAATGAAGGAAAAATTTGCTCTCCAAGGACTTAGGCCCACACCAACATTCCTTTAGATGGTGAATTGTTCTTAGTCAATTCTAAAGGTATGATAGAAGATATAGTTGTTTTTGTTGATTCTTGGGAATATCCTACAGACTTTGTGATCCTATGGTCTGTGATGATATCCCTTCATTTTGGGAAGACCATGGCTGTTAGCTACTAATACTTTTGTTAATTGTAGGTTTTGTAACATGGTCATCTCTAATGGTGAGAAAAAAGCAGTTAATGCTGTATCCACTTGTGCAACCTTTGTTGGAGATAGATGATCCTCTCTAGGTTGATAGTGACTTAGAATATTCGCTCCCAATGTTGACATTTGACCAACGTCAAGATATTGCAAGACCATTAGAAGATAATATTCTCATAAACTTCTTTGAAAATCATTATTCAATTAATAATATCTTAGAATATTTGGCCTCTTGTCTTAATAATGATTGTCCTTTTGGGAATTTCCCTTCAATAAATGATAGATGTTCTATGCAACATTTTATCACATTACATCATCTATTGCCACATGATTGTCTGTATAGCCAATTCTTGATTTCCAAGAATTCCAATCCTTCAATGGTTGCTACACAATTGTTTGCAGTGAATTCACCTATTCAATCCCAAGCCATGGTAATATCACTAGGGAAGACGCTCAATATGAATCCCAATTTAAGCACTCAAATCAAAGATTTAATTGGTATGTTGTGTTCCCACAAAGAATCTTTCACATGAGAATATCAGGACATGCGGGGTATACATCTAGCCACCTATACTCATCATATTTACATGGAAGAAGGTACTTGACCTGTAAGACAATCACAATCAAGGCTAAACACCATTCTACATGAAATTATTAAAGACAAATTACAAAAAATGTTAAATGTAGGATTTATATATCCCATATCCGATAGCTAGTGGGTTTCCCCTTTAGTGGTTGTACCTAAGAAAAATGGTAAATGGAGAATTTTGGTTGATTGCAGATCTCTTAATAAAGCTATGGAAAAATATCATTTTCTATTACCATTTATTGAGCAAGTGTTGGATACTCTTGAAAGTATAAAGTACATTTTATTCTTGGATGGATTTAGCGGACACAACCAGATTCTTATAACACTTGAAGATCAGAATAAAAATACTTTCACGTGTCCATGTGGAACATTTGCGTATAATGTTCTACCTTTCGGTCTACGTAATTCCCCAACCAATTTCCAAAGGGTTGTTTAAGTATTTTTTTTGATCTCATACGTGATTGTGTTGAGGTGTATATGGATGATTTTACTATCTATGGTGATACATATTCAAAAAGGCTAAAGAAAATCTTGAGAAAGTATTTAAGTGGTGCATTGATACTAACTTGTCTTTGAGCCATGAGAAATGCCATATTTTTATGACCGAAGGTATTGTATTAGTCCATTACATCTCTTCAAAAGGGATAGAAGTGGATCCTAAAAAGATTCAGATAATACAAGATTTACCTATACCCACTAGTCCTAAGGATGTTTGTAGCTTCCTAGGACATGCTGAATATTATGGAAGGTTTATTCAAAATTTTAGTAAAATTGCTTCACCACTTTTTTATTTGCTAGATAAGGACGTTCCTTTCTCTTGGACTGATGAATGCCAACATGCTTTTGAAGAAATTAAGGGGAAGCTATTTTCCACTCCAGTGTGAAGAGGACCAAATTGGGAATTTCTATTTCACATTCATACCAATGCCTCATATAATTCAATGGGTGTCATTCTCAGATAAAAGGAAGGCTCGCTTTTTGTTCTATGTAATGCCCCAACCATTTTCATCTCTCCTCAGAGGGAAGAAAAGCTTTCCACTAGATCTCCATCATTCGTTCACTTTTTTCAACATTACATTTTGGTGAACCCATCATCTTAGATGCTTTATTCTGAAAATCATTGCATATTTTTCATTTGCACATTTAATTTCTATGCAAACTTAGTGGTTAATTCATTCAAAACCCTAGTTTTAAAAATTGAAATTGAAGTTGTGTTTTGTAAAAATTGGTTGTTATTGTCTTAGATCTGAAAATTGCTTTGTTTTTCAAATTCAATTTCTTCATTGCCTTGTTCAATTTGCAAATCAAATTCACAAATTAAGAGGTTAATTGTCAAAACCCCAATTTTAAAAAATCATCTTGAAATTGTGCAAAAATTGAATTTCCATTTAATATTTAGATTTGTGACTGTTTTCAGACTTCTCTTTGTCCTACAATTCAAATTTTCAATTTCCCTCCTTTTTCAAAATTCAAAATTTTGAAAATTAAGTGGTTAGGCCATAAAACCCTAATTTTCAAATTTCATTGGATTTTGTGCAAATTTCAATCAATTTCTTTCAAATTCAGATTTCTAAGCATTTTCCAAGGTGTCCCTATCCATTAGGTGTGACCCTTTTCAAGTTTGCAGTCCATTTCCTCTTTTTCTTCAAAACCCTAATAGGGTCCTATTCTCACATTTGAACCTTAATTTCGCCTATCTCAAAATCATTAAATTCACCAATTTTTGGGGGTTAGATTTAAAATCATCGTAATATTCATCCCTAAAAATTTCGAAAAAAATTGGTCGGACCATGTGCATTCCCGCCACGGTCCTCAGCTATTTTCTCGAAATTTCAGGAGACTAATGTGACTACATTAAATAACCTAAATCCAAAAGATTGGCTGATTTTGTCAATTTTGGATCCCTCTAGCATCGAATGTACCTCCAAAATTCAACATTTTAAATTTCAAATTTTTTTTTTAAAATTTAGAGGTTAATTATAATTTACCCTGATTTTAAAAATTTGTTTTTGTTAATTTTAAAATTAAGTGGTATCCCATTGGCCCTAATTTTAAAATTCCAATTTCCTTTGATTTCTTATTTTGGAAATTGTGTCATTTTCTTCTTCCAACAAAGTTCAAATTTTTTAATCATTATTTTCTTAAATTTTGCATTACTCAATTTGGTAACCTTTGTTTTTAAAATTGAAAATTTCAATTTTCCCTCTAGTGGATGAGTTTCACCACTATTAGTCCTACCTATAATATCCCCGTTAGATGAAGCATTAGAATTAAGGCTTCCCAAGGTTTAATTGCCAAGGAGATAGAGCGTAATTTGGGTGACTTCTTGAATGAGGATAATGCTAATTATTCCCATCTTAATCATGTCCCTATTTATCCCAGTGATGAATCCCATGATGAACATGAAGAAGCTTTGACTAGCGTTCCATTGATTAAATTTAAAAATTGGACAATCAATTTGATAACTTTCAACTTTGGATGTCCCAAGAATACCCTAATAGTGAAGCTCTTCCATTAATTGAAGGTCTTAAATGCATGATTCAAAGTGATAAGAATGGAATTGATATAATGTGTGGCATTTCTCATATTGTTGATTCTAATTTTATGCCTATCCCAAGTTGTGTTGAGAACTTAGGTTATTCACAACCTTCAAATTAAATCAATTCTTCTATTCCTTTGACCACTTCAATGGCTAATATTCCTACTTTCACTTCAAACATCATGGCTACATCAACTCAAAATGTCATTCCTACAACCATTGGTCATGGGGGAAATCCCTCTTCTTCATTTAATCCTCCATATTTACCTATGTCTTCCATAAGTATTCCTATTATCCTTCAACCAATTAATATGACACAAGGGGGCAATTCATTCAACAATTTTATTCCTCCTTTAAGTGTCCCGTTTCCTACGCAATCATCACCTATGACTACTTATCATAATGTCCCATCACCTTATTCTCAATCCATGCCTTCCTTCAATAACATCACACCACCTTCTTAATCAACCATGTCTAACATCAATTCTTCTACCGAAGCAACCATTAACAATCTTGCTCAAACTATGTCTTCTTTACAACAACAAATTGCTTCTATGAGTCAATCCAAGTTTAGTGTGCCTACATTTGATGTTGTGAGCCCACTTTCTCTTGATATTGTTAAAGCTATGCCACCTAAGCATGTTGAGGTCCCTCAATTGGAACTCTCTAACAGAAAAGGTGATTCTCTTACGCATGTCAAAACGCTTCAAACATTGTGTACTGATTTTGCTTATGATCAAAGATTGCTTGCAAAACTATTTACAAGAACATTAAGAGATAACACTTTACAATGATATTTCTCTTTGCCTTCGTATTCCATCACTTTTCAAAAACTAGCAAATGCTTTCATCCAACAATTTCAAAATAACATTGGTCCTAAAATCACTTTGACTGATTTAATGCATTTTAAACAAGGTGTTAAATAAAAAGTGATTGATTTTATTGGTAGATATAAGCATTTGTGTGCTCAAATTTCTTTTCATGTACCTGATAATGATATTCAATGAATTTATTTATAATTTGCAAAAAGATATTAGGGAAAAACTTCTTTTGTCTGAGTTTACTTCCTTTCCAGAGTTGTGTGCAACACTCCACAATTATCAATTGGTTGTGAGTCAAATGGAGCAATCCACTTCTATGGCTCTGAGTGATAAAGGGGAGAATGTTCAACAACCATTTTCGAAGTTCAAGCCAACAAAAAGCTTCATCAAGTTCAATGATACAATCAACAATAACAATGTGAATGCTACAACATGTGTGCCTTCTATTTCTAAATATTTCAAAAGAGAAAGACAATTTACTCCTTTGAATGAATCTTTACATAGTATTATGTCTCAGTTGTTGCAAAAAAATGTTTTCAACCTTCCTCCTATAAAACAAGTTGATCCTTCTAAACTTACATCCCCTTATTTTAATAGCAATTCCTTTTGTCAATTTCATCGTCAACCTGGTCATGATACTAAGAAATGTTTTGCATTGAAAAGTAAGGTTCAAGATTTGATTGGTAGCAATACTATATATGTGGCAGGTGTGAATGATAAGGGAAAAAAACCAGTAGCTCCTCCCAATCAAAATCTTAAAATTTTTTTTTGGTCCTTTGCCTTCTCATACCTCTACCGTGATTGAGACTGATTATACTTCTTTCTTCTCCGAGGAATTCACTTCTATGGCTCAAAACTTGGTAAATATGGTAGAACAAAAAGATATGCCTAAGGATTCTTGTATTACATTTGACCCTAGTGAGACCATTAGAGCACTTGATGGCCCTTTGTACATAGTTGTGAAGGTTAAGGATATACCTTGCTGTGACGCTCTTGTTGATCCTTCTTGCATGGTTAACATCATCACCGAGGAGTATCTTTTCACTTTATGTTTGTATAAACCAATATATGATGCCTCTAATGCAGTTGTGAAGTTATTTGATTGATTCTCTTGCCCTACCATTGGCTCTATCACCTTTCCTGTTGAAGTTAATACTAAATCTATGGATGTTGACTTTGTTATCATACCCTCTTTCGAGAAATTCCGTGTGAAGTTGGGCTATCCTTGGCTATCTTCCATGAAGGCTATTTCTTCTCCAATCTATAAGTGTTTGAAATTTCCTCATAATGGTGAAATCATAACTATGAACCATAACTTATTTAGACCATCCGAAAGAATCCCTGACGTTTCTATTGATTTCTTTTGGCCTAAGCAATTTCAATCTCTTCCATCAAGGAGCGATGCTCTTTTTCAATCTTATCAAAAATGGAAGAAATATATGATCTTATCCTTAAGCCAACCTAGATCCCCAACACTTGACATTCCTATCATACTTGAAGATGAAGTTATTTCCCTCACTGATAGAACTAATCTCCCTCCTAAGGAAGATCTTCAATCTATTCCTATGGATGTGACTATGCCTTCTCCTAAGAAGAACAACACTATTCCTCCTAAGGTTAGACCTATACCTCCTCCTCATGATGGACCTAGTCTTCTTCCTACACCTAACATTCCTCCTTTATATGGCACAGTTCCACCTCCTTCCTCTTATAGAGAGGAGGCATGCTTCTCCTCTTGTCCAACCTAAAAGACCTCAACCTAAATCTTTAAATATGAAAGAGAAAAACATTCATACTTTTTCAAATGTTCCTCCTCCTCAGCCTTCCACTAAGAATCAATGAAATCATTGTGTGAGAGAACGCCGACAAAGATGTTGTGTTCGAGCTTGTGAAGCTGATCCTCAAAATATTCAAACTCCCAAGACTCCAACAATTGACGTGATTCCCTTTTCTCCTAAGCAATATATTCAACCTACATATCCAAATCATAAGTTACACAAAACATGTGATGGTTTTACTCCTATTCATGTTCATGCTCCTCTTTCTCTAAATTTTGATAAATAAATGAGTGAAATTGTTATTCATGATGGCAATACAACTCCTAATGCTTCTGATAGTTATTATGAATATGTTGATGTGGACAAGCATTTATCAACTGAATTTTCACAAACCCTAATCCTAGCTCCTAGAATTGAAAAAAGTGACTTACCACATGAGCATAGTCCTTGTTTGGATATTGTGATAGATCCTTTTGTTGTGCTCGATGTCGCTCCTTTGGCATGTTGCTTGCCTTCCTGAAATAGTAATCAGCAAGATCGGAAGGCGGATGTCATGCTAGATTAGCAATATTAGCACTATAGATATTTTGTCTCTCTCCTTTCTTGCTCTTTTGTGACCATTCTTCTATGTGTATCCCTGATCTTCTATTGTTCCCTTAATGTCTATTTGGGGATGATGCAAAGCATTGAGATCTTTTCTTGGTCTCTTTCATGTTGACTTGAAAGACATCCTCTCTTCCCTTTCTTCTAAGGTAGTGTCCTTTCTTTGGGGAATGATGATTATTATATGCACATATACATATATGATATACATGAGTTATCATACAACATACTGATCCCGAGGAAAGTGAAACTACCTCGTGTTTTGTGTTTATTATCCTTGTCTTTATTCCTCGATTGGGGGCTAAATCCTTGTGATAACATGCTCTCTCTCATCTCTCTCTCTTGGGGTGTATCCCACCTTAAAGCAATCACTCTTGATAAGGCATGCATGATCTCTTTAATGTGGGAGCATACACTCCGCTCATATTTTCCTTTTCGATACTTAAAATTATTTAGTGATCTCAGCTTTGCTTTACAATTTTGGTATTTTTTTTGTGACTCATAGTGAGGGGAGCCTTGCTACTTTCAGTCATGGTTTTTACCTTCTCGATCTTCCCATTTACTTTTCCAATCAAAGTCGTAAGATCCTAAGTCCGCTGGGGGCTTGGTGCATCTTGCCTCCTTGACGTGGTAGAAGTCTTTCAATCTTGTTTCCTTGTACTTTATCGATAGCATTGGCATATGCTTATACTTTAGCTAAAGTGGGGGCTAAATATAGTGTCAAGAAATTGTGACCCTTGCAATTTGAGACCACATTAGGGTCTTCACGTAGGCGATTCAAATATCTAAGCCTTATCGGAGACCCGAGACTTTCTCAATTCCCAGAAACTGCATCTTTCTTGCCCTCTGCACTGCCTAAAATGTATCTTGTCCTGGAAAAAAGGGCAGGATAGGGCATGGCGCCCCTATACCCCTAGGAAAGGGTGTGGCACCCCTGTCCCTATCACATTTTGGGGCAAGACCATTTTCAATTATGCTTTGGTGGTTGTGCATTAAGTGGGAAAACTTCTCCAGTGTTGGCCTGTGATGGAAAATCAGTCAATTAGCCCTAATTGACAAGTATATAAGTTGCATTTTCCCTCTCATTTGATAATTTCAACAATCGGAAAAGTTGGATAAGCTATAAGGTGGACATAAGTTCAAGCATTTCTTTCCAGCATTGAGCATTCTCAAGTCTCCCTTCAAGGCTAGGTGTTGCATTCAAGTCAAGGATTCAACCATTGAAGAGGAGATTCATTCCAAAATTCAACTTCATTCAAGAAATTTAATCAACATCTCTATCACAACCTCCCTTGAGGTGATTTATAGTTCAGTCTTTCATTTATATTTACTTGCAAGTACTTTCTTTCATCATTTGGTTAATTCAAAAACTAGGGTTTGACCTAAAGGCAAACCCCCAATCCCAACACTTTTACCTCTCTTTTTTGTGTGTAGGTTGTAGGTGCGCAACTGTACTTTCAAATTTGGACTCCATTTTAAGAGGTGAAAAAACCCTTTTAATTTCGCGGATTTTTTGGAGGACTGTGTACACTCCTGCCACGGTCCAGGCAACTTTTTTTCAAATTCGTAGGGTGGTTTCATCTCGACAGATTATTGCTAGATCCAGGTGCACAACTTCATTCTATGCTTATATTTCAAGTTATAATTAGATCTTTGTCACTTTTTCACTTGGTCATAAGTACACAATTCAATCAATTCAAATATCATTCCAGAAGAGGGGATTAACTTACCATCACTTAGAATTCAATCTCTTTCTCTGGAGGTTGAATCTAGTGCATTTCCCCCCCTCTTCTAATGTAATGCGTGAAAAGAGTTTGAAGGGAAATCCAAAGTGAAACTTTAATCTCTCCTTAGAGTGAGGAAAAGCTTTCTTCTATATCTCCATCATTCGTCCACCTTTTTCAACATTACAACAGGTTTCCTCCACATTTCTCACCATGAGAATGCTTAAAGCTCATTGAACTCAGTGGTCAATACACTTGGACCCATTGAATTCTATTTTGTACAAGAATTAACAATGTCATGCGTCAATGTGTAGATGAAGATGATGTCTTTGATATACTTCACGCATGCCATTATGAGCCTTGTAGAGAATATTTTGTTGCTTAGAGAACTGCCACTAAGATCCCTACTATAAGATATTATTGGCCAATGATCCACAAAGATTGCAAGAGATATGTCTAGCATCACTACAAGTGTCAATGCATGGGCCACCCCACATGTTTAGATGAAATTCCATTGCATGCTCAGCTGTCCATTGAGCCCTTTAAAAATAGGGTCTTGATTTTTTGCGACCAATCAATCCTCCCTCCAAGAAAAAAGAATATATTTTAGTTTGTACTTATTGTTGGTATTTTGGTATGGTTTTGTCATTGATGTCAACACCTACTAAACACTTAATAACTCTGGCACTTTGGAGAATCAACAACATTCACCGGCAAGCAAGTGACTTATGCACAGTCACCGGTATCTGGTACACCGATAGGTTATAATGATCACCGACACTTGGAAGGGCATGGAAAACACTTGGTTATGTTAAAGACATCATGTGAACACCTTGTCTTGGAGTTTTGTTAATTGGCATATTCATATTTACATATTTGCTGTTACCGACAAATAGGTCCAGGTTATACACCGACAGGTTTATCTTTTCCAGATCAGCATGGCAAGCTATGAAGATGACTTATTATTGTTGTAAATACATTAAGCCGACATGGTGAATTGGTTATTGCATAGGGTATCAATTGATTTGTAAAATGATTTTATTGTATTATCCTTTAGAGCTGACCTACTAAAACTGGTCTTAGGGTATGATATAAATGTAAGATCTTATTTGTAAGATCAAAGGTGGAATGCGAAAAAGGATTGTGTGAAGGTATATGTGAGAATAAGCAGAGCTATACACGCAGACATCATTTGAAGTTGAAGGAGGGTTTTTGTGAAGACAATCAAAACTACATCGGTACTGAATCCAACATATGAAGATGTTATTTTGAGTAGTACATTCTTATTGGATTTAACCATCCAATTGTAGTCAATGTGACTCCCATTTTGTGTTTGAGCAGTGAGCTCTAGGCGCTTGGCCTTTTTGCATGTGCAGACCCCATTTGTATACACTTACTATCTGCAGTAGTATCATTTGATTGTGGGTAAGGTTTCCTACCATGCTTGTTCCCCTTACAGGGTTTCCATGTACAAATATTGGTGTTATGTGTTGTGGTTGAATTTGTCTTTTTGTTTCATGCATTAATCTTTACCAGTATTGCAATTATCTGATAAAACTGTCCACCGGTATAACAGACTGTTTCATCGGTAGTAAGCAGAAAGTTGATTAGGTTGTTTTTGGTTTAAATTTATTTGACAACTAATTCACCCCCCCTCTCAGTTGTCTCCAGGACCTAACAATTGGTATGAGAGCCTATTCCTCTTTTTGCATAAGTTTAACAGCTTGAGGAGATCAAATGTCTACTAACTATTTCAGGAAGGACAGTCCTACGCTTGATGGAACCAACTATGGCATATGGATATTAAATGTGCATTTTTGAATGGAGATCTTGAAGAATTAGTTTACATTGAACAACTTGATGGATTTTCTTTGATAGATAACAAAGATATGGTTTGCAGGTTAAGAAAAGCTTTGTATGGATTAAAGCAAGCTCCAAGAGCTTGGTATGCAAGATTGGATAAGTATCTTTTGAAAATTGGTTTTTCTAAAGGTAATGCTGACAACAACTTATACTATAAAGTGACTAATGATGACATCTTAGTTATAGAAGTTTTTATTGATGATATAATCTTTGGAGGAGAAGATGGATTGTGTAAAGACTTTTCTATTAAAATGCAGCAAGAATTTGAAATGTCTATGATTGTAGAAATAAAATTCTTTTTTAGGATTGCAGATTTCACAGATTGACAAAGGTATATTCTTGAGTCAATCCAAGTACTTAAAAGAGTTACTAAATAAATTTGGGATGGAGAACTCTAAACCGGTAAGCACACCTATGACTAAAAATGACAAACTATCACTAAGGGATGAATCTACACTTGTTAATCCAACTAGATACAAATCTATGATAGGAGGTTTACTGTATTTGACACAAAACAGATCTGATATTATAAATACAGTATGTATTGTTTCAAGATTTCAGAGTAATCCTAGAGAAAATCATGAATCGACAGTAAAAACGATTTTATAGTACTTACAAGGCACTATAAATCTTGGATTATGGTATCCTAGAGATGAAAACTTTGAATTATGTGTATACACAGATGCAAATTGGGTAGGAGATGTGGATGATAGAAAAGCACCACCGGCGGAGCATTTTTTCTTGGAAGCAGATTAGTTTCTTGGTTGAGTAAGAAAAAAAGTTGTACATCTTTATCAACAGCAGAATCAGAATATGTTGCAGCAGCAACTAACTGTACACAGGTATTACGGCTTAAGGAAATGTTGAAAGACATAAAGGTAAAATGCAAGGAACCTATTACTATCTATTGTGATAATACTGCAGCAATTGATATATCTAAGAATCCGGTATTACATTCTAAAACCAAACATGTTTCTATCAAACTGAATTTTCTAAGGGAAAATGTTGAAGCAAAAGAGATAAAACTGGTTTATGTGAATACTAAAAAGCAGATTGCATATATCTTCACTAAACCTCTGCCTAAGGAGACTTTTGAATATCTCAGAGACCAGCTTGGTGTTGGCATTTTTTTTGTTTATGTTGTGATTGTCATTGATGGACACACACTTGTATTGAGATCCCCTTTATATGTATGAGCTTGTGCTCAACTGGTATTTGTTCCAACCGGTATGTTGTATACTAGTCTTTAGACTAGTGGTGATTTTGCAGAATGTGTTTCCCGGTCTGAAGCAACATGTCAACCCCAAGCGGTTCGTAGATCACAAGCAGTATGAGGGAGAAAAGTGGCACAACATATTCTTACTAGTCCTCATTTTTGTCAAACTGACAACCGGTATATTGTATAAACCGGTAATACTCTGTGATGAGTTACCAACCGGCATTTTGTGATGAGTTACCAATCCACCGATTGTTTGACAGTGCCGACACATTGATGGCACTTTTTGTGTCATGTTACTAAGTATGACTAGATGCATTGAACCTAGGAAATTATAATGTAATCCCATTGGATCGACATGAAATCAGATTCCTTTAAAAGGACATCATGTCTAGGGTTTTAAGTTGTTGCTGAAAGGGTTAAAATCGTGCTAGGGTTTAAGGTGGAAGTTGAGAATGATCTTATCTGAAGATCAAGTTGTAACTATGAGAGAGAGAGAAGACTGAAGTAATGCTAGAATGCATTAGCTGTGAGCAATACTGGATCTAACCAAGTAGTTTGTGCTATTAGATAGATCAAACACTTGTTGATTACTCACATCTTTGACAAGTCTGTAGCCCTTAACCGGGTAGGCCTCAAAGCCTTTGTAAAATCGTCTAACAAGGTGGTTCACACATGTGAATCTAAAATCCTCTAACAAGGTAGTCTTTAATCGGACTTATCTCCTAATAGAGATTGAGATTCCTAATAGGATCTATTCTGGTGAAGAACATTGTAAGACCTTAACCGGTCTGGTTTCTATTTTGCAGATAGTGACTTGTGAGTTCCATCTCACCGTGGTTTTTTCCCAGTTGGGTTTCCATGTCAAATATCTTGTGTTATGGTTGTATCGCTTTTGTGGGTGAATGCTTTATTCGCATTTTGGTTTGCATATGTGGTAACCGGTCTGACTGTTAGACTGCTTTACTGGTTTATCTTTAGACTGTGTAAGTGTTTTAGTGCAGTAATTTTTGGCATACTAATTCATCCCCCCCTCTTAGTATTCGTCAATTGGTATCAGAGTCAACCTTTCTATAATTTTAACCACTTGGAAAGAGATATGGGGGAATACACCATGAGGGAACTTACTCAATGGCTCACTAAGTCTGAGCAAGCCTATGATGATCTTATGGTCAAATACAAGGCATCTCAAGCAAAAAGGAGAGAACATGCAGAAAAGCTAATGGAACTATCTGAAAGTAGTTCTGAAGATGAAGCTAACATGGAAGCCATGATTGCTGAAGTAAATAAGCTGAACGATTCAAACTCCAATTTGAGAAAGGAGTTGGAAGGACTGACTATTAGGTTTAGTCAAGAGCTTGAGAACCAAAGAAAAGATGAAGATCGGATAAAGGATAGAGATCATGAGATCTCTAAGTTCAAACAAGAGATTAGTGCACTGACTACTCGCCTTCATGAGAGAAGAATGGAAAAAGAAGACATGCAAGGAGAATTGAACATAGCCATCTCAGAAAATGCAAGCCTAATGGAGACAAACACTGCTATTTCCAAAGAACTCTTTGAGTCTAAGGAAATACTTGCTAAGTTTGGCAAAAGTACTGTCAAGCTAGAGCAAAAGCTTGAGTCATCTAGACCGGAAAAGAATACCAATGGTCTTGGTTTTTCTAGACATGAGGAAGGAGAATCCTTAGGAACAAATACTGAAGCATCAAAGAAGCAACCGACACTAAAAGGAAAAGGTAAGCAAAAATTCAAACTTGTTTTCTTTAACTGTCTTAAAGAAGGACACACTGGCAATGTATGTAGGAGCAAAGCCTACAATAATTTTCCTTATTTTATCAACAATGTACATAGATCAAATAAGTTCAATGGTTATTGTTATGCATGCAACAAGTTTGGGCATAGAGCATTTGAATGTAGGTTTGTAATGGATAACACTGGAAGATATCCTCAGAGGACCCAAGGAACTGGTCCTGAACCTTTTATGAACCAGAACCACAACCGGTTTAATGTCTTCAATCATTAGTCAAGAAGTGGTGGTCATCAAGCGACAACCAGATGGAGAGAAAGTTGTATAATCTGTCATGGTCATGGTCACTCTGCCACAACATGCAGAAGGAAGAATGGAAACATGTACAGTGGACCTTGGAGAGCACCTGGACTTGTTTTCTATCACTGCAACAAACTGGGTCACACTGCAAGATTCTGCAGAAGCAAAAAAAGTATATCTGATGATATACCGGTCACTCAGGAAGGAGAAATCAATGTTGAAAAAGTTCAAGGGGACATGAAGAAAACATGGAGGAAGAAACCAATAATGTCGGAAGAGGAACCGGTTTCTGCACCTAGTGTGGAAATATCAGAACTGGCAAACTAAGCCTTAAAGGCTTAGGGGGAGCAAACGGCAAAATGTTTTCGAACCCCCGGTTGACACCGGTAAAAGACCTTAACCGGTATGTGATACCTATCGCTTGGCAGAAGACCGGAAATGGTAAAAAGGCAAATTAGGGTTTACACCCTAATAGAGGACCATTAATGACAGTAGGTGAGAGACATGTATAAATGCATTTTTCAAATCATTTCTCACTATCTGTTTTCGAATGAAGAAAAGTTTTCAAGTGTAGAGTGAAGAAAAGGCAATTTGAGCTAAGATTTCAAGAAATTGAATAACCTTGAAAGAAATTCAAATCTAGTTTGCAAGCGGTAGTGGAGAACACAAAGCGGTGATTTAGCAATCGACGGAGAGTGGAGTGAAGCAGAATCAAGAAGCCCTAAATTCGTGTTTGAAAGGTATTTTTCGTGTTCTTGAAATACTCTTCAATGGATTCCTCATCTCATACCAGTTCAAGTACATCCATGGAGTCAGAAAGTTTTATTCAGAGGAAGTCCAAATATAATGCTTTATCATAAGTTCCAGCTGGAGTCATAGTCGAAGAAGGAATTTCTGATTATATTGATGGCAAAATAGAAGACCTAGGGTCTTTAGCCATTCACACCCAGTTAGGTCTATTTTGTGGCAAGGACAAAAAGATCAAACCGGAATTTAGTGTCATAAAGAAGAAGAAATTCCACAATGCAGTATATTTTCTGGAAGATTTCATGGAGGATCATATTAGAATTATTTTGAGTAGAGTCCACGGTGATAAGATGTACCTAGAGAGGACGCATGATATCATGCCTCAGGCAATTCATGCAGTCACCAATTTCTGCAACATAGGGAAGGTGCCAGCCCTAAGAAAAGTGAGAAAAATGGAAATGACCAAGCTCACTGGTTCAACAAGTGATTCACAGAGTATGACAATCAATCCTATCAAGGATGATCTAGTGAAATATGCTTGCATGGTGATAGGATACAGAACGTTTTCAGCTAGCAAGATTAATTCTGTATCTGCTGCAGCGGTAAATGTCACTTACCGAATGATAAAAGAGGATGCATCTTTCAACTTATGCACCGGTATGCAGAGACAACTCCTGTTAAATCTTAAGGCAATCAAACAGGAAAACTCACTGAGGTTTAAGTTTGGACAACTACTGGTAGGATTGTTCTTTTATTTCCATGGCTACTTTCCAGGTGTAGGAGATGTCCAGTGGTCCCCTGACCAACTGGTAACCAAGTAGATAAAGGAAAGTGTACAAGCCATTGGAACTGGCTACCCTGAGGTACTAAACAAATATTTTGATGAGTTCAGAAGAAAGATGAGTTAGAGGGTAAGAATCTCAGGTGACATAGTGAAGAAATACGAAGATGACATCTGTTTCACTATTCAGGTGGACAAATGTTTAATGGAGGCTGTTGAGCCTAGAATAGAGGAGGTAGAGCCAATGGGCTATGAAGTTATGTTTGACATGCTGGAAGGGTATGCCTCGACCCTTATTGCCTTTCCTCTTGATCCAAAGGCTAAGAGGATCAGTACCTACTTGGAGAGGATTGCACTGGTTGAAGAACCATCGATAAAGAAAGGAAAAGAACTGGTAGCTAAGAAAGCTAAGGCAGTGCCTGCAGCATCGGCACCGGCTACCACTGCAACTCCAAGAGTGATCAAGCGGTCACCGAAAAAGAAGAAACCGGAGGTAACACCAGCAAAAGTCTTTGAAAGAAAGAGGAGGACTAAGGCAAATGAACTGAACTCCGAAGAAACCGAGTCTGATGAACAGCCAAAGAAGGCAAGACAGACAAAGAAGATGAAGAAGAATGAACCAGCAGCATCCACACTGGTAAATATAGACATCTCCTCATACAAACCTTTGACACATTGTCAAAGAACAGTAAAAAATATTAGGAGAAAGTTACTTCATGATTTAATAGACTATTATGATGAATTTAATAGTGAGGAAAAAGATGAAGTACTATAGGAAATCATTCTTTATTTATGTAAAAATGACCGGTCACCATCAGAGATTTTATCTCAGACACCAGATTCATTATTTAAAGCATTAGATAATAAATGGCACATTGCCATTGAAAAGGAACAGGAGATTAGGGAGAAATTCTTTGCACAGTACTTCCCCAAACTCTCAATTCAGAATTATTTGATGCCCTGGATCAAAATAAAGGTCTCTTCTTCACAAGGAGAAGAAGACTCTGGTTGTTGGAGGGGAGAGTTGAAGATGTTGAAAAAGATACACATTAGCATATGGCTCATGCTATCAGCTCTCACAAAGCATGAATGGCCAACCTCCAAGCGAAAAAGGAACCGGTTATCTCCAAACCGAATGAGGTCTTTGATGAGGAAGGAAACCTAGTGGAAGAACCAATCGACACCATCGATGTTGATGCCCTGGATGTAGAAGATGTCACTCAGGACATACCTTCTGAGGGAACTGAATAGGGGCAACAAGCAGATCAGGGTGGTGAACAGGCTAAGGACACATAGCAAGCGGCAAAGGAACAAGAAGAGAAAAAGAAGAGGGATGAAGATGAGGAAAAGAAGAAAGAGAAAGAGAAGAGAAAAGAGGAAGAGGAGAAATGAAAAGATGAAGAAACGAAGAAGCAAGAAGATGATAGGAAGAAGAAAGAAGAAGAGGATAAGGAAGAAAAGAGAAAGAAGGAAGAAGAGGAGAAGAAAAAGAAGGAAGAGGAAGAGAAGAAGAAGAAGGAAGTGGAAGAGAAGAAGAAGAAGGAAGAGGAAGAACAAAAGAAGAAGGAAGAGGAAGCACAAAAGAAGGAAGAAGAAGCAAAGAAGAAGGTAGAAGCAGAGTAGAAGCAGAAAGAAGAAGAAGACAAGAAGAAGATGGAAGAAGAAGAGAAGAAAAAGAGAGAAGAGAAAGAGAAGGAAGAGAAGGAGAGGAAAAAGAAGGAAGAAGCAGACAAGACAATCGAAGCGATGAAGAGCACACAGATGGAGACTCCTAAGGAAACCGGTAGCTAAGCCAAACTGGTTGCTATCTCGAGTCCTATTGACCTCCAATTTGCAAGTGAGTCTGAGCTTATGTAGAGCATCAAGGTTGCCCAAGAGTGCCTTGAAGGCATTCGCAGGAAAAGGGAACAAGATATTAGACAGGCAGCTGTAGACACACTTACCGGTTTAATTCCTGGTACTAATCTTCTTGACACCGAATCATCACTAGCACAATTCAAGCTTCTGTGTACTATAGTGGATGATCAAGTGCAGAGTCTGGAAGAAGCAGTAGAGGCCAATGTAAAGAAAGAGCACCAAAAGGCTCTTAATTTTGCTCTAGTGAAGAAGTTGAATGAGCTTAGGACTGAACTATTGAAAGATCAAAAGGACATAAGGAATGCCTTGGATGAGGGTAACTTGCTACTCAGCAAAATCTGTCAACCTCATCTGTTCTGTGATGATGTGCTAGCCAAGAAGCAACAGCTTCAAATGGACTTATATTCCTACTTGGGCACATTCAAGACTCCTTATGATTCCTTTGCAGCATATGGGCAAACTGTTCACCGGTTCCAGATCCAGTCAGCCAAAAGGGAGCAAGAGATCAGCACATAGTCTAGAGATTTGTAGGAGCTTCAACTGGTATTACTTCCACGACTGTAAATTATTTAGAAGTGTTATCTGAACCTGGATGCCCTGACAGTCACACAGGAACTGAGCACAGTAGATGCCATGGAGGAACAGGTATCCTAGATGCAGACAGAGAAGGAAGTGGCAACCTCCCTACTTGAGTCTTGGTCCCTCTCCATGAAACAATTTTTACAGGACTATAAATCGGTTTTTGACAAGTATTATTCAATATTGTCATAAACTCTTTTTTATATATATGGAAATAGGGTTTTTCAGTGGTACTTTGTCATTGTTGGCAAAGGGGGAGAAGTATATCTGGTTTTTGGTTTTAAAATTTTGATCTTTTGACACAGGGGGAGAAGTATCTGTTTTGAAATTTTGATATATGCTTTGATATATGCTATATGCTCTGATGATTATGCTCTGTATGCAAAATTGCTATACACTGTGTTGATTAAGGGATAATGTATATGCTTAGGGGGAGCAATTTTGTTAATGGCAAGTTTTTGTTGTAAAACACTTAGATGTCAAAATTTTATTTTCCTAAGTGTTGCCATCAATGCCAAAGGGGGAGATTGTTGGCATTTTTGTTGTTTATGTTGTGATTGTCATTGATGGACACACACTTGTATTGAGATCCCCTTTATATGTATGAGCTTGTGCTCAACCAGTATTTGTTCCAACCGGTATGTTGTATACTAGTCTTTAGACTAGTGGTGATTTTGTAGAATGTGTTTCCTGGTCTGAAGCGACATGTCGACCCCAAGCGGTTCATAGATCACAAACGGTACGAGGAAGAAAAGCGGCACACCACATTCTTACCAGTCTTCATTTTTGTCAAACCGGCAACTGGTATATTGTATGAACCGGTAATACTCTGTGATGAGTTACCAACCGACATTTTGTGATGAGTTACCAATCCACCAATTGTTTGACGGTGCCGACACATTGACGATGCTTTTTGTGTTGTGTTACTAAGTATGACTAGATGCATTGAACCTAGGAAATTGTAATGTAATCCTATTGGACCGACATGAAATTAGATTCCTTTAAAAGGACATCATGTCTAGGGTTTTAAGTTGTTGCTGAAAGGGTTAAAGTCGTGCTAGGGTTTAAGGTGGAAGTTGAGAACGATCTTATCTGAAGATCAAGTTGTAACTATGAGAGAGAGAGAGAAGGCTGAATTAATGCTGGAATGCATTAGCTATGAGCAATACTAAATCTAACCAAGCAGTTTGTGCTATTAGATAGATCAAACACTTGTTGATTACTCACATCTTTGACAAGTCTGTAGCCCTTAACTGGGTAGGCCTCAAAGCCTTTGTAAAATCCTCTAACAAGGTGGTTCACACATGTGAATCTAAAATCCTCTAACAAGGTAGTCTTTAATCAGACTTATCTCCTAATAGAGATTGAGATTCCTAACAGGATCTGTTCTAGTGAAGAACATTGTAAGACCTTAACCGGTCTGACCTTAACCGGTCTAGTTTCTATTTTGTAGATAGTGACTTGTGAGTTCCATCTCACGGTGGTTTTTTCCCAGTTGGGTTTCCATGTCAAATATCTTGTGTTATGGTTGTATTGCTTTTGTGGGTGAATGCTTTATTTGCATTTTGGTTTGCATATGTGGTAACTGGTCTAACTATTAGACTACTTTACCAGTTTATCTTTAGATTGTGTAAGTGTTTTAGTGCAGTAATTTTTGGCATACTAATTCACCCCCCCCTCTTAGTATTCATCACTTGGGGTCATACCCCCACCGGTAGAGTCTTAGGAAGTTGCTATTGGTCATCAACCGATAGAATTAACAGAGAAATATTTTACTCTGACTTTGATGAGGAAGCTACTTCTCAGGGGGAGTAGTTGGTATACTAAATTGATTAGTATTTTGTATATGAACTTGGCTTGGTAATAAATTTGGCATTTGATGTGAAAGGGGGAGAGATTGGTATGGAAAAACACAAGGAAAACACATGTTTCTCCCAGGGGGAGAGATTGTTATTTGGGAGAGGTTATTACTCTCTATATCTGTATTTTGATTTCTGGTTATGATCTCTTTTTTGGGAGATTGTTGGTTTTTGGTATTTGGCATTTCTGCTTTGGCACTTTGATGGTTTTTCCATCTTGTGTTGCCATCAATGCCAAAGGGGGAGATTGTTGGTATTTTGGTATGGTTTTTTCATTGATGTCAACACCTACTAAACACTTATCAACTCTGACACTTTGGAGAATCAACAACATTCACTGACAAGCAAGTGACTTATGCATAGTCACCGGTATCTGGTACACCGACAGGATATAATGATGAGCAACACTTGGAAGGGCATGGAAAATGCTTGGTTATGTTGAAGACATCATGTGAACACCTTGTCTTGGAGTTTTGTTAATTGGCATATTCGTATTTACATATTTGTTGTTACCGGCAAATAGGTCCAGGTTATACATCGATAGGTTTATCTTTTCCAGATCAGCATGGCATGCTATGAAGATGACTTATTATTGTTGTAAATGCATTAAGCTAACATGGTGAATCGGTTATTGCATCAGGTATCAATTGATTTGTAAAATGATTTTATTGTATTATCTTTTAGAGCCGACCTACTAAAATTGGTATTAGGGTATGGTATAAGATCTTATTTGTAAGATCGAAGGTGGAATGCGAAAAAATGATTGTGTGAAGGTATATGCGAGAATAAGCAGATCTATACATGTAGACATCATTTGAAGTTGAAGGAGGGTTTTTGTGAAGACAATCAGAACTACACCGGTACTGAATCCAGCATATGAAGATGCTATTTTGAGTAGTACATTCTTATTGGATTTAACCATCCAATTGTAGTCAGTGTGACTCCCATTTTGTGTTTGAGTAGTGAGCTCTAGGCGCTTGGCCTTTCTACATGTGCAGACCCCATTTGTATACACTTACTATCTGTAGTAGTATCATCTGATTGTGGGTTAGGTTTCCCACCATGTTTTTTCCCCTCACAGGGTTTCCACATACAAATATTGGTGTTATGTGTTGTGGTTGACTTTGTCTTTTTGTTTCATGCATTAATCTTTACTGGTATTGCAATTATTTGATAAAACTGTCCACCATTATAACAGACTGTTTCACCGATAGTAAGCAGAAAGTTGATTAAGTTGCTTTTGGTTTAAATTTATTTGACAACTAATTCACCCCCCCCTCTCAATTGTCTTTGGGACCTAACACTTATTATGTAACTAAGTGGGTGGAAGTTGTTACACTAAAACATGCTTGGGACACTAAAGTGGCTGAATTTTTGTATTATGAGATTTTCACTTGGTTTGGTGTTTTATGAGAGATTGTTACAAATTAGGGGCCACAATTCACATAAAAACTCATTTCTACTTTAGTGCATGACTATGAGATTTGATATTGTAAGTCTCCACCATATCATCCTCAAGCTAATGGTTAGGTTGAAGTGACCAATTGGGAGCTTGATCACCAAAACTGTGGCACTCCATAAATGTGATTGCACCGCTAGACTTCCTAAAGAAGTATGGGCCTACCACACAACATGGAAGACCACCATAGGTCTTACACCATATAAGATCATCTATTTAAAGTAATCAATTTTACCAATTTAATTTGAAGTGAAGAATCTTTGTGCTTTCTCTTCAATTGGGTATGCGCTTGACTCATGCTCAGAAGGAGTGAATTATACAACTACACTCTTTAGATGAACTCCAACAACAAGCTCTCTTTCAT
This sequence comes from Cryptomeria japonica, assembly GCF_030272615.1. NCBI lineage: Eukaryota > Viridiplantae > Streptophyta > Pinopsida > Cupressales > Cupressaceae > Cryptomeria > Cryptomeria japonica. Next base: position 314,211,497 of record NC_081412.1, on the reverse strand, counting down.
GCTAAAGTTGTCCAAAAACTACAAGCTCTTTGGCATGATCGCTTCATTTATCCACGCTCATTCCACCCAAGAGATTGGGCTCTACTATATGGCTCAAGATTCCAAGACTTCAAAGGTAAATTTCACACTAGATGGTTTGTGTAACTAGGAAAATGGAATGCATCAAAGCAATAAATATTAGCTAACCACAAAGCTAAATTGCAATGAAATAAAATCCTATTACAATCAATAGAAGAATTGAAAATAAGACATTCAAAATAAATGAAAAATCATCACCAATGTCTCTTTCAATTGACCTCCATTGTCCTTCTTTCTCCTTCAAATTATCTTGTTTGTGGATCTCACCTACAAGTGCAAGAGCAAAGTATGAAAGCAAGCAAGATGACAAGATGAAAATTGCAGCATAAGGATACTAGAAGCGTGGTTGATTGATCCTGAAAATGTGATTGATTCTGAAAATGTGATTGATTCGTCCTTTCAAAAAATCATCCAATTTATAGACAAATTGGAGAGAGGACAAGATTAGCATGAAGAGATTTGAAAGGAAATTCAAATCAAGAATGGCAAAATTATGACAAATGACAATTTACTATGCAAGGAGTATGACAAATTATGACAAATTATGACAAGTTGCTATGCATAATGCATGACAAATTATGACAAATTATGGCAAGTGGAAGCATAAACATAGGAGAAAATGAGGGAATGAAATTAGGGGAAATATTAGGAAAATCAAAGAAAATAGGAGAAATAGAAATTAGGAATTAGGAGAAATTAGCAAATTAGAAAATTGAGGAAAAAGATGAAATAGAAATTAGGTGAATTAATTAATAGGTTTTCATCCATTAATTAATTCATGAAAAGAGACCTAGGACTAAATAAATAGATTTATTTAACCCACAAAGAAGAAGAAAAAGGATTAAATGAACAAATCATAAAACCCTAGAAATTAATGTAGGTACGATCATGATTCTGATTAACAAAGGATCAATGTTGATACATGATTGAGATTGGTTGACAAAAATCAATGACAAATTGACCAAGATTGACAAGGAGATCAAATTGATAAGCGCCAATTGCCGAGAAACAATGACTAATCGATCGCAAAATGACAAGATTGACAAATTGATAAGAGATTGACAAGATCGACCAAAATCATGACTGAAGATTGCTATCGACAAGACCTAATTCTAAAGCGAAAAAAATGAGGAATGTAGAAGAAGGAATTGATGCTCGCAAATGATAAAGACCAAGTGCGCAACATAGAAGAAATGTTAATGTGACACAAGAACCCTAAAATAAGGCAATGCGGAAATGTTAAAGTATGACTCTGCAAGCGTTGACCATTTTTAGATGTCTATAGTTTGGTCTTTATGAGATAGAGGTTGTTTATGATAATGGTGTTGTTGAGTTACACACTATGGACTAAGAACATATGGATCTCATTGTCAATGGGCATCATATTAAGATTTATAAGTGACCTCTCTCAAAGGAAGCTTTTACCTCCAATGTTACAAAGGAAATCATTGTCATCAATCGAGTTCCTATCACCTCCACATGTACCTTTTAAGTATGAATAAATGCAAAAAAATAAAAAAATGCAATAAAAGATCCAACAATAACAACCTTTAGGCATTGTTGGCAAGTTAATACTTGAAAACCGGATTTTAGCAAGTATTGTATGCAAGAAAATTGTGAATGTCAACTAGAGAGACTGAAAAGATAAACTAGCAATCAGACAAACACATATTTCAACCACACTCAAGATTAGGACATTAAGAAGGAAGAAAACTAGATAAAGAAAATTGAAGCAATTAAACTGCAAACTCTAGATTATCCTTCAATCTGATAGTCCCCTAATTTGATGTGTGCTTTCTTAATGATAGATACTCGATTATGCTCCATGATAGTGAATGCAAGATGAATATGTTGTTGGCATCATGGTGGGCATGATGAAGCACTTAATAAGTTGTCATTGATGGCAATACCGGTTCTAATATCATCATAGAAAATCGAAAAAGGATCATAGTGGATCAGTAAGGAACAGGGGACTAAAATCCTCGACTAGAGAGTAGCGACCGGTTTGCAGGAAGCAATCGGTAGTTGAGCTGAGTAAAGCAGGTTAACTGATATAAATAAAACAACTAGTAGCAGATCACAACAATGTAATGTAGATCTTATCAATTTAGAAAGTGCCAGTTGAAGTCAGAGTGCTTGATAGATAACCTATGATATTTGTGGCATGAACGGTTAGTCCCATCGATATAATCAGTGAGATTTGAGGAACGAACATATTGGCACATAGAATGATTTTTTGAGTTCAAGTTTTGGAGAGAAAGTTAGTGCCAAGATTGAAGACAACTATATACATGTTTTTCATCTTGAATTTGGTGTGTTGTAGAAGTGGCAAGTGGATTGAGGTGGAAAGTAAGAGCAAAGGTGAAGTATAAGCGAAGTGCAAAAGGGCTCCTCATGAATCAGTGAAGCCATCACTGAGCAGAGATTGAAGTAGATACAAAATGGATCTATATGAAAGAAAAGTGTCATCATTAGATCAATGACTTGTTTCTCTCTAATAATTGTAGCACAGTATAATCTTTTAACCGGGTGGACTTTAACAGTTCCCTTTGTAAAATCCCTTAACCGGGTGACATCTTAAATGATGATCCTAAGTCCTTTAACATGACTACCTCTAATAGGGTAAAGGTTCTAACAGGCCTTGAATAAAATCCCTTAACTGAGTGGCACCTAATAGTGCCTTTGTAATCTCCTAACAGGGATGGCTCCTCACTTGGCATACTTAAGAATAGTACTGTTTTTGTGAGTTTCTACTAACACTGTGGTTTTATCCCATTTGGGTTTCCACATGATAAATCTTGATTTTCATGTGTGCTTGATTCTATGTGTGCATGTTTCTTATTAATGATGGTCATACTAATAAGTGGTAAAGTTTGAATAGGAGTTTTGATTAAGGTTAAATCTGGAATAAACCGGTATAGTGTTGATTCACCCCCCTCTTAGTCATTGGTTAATATTAACAATTGGTATCAGAGCCTAGGTCCTCTGAAGAAAAGTTTAACAACTTGAGGAAAAGATCATGGAAGAATACCGGTATCAGAAGCATCTTGATGAAGCTAATGAGATGATTACTCAGCTAAAGGAGAGACTAAAAATATCACTTGCTAAAAGGAAGGAACTCGCTCTACAACTTAATGAGAGTCAGGATATCATAGATCAACTCTTTGATCAGAGTGGATCTGAAAAAGTAGAAGAGGCGGTCTCAGAGACGATGGAAAAGAACAAGAAGTTGGCTCAAGAAATCACAAATCTAAAAAGAGAGCATGAAATTCAGGCCCCGAGAATGACTAAAATACTAGAAGCCAACATGATAGCAGAAGAAAGAAAGAGAAATGCAGATGAAGCAATGTCAAAAGCTGAAAGAGACAAAAGGCTTGCTGAAGAAGCCCTAAGAGAGAATGTTGCAATCATCATTGAAAAGGATGGAGAAATTCTAATTCTTACTCAAGAGAATATAATTATGTATGAGCATCTGCATGGAAAATAGAGGAAAATGAGAAGATGATGAAGGAGATTGAACAACTCAAAAATAAGTTGAAAGATACTGTTGGGTCTCAAATCAACAGATTGGATAGGTTCTAAGGAAATGCCAACTCCTATAATCAAACCCTCCAATTGACTTGGCCAACTTATAGAGTGAACCTATTTGGTTACTAACTCTCTCACTTTAGGCTCTGTAGGACCTAGGCGGGTATACCTACTCACTAGTTGTTCCTTCAACTAATGCTTTTTATAGCAGATTTAGTGTCTTAATTTGATGTCTCCTAGTCTCAGATTGGCATAAGTTTCTTAAACAGACTGACTTCAGATGTGTGTATTGATCTATGTATCTTACAAAAGTATATATGTTACACTTTGACTAAATTACCTACTATACCTACTCTACTAATCCTAATGCTTAAAAGTAAAGGGTAACTGGTATGGTTAAAGGGTTTGTTTACAAATGATCAGTGCCTTTCCTCTTATTTGGGCTACAGAGTCTTATATTTCTTCAGGACTTATTGTGTAAACTTATGAGACAGTTTTTAATCCCACCACCTCTCGATGAGTCTATCAGTTACTGTTTCTTATGAGCTCTACTTCAATGTCTATATTGTAAACTGCTTGAATGAATTTAACCCTAACTTTTAAGAGACCATCCAAGGAAGAAATACACGGAACAATTACAATTCACGAGTAAATCTTTTTTATCCAAATCTACAATATAGAACACAAAATTTTACTGGAAGAACATGAATAACCTTATCCACTTTTAGATAATATCATAAGCAACTGCCTTCTAAAAATATGTTAACTCTCAGCACATATGATAAAGAAAATGCAACTGGTTATTTTTGATAAAAAGTTTAAAAGTACAAAATTGCCTCCACCTCTTGTATCTCTATCCTCTCTCTATTTTTTCTCTCTCTTTACATTTTACATCACACGTATATATGTGTTTGAATGGTTTTCATACCCCTTTGGGTGAAAAGACACCCCCCTTTTAAATAAAAATAATTCCAAATCCCGAAATTGCCTTAGTTTATGTAATTAATTGTCACTTTACAAGTTGTTTAGGAATATTAGAGGTATTTTAAGGCTATTTTATGGTTATATAATGGATAAATGGTCTTTAAATGATGTAAATACCTCCTTTGGTGCTTCACACTCCATTTTTTATGCCCATTATTGTGTTTATGTTATGGTTTCATATTGTGCAACAAATATAAAATATATTACTTGTACCTATTCAATATATATATATATATGTATATATATATTTAGAGTTTTTCTTGCTCCTTGTCTTGGAATTTGGAATTCTAAAAATTGCAAATTTTAGGGTTCCAACAGTGGCTCTGTCTGGGGATGGATGCCCCTTGTGGGCATAGCAAGAATTCAGATCTCTAGTAGAGCAGACCATGTGCCTAATTCATTGACCTATTTTTGTGGCCTCCATCCCAAAAACTGAACACCAATTCTTTCCTCTATCAAACATCTGATTCTCATCATGAAGTAGTATAAAAACTTTGAAATTAGTGATATCACCTAATTGGCAATTCCTGTCATAAGATGCATTATCCATCCTTATTTTATAAGGATTATTTATTTCACCTCGATTACCATTATCCCCTATTCCATAGGAAATGATCTTTATACTTTTACAAAAGTTTGCTTCTTGTGGCATCCACATATTCTTCATCTCTATTTTATTGGAATGCTGCATATTATCTAACTGATACTTCTTTTCACCTTTTATTTTATCTCTATGTGATGTACCTTCCTTTTGTAACTCTCTTATTTTTGTGGTCCTTTTATCACGTGACTTAGTCATATTATTGCCCATGTTGTCTTCACACATGTTTGTATTGTCCATACTGTCTGAAATTTCTTCTTCTTCATCATATAAAGGATTTGAGAATACATGAAAATCCTTTTCACACATACTATGGCAGTAGGGAATATGATTTTCCTCTATCACTTCATCACATAAGGGGTTTGAAAATATTTGAAAGCCATTTTCAAATTCGCATACCTCCTCTTTATCAATTGTATCATCAAGGTACTTAGGTATGGATTCACTCTCCTCATGACTGGTACAATATTCTTCATCAATGTTAGCAACAATTTCTTCAGGTTCTGACTTGTACTCACAAACATCATCAATTGCTTCTTCATCAGATGGGACTTCCAAAGGGATAACTGATTCTTCTATATAATCATCTTCATTTGTATCTCTTATGTTGATGTTACTCGTCTCACGCAAATCATGTATTTTTTTATTCAAAATTCTTCAAGAATTGAACATGCTGATTCCAAACTGTCAGACCCACATTCTCTCATGATCAATTCCTCCAGTATAGCTGAATTAAGTTGTGTATTATCAAGCATTTGGAAATAAGTCACCATTATTCTACCAATCAATTTTTCTATAGATTCACCTTCCTTTCTTCTTATGTTGTAGATTGCATTGCTACAATCATAATCCGATTGAATCTGATTTTGGTATGGATAACCAATTGAAGGGCTGGCGACTGAAGTGTTGTCCTCGATTACACCGTAGAATTCTTCCATGAACCACCACTCAAGTTCTTCCCATGATGAGATACTTTGTGGGGGTAACAAGCTGAATGACTGCTCTGCAACATCCTCCAATGTTAGCACAAACCATTTCATGATCGTTTCTTCTGAGTAGATATTGAAGGTCTCAATAAACCAATAAAATGATTTTAGATGCCCAATTGGTGATTCTCTTTTGTTAGAATATTTAATCTTTACTTAGCTTAGGTTTATTTGTATTTAGTTTAGGATATTCTTTTGGAATTCCTACATGTAATTTGTCCTCTAGTACATGTGTGAGGACAAGTCATTTCTTTTATTTTCCTTTATTAAGGAATATTAGATTTCCTCCATAAGAGGATGTGGACACATGGCACACACATTTTATGAATGGTGGCATTCATAGATTTGGGAGTTACTTTGTAACTCCTCTCCTCATCTCTATTTAAGAGATGTCTTCTCTCTCATTTCTTCTTAATGACAATATTGTAAAGAGCTTCTTGCTCTCTCTCTCTCTCTCTCTCATTTTAGGCATTGCCTCATTCATAATATCACAAGGGGTTTTTCTTTGCTTTTCCCCTTTCAAAAGTTCTTGTGCCTCCTTCTTCACATTTGGGTGATGCTCCAAGGTTTTTGCTTTTCTCTTGGTAACAATTACTTCATCATAAACTTTCTTGGATTTTATTTTCCTTTCCTTGCTCTTGTATTTCCTTTCATGGTATCAGAGCAGGTTTCTAATCCTTGTTTTAAGTTGACATTGATGAAGGTTACCATTCTGTGGAGTTCACCTTGTTGGAGGCATTCTTGAGAGGAGAAGAAGTTCTTTTTCTAATATTTTCTATTGTGCAGGTTTTGGTTTCAGATTTTTAATTTTTTTTTTTTTTTCAAACTTGTTAACAAGTTTGCCTGCAGGTTTAATCTTCTATTCTTTTTATTAAAAAGGGCTTTGGAAGGCTTGTCGCCAAAGTTCCTTCTTTCTAGTTTAAATTTGTGTCTTTGGAAGGCTTGCCGCCAAAGTTTCTGGTTTTTTTTAGTGTGCATAGTTTGGAAGGTTTACCGCCAAACTCAGCCTCCTTAATCTGTTTGGTCATCTTGCCGCCAAAACTAATTTATTATTAAATTTCATTTCTGATTCACTTGCAGATTTTAACCTTTTTCTTGCTTACAACTATTCTGATTCAATTTGTTTGAATCTGCCATTCAGTCCTAACATCTTTATTTGCAGGTGTTATTGATAAATAAAAAGGATAATCTTTATTTAAACTTAAATTTGTTGAGGATTAAACTCAAACTTAAATTTGTTCTTCTTGTATGATTGTATCTGTTTTGTTTTTCAGTCATTGGACTGTGACTCTATTGCCCAATAGATAGGCACTGGTCTGGGACCATTCACCAATCTCAAACGTTTGAAACAAAACATAAACCAGTAGTATAGGAGTAAGAGAAGTTTTTGTTTTCAGGACCTCATATTATAGCCACGAATTTATCTTCAAGAGAGCTATTTAAATGATCTCATGAGAGCCAAATAAGCTTTTTGAAGGTCATAAGTTTTTCTTTGAGGTAACTTTATTCGTCTTCACTGTTGAAGGTATAGATTGTTTTATATTTATTTATTCTTGAACTTCCTCCGCTCTTTTACGGACATAATTATCACTTACAGATTTATCTTTACCAAACGTCAATTGCTTAATCGCTCTTGCTTTGCCCCATTCCATCACCGCTCGAAGAGCTTTTCCGCCTGACATTTTGGCTTTCATCAACTATCTCTCAACTATCTACATTGTTTTGAACCTCATATCCGATCAGAGGTCTGATCAGTAGTCCATTTTCAAGCAATTTTATTGGATTTGAACTTGTGAGCAATATCTACGTTGAGCTTATTTGACACTCCTGAAAATTAGAGGGATGAGAAGCTTCATTGATTTTCTCAAAGCTTGATTGCCTTTTCACTTCAAAACCTAATCTTTTGACTGCAATTGATTGAATCAGGCCTCAATCCCTGCAACTAGCTCCGCATCAGACCCGACAAAAACTAACTGGTTTGGCTCTAAGGCTACCGCGGCCATCCTGCAAATTTCAAGAATAAAAATCTATGCGCAAAAGACGGGTTTCACAGACAGTTTAATCTGGATTAAACCCCAAAGCTCTCTCTACTCAAACCACCGCATTGAAGCTGCTATTGGTTCTTCTCACCAAAAACCTGTGAAGTATCATCTCTGCACTGTAAGTTAGTTGGGGTAGGATTTCTCAGGGCACTGTAAATTCCCTGCAAATCATTATAATCTGCATCAAGATTTCTGCACCGTATTATTGTGTAACGTCTCTGTAGTCTTTGCTTCCTATTTTATCATTAGCAAAATTCCTTTCTACTTCAGTTTCATTTCTTACGGTTCATACATTTTTTTAAAAGTTTAAATCTTACCTCATTTACGTATACTACTAAGTTTAAAAACTTTAAAGTTTTTTAATATATACAAAAAGTTTTAGAAAGTTTATTAACTTTTTAAAAAAGTTTAAATAGTTTATATTAAAAGATTAATAACGTTAAAAAAAATTAGTTATAAAGTTTTTTGAATAAAGTTTTTCTAATAAAGCTTTTAATATAAAATAGTTTTATTTTGTTATTAAGATTTACAATTTGTTTAAATAAAATTTAAAAAAATCAATTTAAATTTGTTATTAAAGTTAGAATATAATTTTTCTTTGGTAAATATTTTTTTTGTTTAAAAATTTGTTATTTTTGTTGTTGTTATTATTGAAATTCGGTTATTTTTAATAAAAGAGGTTAATTTTCATTTTTTAATCAAGTGTTTTTTTTTAATAAAAGGGGGTAATTTTTATTTCTAATCATTATTTTACTATCATGTCTACATTAATTCCAGAAATTAAATTAAATAGTTCCAATTATCATTCTTGGAAAACACATATCTCGTTTATTTTTCGTTTCAAACACCTTTTGGATGTTGCGACTAATAAAACTTTTGAACCCGCTACATCTGCTCCTCAAGCCGACCTAGATAGATGGAAGGCTCAAAATGAGGAAGCACTTGGTTTAATTAGTATTTCAATGGTTCCTGATTTATATGTTTTAATTGGAAATTGTACAAAAGCGCATGAAGCTTGGGAAATTTTAAAAACAACTTATGATAGCTCAAATGAATCCCGAAAAATTCAACTTCAAGATCAACTTGAAGATCTAAGGTATACGGATTTTAAAACTATGGATGAATTCTTATTAAAGTTTGATTCTGTTAATAGTCAATTAACTGGTTTAGGAGTTACTCTTGCTGATTTACGTTTAATTCATCTTATTCTTAAAAAATGTCTTCCTCATCAATTTCAACAATTTATTACGAATATTCATGCTCAACTTGCTATTCCTAGCTTAGCTACTCAATTAACATATGATATTTTTCATAATTTATTGCGTCAAAAGGAAGCTAAATTAATTCAATTTGGTACTCTTAAAAGTAGTGAACATGCTTTTATGTCTAAAAATCAAAATCATAATAATAATTTTAGATCCAATAATAATAAACATAATCATAATCATAATAATAATCATAATAATAATCACAAATCTTCTAATTATCAATCTCATTCTAAATCCTATCATAACAATTCTCATAATAATAATCATAATAATACGTACAATAATCAAAGGAATAATTCTCAAACAAGACCCCATTGCACATATTGTGGGAAAGATGGACATATTACTAATAATTGTTTTAAGAAACAAAATGGTAAAAAGCCCATGAATCAAAATAATCAAAATAATCAACATAAACCTCATTATAAGAAAGGTAATAATAATGGTAATTCATCTCGTCATGCATTTACATGTACTTATAATGTTTCTCAACCACTTGAGTGGATTATTGATTCTGGTGCATCTCAACATGTTACTTCTCATAAAGAATGTTTTGAATCTTTGCATCCCGATACTTCTAATATTCCTGTTCAATTAGCTAATAATCATAGTTGTAAAGTTGAAGCTATTGGTGATGTGAATGTTCCTAATGGGAAATTACATGATGTTCTTTATGTTCCTGAATTAAAATCAAAATTGATTTCAGTTCCTAAACTTTGTCAAGATTATAAGATTAACTTTTATAGGGGCATATGTTATATCATTGATCCAAACACTAATCATGTTATTGCTACTGCTAAAATGGATAGTGATAACTTATTCAAGTTCTATGAATTTGCTCCTCCAAAGTATTCTTTGCTTACTACTGTTGATTTTACTATATGGCATGAAAGACTTGGCCATCTCAATTCTGATTATATTTCATTGATGCAAAAAGCAAATATGGTTGATGGATTGCCTAGTATTGTTCCTTCTCAAATTGTTTGCAATGGTTGCATGAGTGGTAAGATGCATAGGGAACCCTTTCCTCATGGTCAATCTTGGAGGGCATACACTAAATTGCATCTCGTTCATAGTGATCTCTTGGGTCCCATGGAGAATCCCTCCATCCAAGGTTCAAGGTATGCACTTACCTTTGTTGATGATTTTTCAAGGAGAACATGGATATATTTCCTTCATAGTAAGGATCAAGTGCTTGATGTGTTTATTGAATTTCATATGTTTGTAGAAAGGCAATCTGGTTCTAAAATTAAGATTCTTTGTACTGACAATGGAAGAGAATATGTCAATAATGCATTTAATGCTTATTTGAAATCTTTTGGAATTAAACATGAGCTTACCGTTCCTTATACACCACAACAAAATGGTGTGGCAGAACGGAAGCATAGGACAATTGTTGAAATGGCTAGATGTTTATTACATGCTAAAAATATGGATTACAAATTTTGGGCTGAAGCTATGGCTTGTGCAACATATTTAATTAATAGAACACCTACCAAAGCCTTAAAGGATAAAACTCCTCAAGAAGCTTGGTCTGGTAGAAAGCCTAATTTGCAGAATTTAAGAATTTTTGGTTCCATAGCTTATGTTCACAAACCTAAGGAGAAAAGAAAAAAATTAGATGCTAAATCTTCTCCTTTTATTTTTGTTGGTTATGATGAAAATACTAAAGGTTATAGAGTTTACAATCCTATTACTAACAAGGTAAAAGTTGCAAGAGATGTTTGTATTGCAGAAAAAGGCATTCATGATTGTTCTAAAGTGGAGGATGATGAACTTGGTCAAACCAAAGTTGTGCTTGTAGAGGACCAACCTCCTTCTCTTAACCCTACTCCTAATGCATCTCTTTCTATTCCTTCTAGTGATAGTGATTATGATAATAATAACTCTACTCCTCATGACTCTTCTTCTAGTGATGAATCCATTACTTCTAAAAGAAGACCTAAATGGTTTAAATCTTTAATTCAAGATAGTGATGAATACTTAGCTAGAATGGATAAACTTCAAGCTAGAAGAGTTAATTATTGTAATTATGCTTTAATGACTACTATTATGAATTCTAATGATCCTAAAACATTTGATCAAGCTAAAAATCAACCGCATTGGCAAAAAGCAATGAAGGAAGAATATGATACTTTAACTTCTAACCAAACTTGGGATTTAGTTCCCTTGCCTCATGGTAAAAATCTTGTTTCTTGCAAGTGGCTTTATAAAACTAAATTGAATGCTAATAATCAAGTTAGTAAATTTAAAGCTAGATTAGTTGCTAGAGGTTTTTCTCAAATTGAAGGCTTAGATTATACTGAAACTTTTGCTCCTGTTGCTAAAATGCCTACAATTAAACTTGTGCTTGCTTTAGCTTCTAGAATGAATTGGCCTATTCACCAAATGGATGTTAAAAGTGCTTTTCTTAATGGTGATTTACATGAGGAAATTTATATGTCTCAACCTCCTGGTTTTATTAAAGAAGGTAATGCACACTTAGTTTGTAAATTAAAGAAATCAATTTATGGATTAAATCAATCTCCTAGGGAGTGGTATTCAAAGATTAATGAATTCTTTCTTTCTCAAGGCTTTATTATAAGTAAAAATGATCCTAACTTGTATATTAAACATAGTGAAGATGATATTATAATTATTATCTTGTATGTAGATGATTTGATTCTTACTTCAAGTTCCAATACTTTTATTTCTGATATTAAGTTTCAACTTAATCAAAAATTTCAAATGACTGATTTAGGTCTTTTACATTATTTCTTAGGAATGCAAATTTGGCAAACCTCTAAAGGAATTTTCTTATCTCAAAGTAAATATGCTCAAGATCTCATAGATAAGTTTAAAATGAATGATGCTCATCATGTTTCAATTCCTATTGAATTAGGCACTAAGTTAATGCTTGATATGCAAACTCCTCTTGTTGATCCTACTTTGTATAGACAATTAGTTGGAAGTTTAAATTATTTAACTCTTACTAGGCCAGATATTGCTTATAGTGTTGGTTTGGTTTCAAGATTCATGTCTAAACCTCAACAAACACACTTTAAAGTTGCTAAAAGAATTTTAAGATATATTAAAGGAACTATTAATGTAGGTTTGTTTTATGATGCAAATTCCGATTTTACTTTAAAAGGTTTTACTGATTCTGATCTAGGTGGAGATCCCAATGATGGGAAATCTACTTGTGGTTATTGTTTTTTTGTTGGTTCAGGAGCAATTTCTTGGAATAGTAAAAAGCAACGATCTACCTCTCTTGGATCCACTGAAGCTGAGTACAAAGGATGCACTAATGCTTCCAAAGAAGTCTTGTGGCTTAGAAGACTCCTTGAAGATTTGGGTCTACCTCAACACGAACCAACTCCATTGTATTGTGACAACCAAAGTGCCATTGCCTTGGCTAAAAATCCAGTTTTCCATGCAAGGACAAAACACATTTCTCTCCAACACCACTTTATTAGAGAACAAATTGAAGACAAGCAAGTTTCACTCCTCTATTGCAAGGGGGAAGACCAAGTTGCAGATATTTTGACCAAGCCACTTTGTAAAGAAAAATTCCAATTTCATTGTTAAAATCTTGGATTACAACCCATTGAAGGGTTTGATGTAAGCTCCCCAAGTAAAGCTTAAGGGGGGGTGTTAGAATATTTAATCTTTACTTAGCTTAGGTTTATTTGTATTTAGTTTAGGATATTCTTTTGGAATTCCTACATGTAATTTGTCCTCTAGTACATGTGTGAGGACAAGTCATTTCTTTTATTTTCCTTTATTAAGGAATATTAGATTTCCTCCATAAGAGGATGTGGACACATGTCACACACATTTTATGAATGGTGGCATTCATAGATTTGGGAGTTACTTTGTAACTCCTCTCCTCATCTCTATTTAAGAGATGTCTTCTCTCTCATTTCTTCTTAATGACAATATTGTAAAGAGCTTCTTGCTCTCTCTCTCTCTCTCATTTTAGGCATTGCCTCATTCATAATATCACAAGGGGTTTTTCTTTTCTTTTCCCCTTTCAAAAGTTCTTGTGCCTCCTTCTTCACATTTGGGTGATGCTCCAAGGTTTTTGCTTTTCTCTTGGTAACAATTACTTCATCATAAACTTTCTTGGATTTTATTTTCCTTTCCTTGCTCTTGTATTTCCTTTCATCTTTCATCTTCATGGAACCTCGGCATATAGATCTTCAACTCATAGGGAAATGCATTTAGATACTCAGGGATGTTACTGAAATCCAATGGCTTAAATCTTCTTGGAATATTCCTGTCTCTTTGTGGCAGTGGTTGCCACTGTGCATTATTTTCTGAAGATGCTTCTCCATTAAAATATGGATATTGAAACATACTGAATGCTACTGATCTTTTTCATTTAATTTTCCTTTTTATAGAGTCGCCACCTCTTTCCTAGAGGACATAAGTTATTTATTTCTTCTGAGTTCTCTCCCACAACAGAGTCTTAATAATTCTTCCCCAGCAGAGTCGCCAATCTGTTGGGTCTCAAATCAACAGATTGGATGGGTTCTAAGGAAATGCCAACTCCTATAATCAAACCCTCCAATTGACTTGGCCAACTTATAGAGTGAACCTATTTGGTTACTAACTCTCTCACTTTAGGCTCTATAGGACCTAGGCGGGTATACCTACTCACTAGTTGTTCCTTCAACTAATGCTTTTTATAGCAGATTTAGTGTCTTAATCTGATGTCTCCTAGTCTCAGATTGGCATAAGTTTCTTAAACAGACTGACTTCAGATGTGTGTATTGATCTATGTATCTTACAAAAGTATATATGTTACACTTTGACTAAATTACCTACTATACCTACTCTACTAATCCTAATGCTTAAAAGTAAAGGGTAACTGGTATGGTTAAAGGGTTTGTTTACAAATGATCAGTGCCTTTCCTCTTATTTGGGCTACAGAGTCTTATATTTCTTCAGGACTTATTGTGTAAACTTATGAGACAGTTTTTAATCCCACCACCTCTCGATGAGTCTATCAGTTACTATTTCTTATGAGCTCTACTTCAATGTCTATATTGTAAACTGCTTGAATGAATTTAACCCTAACTTTTAAGAGACCATCCAAGGAAGAAATACACAGAACAATTACAATTCACGAGTAAATCTTTTTTATCCAAATCTACAATATAAAACACAAAATTTTACTGGAAGAACATGAATAACCTTATCCACTTTTAGATAATATCATAAGCAACTGCCTTCTAAAAATATGTTAACTCTCAGCACATATGATAAAGAAAATGCAACTGGTTATTTTTGATAAAAAGTTTAAAAGTACAAAATTGCCTCCACCTCTTGTATCTCTATCCTCTCTCTGTTTTTTCTCTCTCTTTACATTTTACATCACACATATATATGTGTTTGAATGGTTTTCATACCCCTTTGGGTGAAAAGGCACCCCCCTTTTAAATAAAAATAATTCCAAATCCCGAAATTGCCTGAGTTTATGTAACTAATTGTCACTTTACAAGTTGTTTAGGCATATTAGAGGTATTTTAAGGTTATTTTATGGGTATATAATGGATAAATGGTCTTTAAATGATGTAAATACCTCCTTTGGTGCTTCACACTCCATTTTTTATGCCCATTATTGTGTTTATGTTATGGTTTCATATTGTGCAACAAATATAAAATATATTACTTGTACCTATTCAATATATATATATATATATTTAGAGTTTTTCTTGCTCCTTGTCTTGGAATTTGGAATTCTAAAAATTGCAAATTTTTGGGTTCCAATAGATACAAATGAGAGAAATGAAAAGCTAAGAAAATTCAATGAAATCTCTAAGAAGATAGATAAACAATTAAAAGCTCAGAGGAGAAAAAAGGAGACAACCGATCTTGGTTACTCCGGTACAGGTCCAATGGAAACTAGAGAATCCTATAATCCCAAGAGGATGAAGGATGATAAAAGGAACAAATCGGGAATGAAAGGTATGAAGTTTTCTAAATCCTCTTGCAATTATTGTGGTAAACGAGGTCATAAGTCTGATTTCTGTAGAAATCGACTGGTTAGTCACAAGATGCCATTCACCTTTGATGGTTATTGCTATAATTGTCACAAGTATGGACATATTGCTTATGAGTGTAGACCTCAATCAAGTAGTATGTCTAGTAGAAGTAGCTTTAATGGATATTTTTTTACATGCAATAAATATGGACACAAAGCTGAAGAATTCATGTTCAAGAAAAATGCATCAAGATCTTCATCCAAACCAATTATCCCTAATAGAAAGAGTAATCAACTCAATGCCACCTGTTCTACTTGTGGCAACTTTGGTCACGTTGCAATGAATTGCAGTATGAGAATGGGTTAGAGAAACAATACAGGACCATGGAAGACAACTGGTATGGCATGTTTCAACTACCAGAAGATCGATCATTTGGTCAGAGAGTGGAAGAACCGATCCTTCAACCAGTCTAAAGATATAAACTAGTTTAACAAGAAGAAAGCGACAAATTATTTGAAAGGAAAGAGAAAAATTGAAGAGGTGAAGAATGAAATGAAAAGGACATGGACTAAAAAGGAAGAAATCAAAGAAGAAGAGAAGCAATCTGAAACTAAGTCATTATCCACCAGTGATGACAATTCTTCTTCAAACTAAGAAAATAGATGCTCAGGGGGAGCACTTATTGAAAAATCATGGCTGATTCCCCATAACCAAAGTGAGGTAATTCTTATTTGCATTACTTAGATGTAGAAAAGTTGACATATTGTTTGTAACTCTTCATTGGTGAATGGTTAAGAGTATAGGTGTTAAAGGTTGTATTGTTACCGGTAGGGAAGTAACACCAATAAATTATAAAATGCTATTGTTTGAGGTCGTGCAACTTAATTGTTGTAAAAGCGCATTGAATAACTTAACCAATAAATAAGGAAAAAGCTCATTTTGTTTACTTTGATTTCATTTGTGCATTTGTGAGCTCCTAGTGCGATCAAAGGCTTTCTAAATATGTTAAGTGCATTACGTGCAAAGTTAGTTTGGAGATCAAGCGGTGAAGTTTTGGTGATCGGAATCTCTAGCAAAAATGGTAGAGGAATTCAATTTGTGAATTTTATTCTAATTCATCATGGAAACTTCCATGTTGACTCCTATGTTGGTTAAGGTAGTTAAGGAACCATAACCCAAGTTCAAGCTGCATCTTATCAATGCCAGAGAAAATGATAAAACCGGTGCCCTATCATCTGTGCCCTCCGATGTGCTACTGATTGAAGATGTTCGTTCCTTCATCCATTGCAAGCTTGAAGATCTTAGAGTCAAATTCATTCATGATGAATTCAAAGGGTTCTACAACAATGGTCTATTGAAGGCAAAATATATGCATCTGAAGATCAAGGGTTTGTCGTATGCTATTGATATTCCAAACCAATTCCATGGCAATTGGATCAGGTATGTGCTAAGTAGAATGCATGACCAGTTTCTATGGTTGGAAGCTGAAGCTCCAATCAAAATCACAAAGGATGTGATCCAAAGAGTAATAGGGTTCAACAAAACAGGCGAAGCACTAACCCTAAAGACAATATTATCCGGTGAGGTCACTCGGTTGACTCAATCTCAATATGACAAGAGAGAAATGACAGTCACTCACATTGAGGATGCAGAAGTAAGGTTTGCATCTGTAGTGAAAGCTTATAAAGTGTACCAATCAAGCCACATGAACAGTGTGCCGAACGGTGCTATCCATGCAGCTTACCAGATCATCAAAGAGGATGCAACATACGATATTTGTGAGATGATAAGGAGTCAATTCCTGGTGAACATAGAAGGAAAAAAAATAATCATTCAAGTATGGTTCAATACTGGTATGTATCTTTTTCTATGTGCAAAATTTCTTTCTTGATAAGGGCAATGTAGTGTGGTCTATAGATAAACCTATCACAGTTCAGATAGGTAAAATAATTAGAGACGTAAGTGATAAGTTTGGAGAGACAATGTGGGGTTATTTTAAAGAATTCCAAACTAGAATGCATCAAAGAGAAAGAATCTCGACCAGTATATTTCAAAAATACAAGGATGCTATTTTCTTTCTTGTTGATACTGATTATTTCATCATTCAAGCTGTTGAACCTAGAACTTTTTGGGTACCCGCTATAGGTTATGGGATCAGGGCCGACATTGCCAAAACATATGCAAACATGTTATTGTCAAAACCGGTAGACATAAAAGCTAAGAGATTTGGAACTTATGAGGAGGCAAGCTCCAAAATTAGGAAGGAACTCAAAGAGCCTATCATTCAAAAGAAAGTTAGGAAAATGATTGACACCTTAGACAAGAAATATGGAGGTGAAGCATCCGGTGCCACTTCTTCCACTAGTACAAGTGAGCAAACAGGGGAAAAATCAAGCAAAAATGAAGAGAAAACAGGTGAAAAGAAGAAAATGTCCAAGACAAGATCCAAGGGTGCTGCATCTAGCAAACTGACAACATATATGAAAGAAAAGGACTTAGATACTCCTACATCTTCCCAAGGTAGAAGTGGACCAGTAGGAGTCACATATGCAAGAAAGAAAAAGAATGAAAGGTCAATTGACACAAAGGCTAAGAAGTAGCCCAAGAAAGACAAAAAGGAGGATGATAACTCTGACACCCAATCTGATGTGGTAATTAAAGAAGTTAGAAGAAGTAGTAGGAATGTAGCTCCAACTATTGATGAATTGGTCCATGGGATCAAAGAGTATGGAGGATTAGCTGGTGTTGGGAGAAAGTATCACCTCTGCAATAAGGAAGACAAAAGAAAAATTGAAGATGCACTCATCTGGAACTTACATAATTTCTGCAGAACTCCCAATGAACTACATGGATTAATTTCATCAGATTTACAAAATCTCATTCAAGGGAGATGGAAAACTACCCAAGCAATTGAGAAGGAACACAAAATAAAGGCACTCATGAAAGTGCAACATTAATTGGATTATAATCAAGAAAATTTAGTGGCCGAAGCATGTGTACAACATTTTAATATAAGGAACAAAATAGGGAGAGTGGCCATAGGAGATATTCAAGGTATACATGATGAGGGCGTTGACATGTGGAAAACAATTTTGAGCTAGCAAAAGGAAGCTATGGAGGAAACAGAAAAATAAGTGAAACAAGGACAAGATACAACTGCTCAAGAAAAGAGAAAAAGAAAAGACAAGGACACCATTAATGGGTTTGATGAATTTTTAGTTGAAGATATAATAGGTGATGTTGTGTTAGACATTCCTAATTTGACAAAGGATGCAGAGCCACCGGTTGAACAAAAATCAATTGTTGAAACTATTGATATTGATGATACACCGACAAAGGGAACCGATCAAACCAAGCATCCGGAGATGATGAAGTTACAATTAAGGATATCCCTTATGAAGAAAAACCTCAAAGGCATCCAGTGATAATAAATATTCCCAAAGCACACCCTACTGGAAATGAACCTCATTTGCCAGAAAAAGGTGCAGAGGGAGAAAATCCCAAGATGATAGATTCATCAATACCATCTGTTGATGAAATAAAGGAGAAGGAATAAGAAAAGAAGGAAGCAGAAAAGATGAACGAAGAGTTGAAGGAAACAAGAATGACCGGTATTGGTCCAGGGGAAACCAAGGAACCAGAACAAGAGAAGAAGATAGAAGATAGAAGATTCTTCATTCGGTCAACCTAAAGTTGTCAGAAAACAATGGTGGACACTCCTCTCGTAAAGAGGAAGTTAGTTTTAGAAAAGGAAACTGAGAAAAAAAAGCTAAACTCCCCATCTCAGCCAGCTCTGAGGTAGAAGCTGAAGAAGAAGAAGAAGAAATAGAGGAGGAAGAAGGGGAAGACTCAGTAATTTATATCAAGAAGATGACCCCCAAATAGTTAATAAAAGTTTTAGAAAAATTGAGAATTCAAGCTAAAAAAGCCAAACTTAAGGCATAGAAAAAGAAGGCAAGAATTCTTAAAACTGCAAAGACAATCTTATCTAATGTCATTCCTGATATTTTTCTTGATGAGAATGCACCTATCATCGATCAATTGGGCACTCTTGTCAAAGCAATCGGCTCAGAGGTAACCGGTCTAGAGAAGGTTGCAACAAGGTAGCATGAAACCAGAAGAGGTGAGCAATTAATGGAACAAATATCAGTTGAAAAAGTTGGTCTCTCTACCAACATTGAAGAGGTGAAATCAATCTTAAAGGAAGTTGGCCAATTACTGGTCAGATTCTCAAACTTCCCCAATTTCATAAAAGACCTTGAAGACAAAAGAGTAAAGAATAAACATGAAATTCAAGATCTACTAGGTTCCTTTGATCCTCTTACAAGCTCAATAGAAACTTTTAGTGGAAAAGTCAAACAGTTGACTCATGAAATCAACAAATTGAAAGAGGAACAAGACAAATGAGCTCTAAACCTACTAGAGATATAGTGCTATCTTGCCCTTTTCATTGATTTATTGCAAGGCAATATGAAACAAGCAGAAGGATGACATGGAGGATTTTATCACACATCTACATGGACAAATTATCACTATGAATCAAGTGAAGCCTACATGGGAATCTTCTTTGGAGGCTGCTAAGGTCAATTTCAAAGAAATTTTTGACTTACTCTCATAAATTATTTTGTATACTTTGGTTCCTTTATTCTTTGTCATTGTTGCAAAAAGGGGGAGAATGAATGTATAGTGGATTGGACATATGAGGAGGAATGACTATAAAGAGGCAGAGTAGTACCGGTAGAGTGGCAGAGCAATACTAACAGTACCGACAACAAGGCAGAGTAGCAGTAGAGACTAGTAGAGAGGTAGAGTAGTACCAGTAGAGTGGCAAAGTTGTACCAACAGAGAAGGCTGAGAACATGGGAATAATTAGCAGGAATAGAAGATATTAGAATAGGGGGAGATCCAGTTCAATCCAGCTAGATGTTTCTCCACCAATGCCAAAGGGAGAGATTGTTGGCATCATGGTGGGCATGATTAAGTACTTAAGAAGTTGTCATTGATGGCAATACCGGTTCTAATATCATCATAGTGATAGTTCTGATACTTAATATAAGTACAGATCCAATAACCAACAAGATGAGAGGGGGGGGTGAATCATACAAACTTAATCTTCCATAAAAACATCAGATTCAACCTCGGTAACATATACTTCAGTAATATAACCCAAAACTGTTAAACATGCAAACTCAAAAGCATATAAATATCATAAACCTCATAACACCAGATTTAACGTGGAAACCCAAATAGGGAAAAACCACTGTGGGATTTCGGACCCACTAAGAAATATACTCTTCTAGAGTATGCTTAGTTAAAAGCAAATCCTATTAAAGATTACAAACACATTGCTAGATGTGATCCGGTTAAGAGATTTCCCTCAGATCTGTTAGGATCTTCACCTTGTTAGAAGTGACCTTGTTAAAGGATTTCAAACACTCAATCAAAATGTCACCTTGCTAGAGGGTTTTACAAATAAGACTGTTAAGTCCACTCGGTTAAGAGATTTTCTATCACTTTCACAAAATAACAGTAATAAAAATCTATCTGCAACTTCACATCTAAAATGCTAAAGCAGATTCTTATTTGTTCAATACAATCTAGACATAGAACTAATCTTGTCCATATGTTGGGCTTCTATACTCTGTTATTCAAATAGGTCTTCAAGCTTCTGTGCTCGGTAATCATTATGTAGCATCCCTATGCATACACTTGCCCGCCTTCATTGTTTATCAATAGTTTCCTATTTATAAACAATTAGCTAACCGCTTAATCTCCTTGATCACATTTCCCATGATCAATCATAGCCATAAGATCTTCAATCTTGTCCAGGTTCAATGCATCTTTCAATCTGAAAACGTTTTACCCCACCTAGGAACTTGCACATATTTCTTGGAACTTGTGCCAGGGTATTGCGGTTCAATTTGAATTGTAGATCTTCATGCCAACTTTCCTTTGCTATAGATTCATTAACAAACTTCATGCACGACATACCAATCATTTAATCAGTTCCAGCTCATCAGCTTCCTTCATTAAATAATGCATGTAAACATGTAATGCATTCTGTTGTAGCTTGGTTACAACTCGGTTACAACTCGATAAATACTAAACTTTACTCGGTAGACATTCTGCCTTCATTAACTGATAGCGATAACCTTAGGGTTTACCGACTAGGTTATTTTCTTGATAACATAGTATAGTATTAACCTTACAATTTACAACATATGTATGATGTCAAAACATTCTAAACATCATGATCTCATCATTTTCTAACTCGGTAATAGTTGCCCATTGAATACCTTATTCATCCCCTTATTCATCATATTCTTTCTGTGTCTTTTATCGACAACTTTATATTCTTCAAATCATACTTTTCAAGATTTGGCAACATCATACTGAATTAGAAAATCAATTTCTTGACATCAATGACAAAATAATAATATCAAGATAGTAAACATCCTTAATCAGTTATATCCATAATCATCAACAACCTTCTCAATATCCTTATTGAAATGTCAACAATCTCTCATTGTCTGTTATAATGCTATATTGCCAAAAATCTCCCCCTTTGGCATTGATGGCAAAAACCAATTGATTTGACCTTAAAAGATTCGGATTGCTATGATTCTGAAATGTTGAAATGCTCTCTTGCTATCATCAGACTTTCTCCCCCATACATTAGACTTCTCCTATCTTCAGTCTTTTCCCCTTTCTCAGTTTTCTCCCCCTTTGACAACAATGCCAAAAAGTGAAGAACTAAAACATCATTTCTTCGTGTATGAAGTGAATTCCTACTGTAATGTATCAATTCAGTCTTGGTTAGAGCATTTTGTCTTAAATTCTTGTTCCCTGTATTGTTTCCTGTAATATTTCCTATACATCTTTAGAAAACATCCAAAAGTGTGTAATGCAGCATCAACTCCTAAAAGATATTCGATAGAGTCATTGGATTGATGCTTTCACAGAACTCGGTCAGTGAGTAGAAGATAGGGGTAGGACCCCTAACTTACTTCTAAGATATTCAAAAGTGTCCCTTGGTAGTGGCTTGGTGAAGATATCTGCTATTTGTTCCTTTGTGCTAACATACTCCAACACCACTTTCTTCTCTTGAGATTCTTCTCTAAGATAATGATATTTGATAGAGATGTGCTTTGTCTTAGAGTGCATAATAGGATTCTTTGAAATATTAATGGAACCAGTATTGTCACCATTTAAACATTTGAAAAGCTTCGGATTTATCTTTTAAAAACATTACTAACATCATCCTTGAATAGTCATCCACAAATAATATGAAATATTTATCACCATAATAACTTTGAACTTTCATAGGACCACAAAGATCAGTGTGCACTAGATCTAAAATTCCCTTAGAAGTGTAAGACTTGTAAATCTTGATCTTGTCATCTTACCCATTTGGCATCCTCGGCACATAGCATTCTCAGGTTTTTCAAGACTCGGTAGACCTCTTACTCGGTGATTCTTACTTATTTTGATCAGATTATCAAAATTTACATGACAAAAACTTTTATGCCATAACCAAGTATCATCTATCTTTGCATACAAACACTTGTTACAAGTTGAGTCAAGGTGAAATGTGTTACCTTTTGTTTGTGTCCCGGTAGCAGCTAACTTTCCATTATTGTCATGAACTTTGACAATTCCTTTCTGAAATTCTATTTGGTAACCTGTGTTGTTTAGCTGTGCTACACTCAACAAATTGTATTTGAAACCTTCAACCCAATAAACATCATTACATTTAGCATTGTCAAGAAGTGTTATAGATCCTTTACCTTTCATCAGACATGGTGCATCATTACCAAATCTAACATAGCCTCCATCATAATCTTTTAATATAACAAACTTGTGTTTATCTCCTGTCATATGATGTGAGCATCCACTATCTATGATCCAAGAATCATTAGTGTTTATGTGAGATATTAGGGCTTTTTCTTCATACCTTTCTTCATTTGATCCATCTTTGATAGCCACATAAACTACTTCCTCTGTATCAGTTTCATCTAATTTATCATCATTGGATTCCTCATCAGCTATTAAACATGTCTTTCTATCTCTTCTTTTGAAGTCTCGGTGTCCTCTGTAATGATTATCTTTCTGTCTGTCATCTCGGTAATCTCTCTTTTCAGTAGAATCTTTGTCAGGATAGTTAGAAGCTATATGTCCTATCTTATCACAATTGAAACATTTCAAAGGTAGTTTTCCTTTATACTTACCTTTGCCTCTCGGTAACCTTCTGGCTAATACTGCTTCAAACTCTTCCTGCTTTCTGATTTCTTCATATAGTTTGTGTACTTCTTCCATGTTCTTGCGAAATCTTTCACTTGCTCCACTGTGATCTCCTTTAGAGTACTTATACTTTCTTTCATTGTAATCATTAGATTCATCAAGATGAAAAGAACTAAATGCAGATTCAACTTTATTTACCAAAGATCCACTGTTATCAAAGTTACTTAATTCAAATGCATGTAGCTTACCAATAGTAGCATCTAAAGAAACTAGCATATTGGGTACAGACCTCAATTCATTGATTGCAGAGACTCGGATTGCATAAGCTGGTAGAAGGGTTCTTAACAACTTACTTGTTATATCCTTTTCTTCAATAGTTCCGCCTGCTCCTTTGATTTGATTGACAATCTCCTTTAGTCTTGTACTGTACTGAGTTATGTTCTCACCCTCATTCATCCTCATAGATTCAAGTTGTCCTCTTAGACTATCTACTTTTTCTCTTTGAACATGTTCATCTCCTCCATACACTGATATGAGCTTATCCCACATTGCCTTTGCATCACTACAACCTTCTAGATCATTAAACTCTGAATCGGTCAATGCAGATGTTATTTCAATCATTGCTTGAATATGTTCTTGCTTTGCCATTATCTCTTCCATTGTCAATGGATAGGTGCTCGGTGTAACAAAATCATTCTCCAGATAGTATACAACATATTCTCCAACTCCTGATAGATGCAGCTTCATCCTTTTCTGCCATGTAGAGAAACTTGACTTGTTCAGCTTTGGTGCATCCCTCTTATACATCTTTGGATCTTTAACTCAAGTGCCTTTAAAATTTTCTCCCAGAGTCCAAAGCTCTAATACCAATTGATAGTTCTAATACTTAATATAAGTATAGATCCAGTAACCAACAAGATGAGAGGGAGGGGGGGTGAATCATACAAACTTAATCTTCCATAAAAACATCAGATTCAACCTCGGTAACATATACTTCAGTAATATAACCCAAAACTGTTAAACATGCAAACTCAAAAGCATATAAACATCATAAACCTCATAACACCAGATTTAACATGGAAACACAAATAGGGAAAAACCACTATGGGATTTCAGACCCACTAAGAAATATACTCTTCTAGAGTATGCTTAGTTAAAAGAAAATCATGTTAAAGATTACAAACACATTGCTAGGTGTGACCCGGTTAAGGGATTTCCCTCAGATCTATTAGGATCTTCACCTTGTTAGAAGTGACCTTGTTAAAGGATTTCAAACACTCAATCAGAATGTCACCTTGCTAGAGGGTTTTACAAATAAGACTGTTAAGTCCACTCGGTTAAGAGATTTTCTATCACTTTCACAAAATAATAGTAATAAAAATCTATCTGCAACTTCACATCTAAAATGCTAAAGTAGATTCTTATTTGTTCAATACAATCTAGACATAGAACTAATCTTGTCCATTTGCTGGGCTTCTATACTCTGCTATTCAAACAGGTCTTCAAGCTTCTGTGCTCGGTAATCACTATGTAGCATCCCTGTGCATACACTTGCCCACCTTCATTGTTTATCAACAGTTTCCTATTTATAAACAATTAGCTAACCGCTTAATCTCCTTGATCACATTTCCCATGATCAATCATAGCCATCAGATCTTCAATCTTGTACAAGTTCAATGCATCTTTCGATCTGAAAATGTTTTACCCCGGCTAGGAACTTGCACATATTTCTTGGAACTTGTGCCAGGGTATTGCAGTTCAATTTGAATTGTAGATCTTCATGTCGACTTTCCTTTGCCATAGATTCATTAACAAACTTCATGCACAACATACCAATCATTTAATCAGTTCCAACTCATTAGCTTCCTTCATTAAATAACACATGTAAACATGTAATGCATTCTCTTACAGCTTGGTTACAACTCGGTTACAACTCGGTTAATACTAAACTTTACTCGGTAGACATTCTGCCTTCATTAACCGATAGCGATAACCTTAGGGTTTACCGACTAGGTTATTTGCTTGATAACATAGTATAGTATTAACCTTACAATTTACAACATATGTATGATGTCAAAACAATCTAAACATCATGATCTCATCATTGTCTGACTCGGTAATAGTTGCCCATTGAATACCTTATTCATCCCCTTATTCATCATATTCTTTCGGTGTCTTTTACTGACAATTTTATATTCTTCAAATCATACTTTTCAAGATATGGCAACATCACACTGAATTAGAAAATCAATTTCTTGACATCAATGACAAAATAATAATATCAAGACAGTAAACATCCTTAATAAGTTCATAATCATCAACAACCTTCTCAATATCCTTATTGAAATGTCAACAATCTCTCATTGTCTGTTATAATTCTATATTGCCAACACATAGCAGATCGAAAAAGGATTATAGTGGATCAGTAAGGAATAGGGGACTAAAAGCCTCGACTGGAGAGCAGAGACCGGTTTGTAGGAAGCAACCGGTAGTTGAACTGAGTAAAGCAGGTTCACTGATATAAAGAAAACAACCGGTAGTAGATCACAATGGTGTAATATAGATCTGATTAATTTAGAAAGTGCCAGTTGAAGTCGGAGTGCTTAATAGAGAACTGGCAATATTTGTGACATGAACGGTTAGTCCCACTGGTATAATCAACAAGATTTGAGGAACAAATAGATTAGTGCATAGAATGATTTTTTGAGTTCGAGTTTTGGAGGGAAAGTTAGTGCCAAGATTGAAGACAACTATATACATGTTTTTCATCTTGGATTTGGTGTGTTATAGAAGTGGCAAGTGGATTGAGGTGGAAAGTAAGAGCAAAGGTGAAGAATAAGGGAAGTGCAGAAGGGTTCCTCATGAATCAGGGAAGCCATCATCAAGAAGAGATTGAAGCAGATACAGAATGGATCTATACGACATAAAAGTGTCATCATCAGATCAATGACTTGTGTCATCATCAGATCAATGACTTGTTGCTCTCTAATAATTGCAGCACAGTAAAATCCCTTAACCGAGTGGAGTTTAATAGGTCCCTTTGTAAAATCCCTTAACCAAGTGACATCTTAAATGATGATCCTAAGTCCTTTAACAAGGCTACCTCTAACAGGGTAAAGGTTCGAACATGCCTTGAAGAAAATTCTTTAATCAGGTGGCACCTAACAGTGTCTTCGTAATCTCCTAACAGGGATGGCTCCTCACCGGGTTTACTTATGAATAGTGCAGATTTTGTGAGTTTCTACTCACACCATGGTTTTCTCCCATTTGGGTTTCCACGTGATAAATCTTGATTGTCATGTGTGCTTGATTCTATGTGTGCATGTTTTTTATTAATGGTTGTCATACTGATAAGTGTTAAAGTTTGAATAGGAGTTTTGATTAAGTTTAAATCTGGAATAAACTGGTATAGTGCTGATTCACCCCCCTCTCAGTCGCCGGTTAATATTAACATATGCAAGCTAAAATGAGATGCAAGATGAATGTGATATTCTTAATGGATGTGCAAAATGGTGAGTAAACAATTATGTATTATGAGGTTATGACAATGAAAATGGATGAACAATTCTACACTATTATATTATGAAAAGGAAAGTGCATGAACAAGGAAGGAAAATGGGGGGTTTAAATAGGCTAGAATGAGAGATGAAGAGGGATGAGAAAGAGACACATGTCCCTAAGAAGGGTATGTTTCATGGATGCAAATGCCATGTGTCCTTAAGAAGGACATGTGTCCTTGAGGACACATGCCTATTTGGGAATGAGACACCCAAATAGGAAGGTTCTATTCCAAAAGAGATTACAAAATAGGGATATTCCCATGGTTTAGGGATATTTTCCTAAATTTTAGCGAATCGGTTCACCAAAAAATGAGGATATTTCCATTATTTAAGATATTTGGGATATTTTCCCAAATTTTAGGAAATTTTGTTTCCCCAAATTCAAAGGCATTTCCCAAATTTTAGGAAATTTGGGATATTTTGGGAATGCACACATATGATGAGGGATAAGAGATAGGGTTGGCTAAACCTTTGGTTAGTTAGGCGAGTTAGGCTAGATCAAGGGTTAGATAAGGGTAAGAGTTAGAAGACATGTAGGGAAATAGAATTAATTAATTTAATTAATTAGTTATATGAGGGAATATTAGGAGGAAAGGACAAAAGTGAATTAATTAATAAAATTAGGCATTTGATTTATTTAATAGAAGAAAATGGTCAAATTTAATTAATTAAATGATTTATGATTGTCAAATAATTAATTAAAAGAGGACTATAGCATAATTAATAAGATTAATTATCTAGAAGGAGGGAACACTAATAAATTAAATAATGCATAATTATTTAATTAAAGGAACACTTAGGATAGTCAAATTCAATTAGCTAACTTAATTAAATTTAGGTGTCTACAAGTATTGTCTTCTTAATAAACTTAGCAGTGAAAACCTGTTTATCCAGTGCCTCTAGGTGGTATTAGCTTGAAAACTGAGAAATTGATGGTCTAATGTTGTTAAAAAAAAGTGCAACAACAATACTAGGCTTGCCTTTTTTTACACTTCATTGTTGCACGCTCTTCAACACCTCTCTTCAAAATTCTATATTTGATGGTGCTTAACACTTCCTATCATATTCTAGATAGGAACATGATATAGTTGGTTGACACAGTCCACCTCCTTGGCTTGACTATTATTTTGTTGTCCTTTAGGTGTTTCTAATGTGTTTTTCCTCTTTAGATACCCCCGTGTGTATTTTGTTTTGCATGGTTATAGGTTGCTCCACCAAGGGAATTTCTACATCACCACTAGGTTCAGGCTCAACTGCCTCTATATCACCTTGTGGGTTGGCATTTCCCTCCATGCTCTCCCTCTATTGCACTTGGTCATACCCCACTCTATGATCAATCTTTCTACTGTGCGGACCTCAATATGAACTCATTGTGGTGGATCTTGTTTCTTGTCACTGCCCTTCTTAGCCTCTTTGGGACAATAGGTGGTCACAAGATTCTATTTTTTGAAACTATGGTATCATGTCACTTTCTAGACAAGAAATAGTATCTGCTAATGGATGCTTATATCCTCCCTTATGCTCATTCTAATGGCTTGCCATGTGACTTTTGTAACTCTCTGTGTGGATTGTTCTTTCTCATTCACTATGGTTTTCTTTGTTGTATTGGTGGTACTTGTTCTGCCTCACATTACCATCATGGATGCCATATTACTTGTTGCACCTTTCAACTCATACATGTTATTGATGATCATGGTCTTTCATTTGACCCTTGAGATCACATTTCTCCCTACCGACTTTCCTGCACATCAAACAATTTCAATAATTCTTTTTGTTTTAATTTTAGTTTACTATTTTTCTTATTGATAGACTTATAAAGCACTGAGAGGGGGGGGGGGTGTGAATCAGTGATAGCAAAAACAATACTACTTTAAACACTAACCTGTAGATATACTTAACAAGTTTGTTAAACACTATGTATGCAATCCAAGATGATATTAGAGCATCCACAATAAGTAAAACATCTAGCATAACACAAGTGTTTATATGTGGAAAACCCAAATGGGAAAATCCACGGTGAGATGAGACTCACAAGTTAACTATCTACAGTAATAGGTAACTGACCGGTTAAGGTCTACAAAAGTGCTCTGCTAGAAGCGAATCCTATTAAAGATCCCAAATCTCTATTAGGAGCTATACCCTGTTAGGAGTAACCTCGGTAGAGGATTTTTGAATCCAAACTAATGGATCACCATGTTATAGGATTTGTACAATAAATCTTGTTAGAGCTTACCCGGTTAGGGGATTTGACTATTGTAATAACTAGAAAACAACAGATGGTGTGATATAGAAGTAGCACAACTTGCTTGAATAGATCCTCTTTTGTGCACTCAAAACTGGATCACCAACATATTGTTCAATGTCTTCAACAACTTAACTTCACATCAAATCATCTCATATCATGTCTATAAAATAGTTCATCATAATGTCCTTATATAGACATTTACATTTTATGTCGGCCTTAGAAATTATATCACAATTTCCTAGGTGAAGTGTATCTGGACAATCAAACATAACTCATCACAAATTATCACCAAAATTTTTCGATTAGGATAACTTATCATGACCGGTGATAACTCCTCACACAATCAATGAATACTAGTTATAACTTCGATACCGGTTAGAGTTAACCATATCAACATGGAAACCAATTGTCCTTCATTGCTTCTTTGATAATCTCCATTGGATCTTTAGGTTGATGTCAAGTTATTCCTGTATATACCTGTTGTCTCCATGTACCGGTTTGACACCATCATAAGAAAAACTTCTAATACTGATAGAAATATAATACAAATAACTTTGAAGTCACACCGGTAGACAAACATATGTGTGTGTGTACATGTTCCATCAATGACAACATATGAAGTCATTCATTATAATCATCATCAAGCCAACAATCTCCCCCTTTGACATTGATGGCAACACTTAGAAAAAATTACAACTATACAACTAAGTGTACTTACAAAAATTATACACATATATTTCTGCTGCTACTCCCCCTTAACAATACATACAAAATTATCACAACACACATACATATTTCTACCCCCCCTTTGACAACAATTCCAAATTGAAAAGTAAAATACACACACACACACATATAGCAAAATTTGTATCAAAAGTTTACATATACAAAAAATTGAAAATCTGAATCAAGGAGTATTCAATGCAATTCTTAGAAAAATATCACTAAAAGTATGCTTCAATTGAGAAAAATCATTTTCCCATGTCTCCGACAAGGTTTTAGTGAGCTTGATTGTAGTCATGACCTAAGTACAAAATTATTCCAATGCATCAAGTGTACACGTCTCTAGAGTAGCCAAGATTGCTTCTGCATTCTTGTATGCTTTTTGTAACATGTCCACTTTTGGTCTAATTAAATTCTTCAACTCCTTCAGGGATCAAAGTCTTTTTGCCTATTCACAATCATAGACATCTCACTTTTTTTGTAAATTATCAACCATTCTACCAAAAATTAAGGCATAATCTTGTAAACGTATGTAAGCACTACATATCTTTTCTAGTTCTTGCTCGGTCTCTATTCACCTTTGATTGATATCAATATAAAAAAATGAAACATTAGATGTAGATGCAAGAATTTTCCCTCCTGTTTCAATAGCTTTTCTTAACAGATCTTTATTCAGTGATAGGGAAATTCTCCCTGTATCAATATCTTTCACGATATGTTCTCCTCACTTCTTCCTGTAGCTCTTCTCTGCATAGGTCTGTGCTGCTTCCTAAAGGGACTTATGTTGGTCAGAGGCATCAACAACCAATTGGCCAAGCTTGCCAATGGGAGTTGACAAGTTCCCTGTAGTAGTTTCTGGTAGAAGGCTTGACAAAATATCTACAACATTTTGAATGGTTTATACTTCCATTCTTTGTTCCTTAAGCCTCTTCTTTCAAGATCTAGATTGCATCATATTTGCAAACTCTAGTAATTCGGATGCACTCATGTTCAACAGATTTCTCCTTATTAGTCTTCTCTTCCTCGTGTTCTTTCACCTTTTCCTATTTAGAGGTCTGTTTATCAACTTTTTCAGCAGGTTTCTCTTGAGTAGCCTATGAAACCGGTAGGAGTTGGGGTATCACTTGTTGATTATTTACCGATGGGGGTGGAATATCAAGACTAGGTTGAGGTGCTAGTATCTCCACTATATTAACCTGTGAATACGTAATTTCAGGTGACTACATATCTGGTGCAATGATGTTTCTAGATAGATCTATTGTACCCTGAATATCATCAACAAAAAATACCGGTTGGGAAGTAGTGTCATGCTTCTTCTTGATAGGATAGACAATACCAGTTTGCACTATTTCTTCCTCATCCATTTATGGTAAATCCACAATATCTTTCTCATTATCCTATTGGGACTCTATTAGTTTACAAATATTCTGAATTTCCTTCGCTATCTGATGAGTATCAACTTCAACAGGTTGCACCTTCCCATTAAGTAGCTTCAATCTTCTTGATTTAAAAGAAAATTGAGCTTTGTGTTTATCAAGCAATGCAATTAACTCATCTTTTGACAAATCAGGAAAATATTGCACAAACACATCATCATCAAATCTATTCTTTCCCAATGTCTTTACTGTTCTCTCAAAATTAGTCATAGGTTTGTAAGACAAAGCATTAATGGGAATAATCTTCTGAGAGGTGGCTTCAACTGGTTTGGACTTCTTGCCAGTTGCCTTTACCTTCTTTGGTTCTTCCTCAATATCAGTATCATCAGATTCTACTTGAAGAATCAGTTGTCGATCTCTTTTCTTTGTTGCAGTCTGCTTCATTTTATATACCTTAGGGGTTGGTTCCTTTTTAGTTTGGACACTTTGTGTCACTCTTGTACTTTTTGACACCAGAGGTGCTTGCTCAGCCTTCTTCTTCTTTCCTTTACCACTACTGGTTGGATCACTACTGGTTTTAGCTTTTGCAGTTTGCTCCTCAACAATATCCAGTCTTTTCTTCTTCTTGTCCACTGGAGATGCCAATAGGTTATTGGCATAACCAATCAATAATTCATAATTTACTTCATAGCTCATGTCTTCCATTTCATTTTCTCTAGGTTCAATAGCTTCCATCGGACAGAAATCAGTGGTGATTGTGAAAATGATGTTCTTAGCAAAGTTATTCACCACATCCTCAAGTAGCCTTACCCTCATGCTCATTTTCTTTTGAAACTCATTGAAATATTTGTTCATTGCAGCTGAGAAAGTGTTCTCAACAGCCTTAATGCCATTTTTTATCTGAGCGGTAACTGATAGGTCTTTAGACCATTCAAGATCACTAATTCCCGGTAGGAAATTCTGACAATAAAAGAATAAACCAATCAGTAACTGACCAAATTTGAACTTCTGACTGTTGTCCTTCTTGATTGACCATAGATTCAACATTAATTGACTCCTTATGGCCTCACAAAGGTCATAATTCTCATTCTCAACAATCATTTTGTAGGAAGTATGCACTATTGTAGATGAAACACAGTTCATTCTACTATAATAGAATATTCAATAGCCTATAACCATAGTAGCCAGGTTAACCATTGGGTCCTTAATGTTATTAACAGAAAAAGCACACCCATTAGAGGTTGACGATGTTAAAGTGGTTACTGTTTCTTTAAAAATTTGCCTCATCTTGGGAACTTCACCGGTTGATCCAAAACCAGTCACAACTTGAATAGCCTCCTTGGTTATAGTGTGTGTCCTTTCTAAATACATATCCTCACCATGAACATGACTCAAAATGATTCAGATATGTTCCTCTTCAAAATCCTAAAGAAAATAAGCTCCATTATGAAAACCCTTCTCATAAACCCTGATATACTTGGATTGAATCTTTCCGCTATTATCGCAAAGGGATTTCAAGTGAGAGTAAATCAACAATGATCCTAAATCTTCAATTTTACAGTCAATGTAGCTAGACAAATCACCTTTTAAAATGACTCCATCAGGAACTTGAGATAAAGCATTATAAGACACAATTCATTCCGATTCCACAACCTCCATAGGTTCTGATTTGATCATTAACCTCTCTACTTGCTTAGATGATGAAGCCATTTCTGATAATCTATATTTTAAGTGGGATTTACAAAGAAATAACTTAATTCAAATGCGCTGCCTTGATTACTAGTTGATTTCTCAAATGCACACCAGTTCAACCTCCACTAATCTTTGAATCATCTTCAATCATGCAAAACATGACACAAATTTGATTAAAACCAATTAGAAATTCTCTCTTTGCTCTGCAAGTGCTCAAGAATTCTCTCTCGAATGCATTTAGGGTAAAAATCATAGTAAAACTTGCTTTTATCCTTTTTACCTACTACAATTAATGCTCGACCACTAGGGTTACAAACCCTAATATACCGCTTAACGATGCATAATATTAACAGGTGTAAAACTGGTTGATAAACTTTACATAAACCATTGACAAAAGATATCAAGATTTCACACATAACAACTAAAAAAATTCAAACTTTCTTACCATTCGTCTTTCAAGGGGTCCAGAAGTAGATTTACCGCTATGCTCCCCTTAGCCCTGTTGAAAGTCTCAATTCACCAGTACAGGATTCTCCATACTGGGTGAAGGATTAGGTTCTTCTGCAGGTATATCATCACTCTTCTTTTTCCAGATTGGGTTCATCTCTTCTCTGGTTTCCTCATCATTTACCTTCTGCTTTCCTTTCTGATCTTTAGAATGATTAGCCGGTTTGTTCTTTCTGGATCTACATAACTTCCCCATGTGTCCTGATTTATGACAATGATAGCAGGTCATTCCAGATGATCTCTAGGTTCCTGCATTGCCTCTTCTAGTTCTCCTTCTACAATTCATAGCCACATGACCATAATTGTTACAAATGGTGCAAATGACATTAGTTACCTTTTCCATCTCAAATGGACTAAACCGGTTCATGTAGGGTCTCTGCCAGTTCATGTTACCTTGGCTATCATAGGTTCTCATCCAGTTGCCATTAGGTCTTGGAATCATGTGAGGTACTAGATTATTTGCTCCATATCTGCATTCAACTGATCTATGTCCTTACATTTTGCATGTGAAACAATGACCTTCAAATCTCTTAGATGCATACCTAGTATTTGAATTGTAGCTTGAAATTCCATTGGGTTTGTTTCTACACACATTTGCACTATGACCAGGCTTATGATAGACAAAGCAAATAGGTTTAAAAACTTTCTTACCGGTAGGTTTGTTAGCATTAGGAGAAAATTTGTCCTTGTGAATGTAGCTCTTTGTACCGGAAGAATCTCCTTTCTCATATGTGTTAAAACCTAGTCCAGATGTATCACCTTTCATCCTCTGTGATTGAATCCGCTCATCCATCATGGTAGAACTTCTATTGAACTTTTCCAGCTTTCCATTAACCTCAGTGAGTTCTCTGGTAAGATCTTCATTGTGATTTGAAAGGGTCTCTCTCAGAGATGATGCCATTTCAAGATCTAGATGCAAAGACTCTTTTTCTTCTTTCTCAGCATGCCAATGCTCATGCAAGGTTGCATTTTTTGTTTGATCTTGGCAATCTCATGATCTCTCTCTTTGAAAATGTCTTCAGGTTCCCTCTTAGCTTCCAACTCTTGACTCATGCGGATAGTTAGGGCTTCTAACTCTCTTCTCAGATTTAGCTTTTCCCATTCAATTTTTCAACTTCTTCAGCCAATGCATCAATGTTAGCTTCATCTGAAGAACTATTATTAGAAATTTCAAATAGTTGTTCAGTTAGCTCTCTCCTTTTGACTGGTGAAGCTTTGAATCTGACCCTTAGGGTTTCAAGCTCATGCTTAGTAGCTTCAAGCACTCTAGCCATCCCAAAGTAGCTCGTATCCCCCATGGTGGCTTTAGGGTTTCCTTAAAAGTGATTAATCCTTAAAAAAGTTAGGCTCTCTTACCAATTTATAGAATTATAAAGCATTGAGAGGAGGGGGTGAATCAGTCACACCAAAAACAATACTACTTTAAACACTAACCGGTAGATATACTTAAAAAATCTGTTAAACACTATGCATGCAATCCAAAATTATAGTAGAGCATCTACAATAAGTAAAACATCTAGCATAACACAAGTGTTTATACGTGGAAAACCCAAATAGAAAAAACCACAGTGAGATGCGACTCACAAGTTAACTATCTGCAGTAATAGGTAACTGACCGGTTAAGGTCTACAAAAGTTCTCTGCTAGGAGCGAATCCTGTTAAAGATGCCAAAGCTCTGTTAGGAGCTACACCCCGTTAAAGGTAGTACCTTGTTAGGAGTAACCTTGGTAGAGGATTTCTTAATCCAAACTAATGGATCACCTTGTTAGAGGATTTGTACAATGAAGCTTGTTAGAGCTTACCCGGTTAGGGGATTTGACTATTGTAGTGATTAGAAGACAACAAGGTGTGTGATCTAGAAGTAGCACAACTTTCTTGAATAGATCCTCTACTACGCACTCAAAACTACATCACCAACATATTATTCAATGTCTTCAACAACTTAACTTCGCATCAAATCATCTCATATCATGTCTATAAAATAGTTCTTCATAATGTCATTATATAGACATTTAGATTTCATGTTGGCCTTAGAAATTATATCATAATTTCCTAGGTGCAGTGTATCTGGACTATCAAATATAACAAATCACAAATTACCGCTTAAATTTGTCGGTTAGGATAACTCATCACGACCGGTGATAAATCATCACACAATCAATGAATACTGTTGGGACACCGATACCAGTTAGAGTTGACCATATCAACATGTAAGCCAATTGTCCTTCATTGCTTCTTTGATAATCTCCGTTGAATCTTCAGGTTGTCTCCATGTACCGGTTTGACACTATCATAAGAAAAACTTCTAATACTGGTAGAAATATAATACAAATAACTTTGAAGTAACACCGGTAGACAAACATATGTGTGTGTGTACATGTTCCATCAATGACAACATATGAAGTCATTCATTACAATCATCATCAAGCCAACAATCTCCCCCTTTGGCATTGATGGCAACACTTAGAAAAATTGACAATTATACAACTAAGTGTGCTTAAAAAAATTGTACACATATATTTCTACTCCTACTCCCCCTTAACAATACATACAAAATTTTCACAACACACATACATTTTTCTACTCCCCCTTTAACAACAATGCCAAATTGAAAAGTAAAATACATATATATATAGAAAAATTTGTACCAAAAGTTTACATATACAGAAACTTGAAAATCTGAATCAAGGAGTATTCATTGCAATTTTTAGTAAAATGTCACTAAAAGTACACTTCAATTCAGAAAAATAATTTTCCCATGTCTCCAGCAAGGTTTCAAAAGAGATCGATTGTAGTCATGACCTATGTACAAAATTCTTCCATTGCATCAAGTGTACACGTCTCTGGAGTAGCCAAGATTGCTTCTACATTCTTGTATGCTTTTTGTAACATGTCCACTTTTGGTCTGATTAAATTCTTCAACTCCTTCATGGATTAAAGTCTTTTTGCCTATTCACAATCATAGACATCTGACTTGTTTTGCAAATTATCAACCATTCTACCAAAAAATAAGGTAGACTCTTGTAAAGGTATGTAAGCACTACATATCTTTTCCAGTTCTTTCTTGGTCTTTGTTCGCCTTTGATTGATATCAGTATAAAAGAATGAAACATTAGATGTAGATGCAAGAATTTTCCATCCTGTTTCAATAGCTTTTCTTAACAAATATTTATTCAGTAATTGGGAAATTCTCCCTGTATCAATATCCTTCATGATTTTTTCTCCTCACTTCTTCCTATAGCTCTTCTCTGCATAGGTCTGCACTACTTCCTTGAGGGACTTAAGTTGGTCAAAGGCATCAACAACCAACTGCCCAAGCTTGCCAATGGGAGTTGACAAGTTCCCTGTAGCGGTTTCTGGTAGAAGGCTTGACATAATACCTACAACATTTTGAATGGTTTCTACTTCCATTATTTGTTCCTTAAGCCTCTTCTTCTAAGCTTTGGATTGCATCACATTTGCAAAATCCATTAATTCTGATGCACTCATGTTATCAACATTTATTGGCCCTTTGATGGCAAATGAGTCATCATTGTCATCATTATTCTATTGTTTAACTAATGCTTTTTCTGGTTCAGCAGATGTCTCCTTATTAGTCTTCTCTTCCTCTTGTTATTCACATTTTCCTGTTCAGAGGTCTGTTTATCAACTTTTTTAGCAGGTTTCTCCTGAGTAGCCTGTGAAACCGGTGGGAGTTGGGGTTTCACTTGTTGATCATTTACCGGTGGGGGTGGAATATCCACACTCGATTGATGTACCAATATCTCCATTGTATTAACTTGTGAATCAATAATTTCATGTGGCTGCATATCTAATGCAATGATGTTTTCAGATAGATCTATTGTATCCTAAATATAATCAACAAAAATTACCTGTTGGGAAGTAGTGTAATCCTTATTCTTGATAGGATAGACAATATCAGCTTGGACTATTTCTTCCTCATCCATTTCCGGTAAATCCACAATATATTTCTCATTAGCCTGTTGGAACTCTATTAGTTTACACATATTCTTAATTTCCTTCGCTATCTGATGAGTATCAACTTCAACAGGTTGCACCTTCCCATTAAGTAGCTTCAATCTTCTTGACTTAAAAGAAAATTTAGCTTTGTGTTTATCAAGCAATGGAATTAACTCATCTTTTGACAAATCAGGAAAATATTGCACAAATACATCATCAATAATTTCTTTTTCTTTCTTTAGAGCTTCTTCCCATTTATTCAAAATAATAGTATATAAAGAATCAAAAATATCCTTCTTAAGATCATGAGGTAATCGATTATAATGACACAAATAGCTGATTACCTATTGAACAATTTGATCCTTCTGATCTTCATCAAATGAATCAAAATATTCTCTGACAATACCAAATCTATTCCTTCCTAATGTCTTTACCGTTCTCTCATAGTTAGTCATAGGCTTGTAAGACAAAGCATTAATAGGAATAGTCTACTGAGAGGTGGCTTCAACTAGTTTGGACTTCTTTCCAGTTGGCTTTACCTTCTTTAGTTCTTCCTCAGTATCAGTATCATCAGATTCTGCTTGAAGAATCAGTTGCCGACCTCTTTTCTTTATTGCATTCTTCTTCTTTATGTATACCTTAGGTGTCAGTTCCTTTTTAGTTTGGACACTTCATGCCACTCTTTTACTTTTTGACACCGGGGGGACTTGCTCAGCCTTCTTTTTCTTTCCTTTACCACTATTGGTTGGAGCACTACTGGTTTCAGCTTTTGTAGTTTTCTCCTCAACACTATCCAGTCTTTTCTTCTTCTTGTCCATTGGAGATGCCAATAGGTTATTGGCATAACCAATCAATAAGTCATAATTGACTTCATAGATAATGTGTTCCATTTCATCTTCTCTAGGTTCAATAGCTTCCATCAAACAAAAATCAGTGGTGACTATGAAAATGATGTTCTTAGCAAAGTTTTTTACCACATCCTCAGGTAGCCTTACCCTCATACTCATTTTCTTCTGAAACTCATCAAAATATTTGTTCATTGAAGCCAATAAAGTGTTCTATGTTGTCTTGATGATGATTGTAATGTATTCATCACTTGTTGTCATTGATGAAACACTCTCTCACACACATATGATTACATTGACTACCGGTGTAACTTCAATCGATTTACACTGTCAACCGGTATGTTTAAGGTTTATCTCTAATTGGTGCTTTGTGTCAATCGGTATGTGCATAAGAGATAATCTATGGCTACACTAAGTTAGCATCAAAATGAAGATGAAGATGGAGATCAAGTGGAAGATTCCAAGACAATGGTTCACATGTTTTGTTCCAACCAGTATTGACTTTTCTAACCGGTATCTCATTTTGTGATGAGTTACCAGCATCGATTTCTTGGCGGTCATTTTTGTGATGAGTTTTGAACACTTGTCTAGATACATTGCACCTAGGAAATTGTGTTTTGATTTCCTTAGATTGACATAAGATTTGAATGTCTATTTTAAGACATCTTAGTGAATCATTTCAAAGATATAGAGAATGAATATGGTTATATTGATATGCGAATACTGATATACATCAAGTGTGAAAGCTTTTGTTGAAGAGCGATAAGTGTTAAGATGAAGATAAGTGTTGAATGTACTTAGAAGGATCTAATCAAGCAAGTATTGTGCTACTCAGAACATATCAAACCATTCTTGTTGTTTTCTAATCATTACAATAGAATCAAATCCCCTAACCGGGTAAGCTCTAACAAACTTCATTGTACAAATTCTCTAACTAGGTGATCCATTAGTTTGGATTCTCAAATCCTCCAATGAGGTTACTCCTAACAGGGTAGTACTCTTAATAGGGTATAAGGTTCTAATCAAGCTTTGGGATCTCTAACAAGATTCACTCCTAGAAGAGCACTTTGTAGACCTTAGCTGGTCAGTTATCTATTACTGCAGATAGTTAACTTGTGAGTTCCATCTCATCGTGGTTTTTACCTATTTGGGTTTTCCATGTATAAACACTTGTGTTATGGTGGAGGCTTTACTTTTTGTGAATAATGTTATATCATTTTGGATAGCATGTATTTTTTTTAAATGCTTGGTTAAGTTCATCTACAGGTTAGTGTTTGAAGTAGTGTTTTATTTGGTGTCACTAATTCACCCCCCCTCTTAGTGATTTTCAAGTTCATTGATTGGTATCAGAGCCTAACTTATTTGAAGCCTAACTGCTTAGAAGGGAGTCTTGAAACTACCATGGGGGACAAGAGTTACTTTGAGATGGCTAGAGAGATAGAAGCTAGCAGAAATGGAGTTGAATCCCTTAGGGGAAAACTAAAAGCTTCTCAAGTCAAAAGGAGAGAGATATCTGAAAAACTGTTAGAAATATCTGATAATAGTTCTTCAGATGAAGCCAATATTGAAGATTTAGCAGAAGAAGTTGAAAAGGTGAACGGTGAGAAACTAAATCTGAGAGAGCTAGAAGGTCTCACTATACGCATGAGTTAGGAACTAGAAGCTAGAAGAGCTGCTGAAGATCTTATCAAGGAAAGATATCAAGAGATTATAAAGATCAAAGGAGAAAAATACACTACGCATGAGAACTTGATTGTTGAAACAAAAGAAAATGAGAGCCCAAAGCTAGATCTTGAGCTGGCATCGTCTCTGAAAGAGAACTTGTCTAAGCATAATGAAGATCTTGCCAAAAAGCTTACTAAAGCCAATGAGAAATTGGAGAAGTTTGTCAAAATTTCTACCATGCTGGAAGAACAAATTCATTCACAGAGAATGAAGGGTCATATCTCTGGACTTGGTTTTCATACAACTAAAAAAGGTGAATCCTCCGGTACAAAGAGCAACTATCCAAAGAACAAAACTGCTCCTAAAGTCAATAAGACTATCGGTAAGAAGGTTTTTAAACCTGTCTGCTTTGTTTGCCATAAGCCTGGTCATACTACAAATGTCTATAGAGACAAACCTAACAGAAATGCAAATTGCAATACTAATGCTAGGTATGTGTCAAGAAAGTTTCAAGGTCATTGCTTCACATGTGGAATGTATTGGCATAGACATGTTGAGTGTAGATATGGAGCAAACAATCTTGTACCACACATGCATCCAAGACCAAATGGTGAATGGATAAGTAACTTTGATAACTGGGTGAATCTGATCTTGCAAAGATCCTACGGCAACTAGTTTAGTCCATTCGAGATGGAAAAGGTAACAAATGTTATTTGTACCTTTTGTAATAACTTTGGTTATGTGGCTATGAACTGCAGAAGAAGAACAGGAAGAAGAGATGCAGGACCTTGGAGATCATGTGGTATGGTTTGTTACCACTGCAACAAACTGGGGCACTTAGCAAAATTTTGTAGATCAAGAAATAGCAAATTGGTCAACTCTTTCAAGGATCAGAAAGGAAAACAGAAAGTTGATGTTGAGGAAACCAGAGAGGATATGAATCGGATTTGGAAGAAGAAAAGTGATGACTCACCTGGAGAAGAAACTGTTCCTTCATGTAGTGAAGAGAACCCAACATCGACGACTTAAGCTTGTTTTAACATGGCTAAGGGGAGCTTAACGGTAAAACATCTCCTGACCCCTTATAAAACAAGCGGGAAAGAATTTTTGAATCATGAATTTTGGTGACTTTTTGTTGACATATTATCAACTGGTTTTTCACTTGAGCAGTGAAATTAGGGTTTGTACCCATAAAGTGCGAGCATTTATTGCAGTTGGTAAAAAGGATAAAAGAAAGTTTTACTATGTCATTTTTACCCTAACTCTTTCGAGAAAGAAATTTGAAGTGATTGCAGAGCCGAATTAGATTGTCTTGTTGTCAATTGGTGAATTGTTTCGTGGTTAGAGAAATTAAGTTGAATCAAAAGTTGCAGAGAGGTGAACTGGTGTGCATTTGAGCTTTTCAACTAGGAAACAAAGTAACATGCAAGAAACAAGGTATTTCTTTGAGTATACCACTTCGAAACTTGCTTATCTAGAATGGCATCTACTTATAAGTCTGTAGAGAGGTTGATGATCACTGTTGAGCCTGAGGAAGCTCTAAAGGCAAACCAAATTATGTCTTATAATGCATTGTCACAAGTCCCGAGTGGAGTTGTGGTCAAAGGTGACTTGTCCAGTTATATAGACTGCAAGATAGAATATTTAGGAACTCTACACATTTATACATAGTTGAAATCACTCTGTGATAAGAACGTAAAGATTGAAACAAAATATGCTAGGGTTTTTGAAAAAGGTTTTCATAATGCCACCTACTTTCTTGAAGATTTTGAGGAAGAACACATCATAATAATTTTGAGTTGAGTTCATGGAGAGAACTTGTATTTAGATAGGACTCACACAATAACCAAGGAAGCTATTCAGGCTGTAACTGGTTATTTCTCAACCAGTGAAATTCTTGTGCTAAGATGAATTTCAAAGGATACTGTCTTCAAATTAACTGGTTCTACATCTGATGGGCATGCTTTTTCTATCAACAATATTAAAGGCCTTGCAGTGAAACTAGCAACAATGGTGATAGGCTACCGGGTATTTTACTCGAGTAGACTTAATAGCATTCCATCTACAACAATTCATACATCACATGGAATGATTATTGATAATGTAGATTATGATCTTTGTGAAGCCATTAGAGGGCAATTATTTTAAAATTTGCAATCTATTAAGAAGGACAACACTCAAAAGTTCAAATATGGCCAGCTATTAGTTGGGTTATTTTT
Organism: Cryptomeria japonica; assembly: GCF_030272615.1. Lineage (NCBI taxonomy): Eukaryota > Viridiplantae > Streptophyta > Pinopsida > Cupressales > Cupressaceae > Cryptomeria > Cryptomeria japonica. The sequence continues at coordinate 314,169,008 of NC_081412.1, read as the reverse complement.
CTATTTTCAGAACTTCCTATCGGGAATTTGAGACATTGAATGGTTAAAAGACCTACTGGTCAATGTACAGATCAAGAACAACATTAAGGCTATGAATACTATCTTTTCAGCTGCCTTGAATAAGTATTTTAATGAATTTCAGAAAAAGATGAGCATGAGAATGAGATTACCTGAAGATGTGGTAAAACACTTTGCAAAAGACATAGTCTTTACTGTTACCATTGTCTTTTTCTTGATGCAAGCAATTGAGCCCAAAGAGGAAGAGATGGAAGATATGAGCTATGAGGTTAATCATGATTTACTGGTTGGCTATGCTAATACCCTGTTAGAATCGCCTAAAGATAAACAACAGTCAAAATTGGACATTGTGGTAGTCCAAGTTGTACCAACAGAAACTGATACTATACCTGTAGCTAATGTGAAAGGAAAGAAAAAGAAGTCTGATGAAATGTCTCCTAAGATAAAAACCACAAGGGTGACTCGGAGTGTCCTAACCAAAAAGGAACCGACACCTAAAGTATATGTAAAGAGGGAGAGTGCACCAAAGAAGATAAATCAAAAATTGATTTTGCAACCAGAGTATGAGGGAACAGATTCTGAAGAAGAACCAAAGAAGGAAAAAGAAACCGGCAAAACATCCAAGAAGTTAAAGGTAGTGCCAAAGACAACTGCACCTATTGATATAGATACCAACAAACCTGACACAGTTTTTGAGTAAATGATGAAGACACTAGGAAGGAATAGGTTTGACAATGTCAAAGAATATTTTGATTCTTTCACTAAAGATGAGCAGAAGTAAGTCATTCAATAGGTAATCACTTATTTGGGTCATTACAATAGGTTTTCGCATGACTTGGAAAAATATATTTCAATCTCTTTGTATAATACTATTTTAGATAAATGGGAGGAAGCTATTCAATTGGAAAAGAAAATTATTGATGAAATATTTGTACCATATTTTCCCAATTTATCCTCGGATGGAATTAGTGCTTTAGTTGAGCAATATAAAGTATATTTTGATTTTAAAATGAGAAGATTGAAGATTATTAATGCAAAAAGGGTAGTTATTGAGTCTGAGACACATCAGATAGCCTGTGTAATCAAACAAAGGGAAGAACTCATCCACTCTAAAAATAAGGATAATACTATAGATGATGTTCCTCTACCAGAAATGGATGAAGAGGAGATTGTTCAACCTGACATAGTCTATCCAATCAAGAAGAAGGATGATTCCATTATTTTTGTTGATGAAGATGTTCAGAACATAGTGGACCTATCTGGAGACAACACTGCACCAGATATGGAGCCTCCTATAATTACTAAAGTACAGGTTACATTAGTTGTTCAACTGACTATTCAAATAAAAGTGGACAATGAACTGGAAACATAACGATTGGAGAAACCCCAATCTCCACCGGTCATTGAAAATACTCAAAAGGATTCTACTGAGATAGTTGTCACTCAGTTACCTGAAAAGACAACAGAGTAGAATACAGAGAGAGATACCATTAAGAGTGTACCTCCTGAACTGGCGAAGTAGAAACTACTTGAAGATGGTGATGATGATTATTTAAGTATTTTAGGACCCATTGATATGAACACTTTGAGCACATCAGAAATGTTGAAGATTGCTAATGTTATGCAATCTAGAGTGCATAAGAAGAGACTGAAAGAGAAAAGGATTGAAGTAGAGACAATCCAGAATGCAATAGAAATTTTGTCTATTTTACTACCGAAAACAACTGTTACACATCTTCCTACACCCATTTGCAAACTTGGTCATTTAGCTACAAATGCATCTGATCAAATCAAGATGTTGCTCAAATGTCTGCTAAGAAGAGCCACACAAAGAAATATGGAGATAAACTGGCAAAGAACATTGAAAGTGGCAAAATGGCTCTATCACATAGTGGAAGTCTATTGAGAAAAGCTATTGAATCTGGAGGAAAGTATCTTGCCTTTACCTCCAATGTTTCTTTCTTTTATTCTGACATTTCTAAGAGTCAAGTTGAAACTGAGCAAGAAATGGAAAGGATATGCAAGGCATATGTCCCACTCTAGGACTCCATTCATGCCTTTAACCAGTCTGTAGATGATTTGCATGACAGATTGGACAGGAATGATAATGAGAAGGCTAAGAGACTCCAATCTCTAAAAGAGCTCAAGAGTCTTCTCACATCATAGGTCGACATTCTTCAGAGAGCCTACTCCAATGCAGAATCTATTCTTGCTACTCCTGAAACCTACACGCTAGACTTAATGGAAGAATTCCATTCCCAGCTGATATCTATATTTGAGTATACTGCTAACATACTGAATCATGGGAAAATTATTTATCACAGATGAAGTAGAAATTCAATGATATTTTTATGAGATTAGCCAATGCATGAATTTTTTTAAGTTGTTAATATATGTTGAACACTTTGATACAAATTTTCTATATATATGTATATATTTTACTTTTTCATTTTGGGATTATTGTCAAAAGGGGAGTAGAAATATGTATGCATTAAGGGGGAGTATGAGTATATGTGTAAATTTGTTGTGTATGCACACTTAGTGGTATTGTATTACTCTAAAATTTTCTAAGTGTTGCCATCAATGCCGAAGGGGGATATTGTTGGCTTGATGATGATTGTCATGTATTTATCCCTTATTGTCATTGATGAAACACTCTCACATACACATATTATTACATTGACTACCAGTGTAACTTCAATTGGTTTACACTATCAACCGGTATGTTTAAGGTTTATCTCTAACTAACACTATTTGTCAACCAGTATGTGCATAAGAGACAACCTTTGGCTACACTAAGTTGGCATCAAAATGAAGATGAAGATGAAGATGGAGATCAAGTGGAAGATTCCAGGACAACGGTTCACATGTTTTTTTCCAACCTGTATTGACTGTTCTAACTGGTATCTGATTTTTTGATGAGTTACTAGCACCAATTTCTTGGAGGTCATTTTTGTGATGAGTTTTGATCACTTGTCTAGATACACCGCACCTAGAAAATTATGTTTTGATTTCCTTAGGCCGACATAAGATTTGAATGTCTATTTTAAGACATCTTAGTGAATCATTTCAAAGATATGGAGAATGAGTATGGTTATACTGATATGTGAATATTGATATACATCAAGAGTGAAATCTTTTATTGAAGAGCGATAAGTGTTAAGATGAAGAGCAGTGTTGAATGTACTTAGAAGGATCTGATCAAGCAAGTATTGTGCTACTCAGAATAGATCAAACCATTCTTGTTGTTTTCTAATCATTACAATAGAATCAAATCCCCTAACCAGGTAAGCTCTAACAAGCTTCATTGTACAAATCCTCTAACAAGGTGATCCATTAGTTTGGATTCTCAAATCCTCCAATGAGGTTACTCCTAACAGGGTAGTACTCTTAACAGGGTATAAGCTTCTAATCAAGCTTTGGGATCTCTAACTAGATTTGCTCCTAACAGAGCACTTTGTAGACCTTAATCGGTCAGTTATATATTACTGTAGATAGTTAACTTGTGAGTTTCATCTCACCGTGGTTTTTACCTATTTGGGTTTTACATGTATAAACACTTGTGTTAAGGTGGATGCTTTACTTTTTATGGATGTTGTTATATAATTTTGGATAGCATGTATTTTATTTAAATGCTTGGTTAAGTTCATCTACCGGTTAGTGTTTGAAGTAGTGTTTTATTTGGTGTCACTGATTCACCCCCCCCTCTCGGTGCTTTTCAAGTTCATCATTCTAAACAACCTTAATGTCATTCTTGATCTGAGTGGTAATCGGTAGCTCTTTAGACCATTCAAGATCACCAATTCTTGGTAGGAAATTCTAAAAATAAAAGAATAAACCAATCAATAACTGACCAAATTTGAACTTCTGATTGTTGTCCTTCTTGATTGACCGTAGATTCAACATTAATTGACTCCTTATGGCCTCACAAGGTCATAATTTGCATTCTCAACAATCATTTTGTAGGCAGTATGCACTCCTACAGATGGCACACTGTTCATTCTACTGGAATAGAATATCTGATTGCTATAACCATAGTAGACAGTTTAACCGTTAGGTCCTTAATTTTATTAACAGAAAAAGCACGTCCATCAGAGGTTGACGAGGTTAAAATGGTTATTGTTTCTTTAGAAATTCATCTCAGCTTGGGAACTTCACCAATTGACCCAAAACCAGTCACAACTTGAGCAGCCTCCTTGGTTATAGTGTGTGTCCTTTCCAAATACATATTCTCACCATGAACATGACTCAGAATGATTCGGATATGTCCTTCTTCAAAATCCTCAAGAAAATAAGTTGCATTATGAAAACCCTTTTCATAAACCCTGATATACTTGGATTGAATCTTTCCACTCTTATCACAAAGGGATTTCAAGTGAGAGTAAATCGACAATGATCCTAAATCTTCAATTTTACAATCAATGTAGCTAGACAAATCACCTTTTACAATGACTCCGTCAGGAACTTGAGATAAAGAATTATAAGACACAATTTGTTCTGATTCCACAAACTCCATAGGTTCTGATGTGATCATTAACCTCTCTACTTGCTTAGATGATGAAGCCATTTCTGATAAACTAGATTCGAAGTGGGATTTACAAAGAAATAACTTAATTCAATTGCACTACCTCGATTACTGGTTGATTTCTCAAATGCACACCAATTCAACCTCCACTAATCTTTGAATCAACTTCAATCATGCAAAACATGACACAAATTTGACTAAAAGCAGTTAGCAATTATCTCTTTGCTCTACAAGTGCTCAAGAATTCTCTCTCAAATGCATTTAGGGTAAAAATAACATAGTAAAACTCGCTTTTATCCTTTTTACCTACTACAATTAATGCTCGACCACTAGGGTTACAAACCCTAGTACACTGCTTAATGATGCATAATAATAATAGGTGTAAAACCAGTTGATAAGCTTTTTAGAAATCATTGACAAAAGGTATCAGGATTTCACACATAACAACTCAAAAAATTCAAACTTTCTTACCATTCATCTTTCAAGGGGTCCGGAAGTAGATTTACCTCTATTCTCCCCTTAGCTCTGTTGAAAGGCGCAGTTCATCGATGCAGGATTTTCCACACTTGATGACGGATTAGGTTCTTCTGCAGGTATATCATCACTCTTCTTTTTCCAGATTGTGTTCATCTCTTCTCTAGTTTCCTCAACATTCACCTTCTGCTTTCCTTTCTGATCTTCAGAATGATTAACCGGTTTGTTCTTTTTGGATCTACAGAACTTCTCCATGTGTCCCAGTTTATGACAATGATAGAAGGCCATTCCAGATGATCTCCAGGTTCCTGCATTGCCTCTTCCAATTCTCCTTCTGTATTTCATTGCCACATGATCATAATTGTTACAAATGGTGCAAATGATATTAGTTACCTTTTCCATCTCAAATGGACTAAACCGGTTGACATAGTGTCTCTGCCAGTTCATGTTACCCTAGTTATCATAGGTTCTCATCCAGTTGCCATTAGGTCTTGGACTCATGTGAGGTACTAGATTATTTGCTCCATATCTACATTCAGCTGATCTATGTTTGTGTGTGTGAAAAGTGGAATAAGTATCTGCAAGATGTAAGACACAACACTTCAATTAAGTCATTACATGTATGGTTAGGTAGATATAATCATGAATAATAAAACCACCACAAATCGACCAATTGCCTTCTAAAAGATGTGAGTATAGACTTACTCTCATATTTGTATAAGCAATACTAGTGACTAGACTACACCAAGACAAAGGATTTAATCTATATCAGCATGATATTAAGCTAAATGGATGCAAGATTATGCTAGATGGATGAATAGTAAGCTATATAAATTCAAGCAATCATAATTTAACTAAATATGCAAAAAGCTAAACTAAGATGCAATAATATAAAAAAGCAAGCACAATATCTTCAAAGACTCCAGAGAAAAAACTATATAATAACAATAAATCTCCAGGGTGTTTTGAATGAGAGATGAAGGCTGAATTTATAGAGAATCACATGAGAGACCAATGGTCAAGATCAATTAGCAACGAGTGGTTGAGATTATTCAAGAAAAAGAACAATTTCAGAGAATTGAAATAATTGAGAGATCAGATTCAGTTAACCTTGAGATAGATTCCAATTATAGTTTGATTGAAATTCATTGAAATTATAAGTTTGAGTTTGCATTGGAGATAAAATTCAATTAATTCCATGCACTTGTGAGATAAAAATAGGTGATTCCATGCATATTTCTTTGATTTATTCAAGAAAATATTCTTTTCAATGCAACTGAACTTCTTTTCTCGAAAGCGTTGAGTTCCAATTTTAGAGAATGATTAATAATTCAATAAATTGTTTTTCTGATTTCAATTTCTCAATTTAGAAGAAGAAATAATATCTCAAGTTTTATTTCTCTCTCAATTCAATTCTTTTATTTTATTTTCAATTTAACTCTTGCTTTTTCATTAATTCCTCTTTTGTAATAAATTAATTCCTTTTTTTATGATTAATGACAAATTTATCAATTAATTAAATATGCTAGGATATTTAATAAATTAAATAGGATAATTGATCAAAATGATTTTCTTGGAATGGTTTAATTAATTAAATAAATATTTAATTAATATAGAATAATTCACTTGCCATGTGACATTTGATGATTGAAGAATTAGTTAATTATGTGCTCAAAGTTGATCTAATTGCCTTTGGTTAGGACCTTGGTGATGTTGTTGAGATTAGGGGCCCATGGTTTAGGTGACCATTTTAGTGTATTACATTTTCCCCTCTTTAAATTAATGTGCGAGCAACGCGTTGGTTCAAAGAATAGTTGATGTCTAGGAGATACAAGTTCTGAACTTGATTGATCACAAGCCAGATGAAGAGCGAGGTGTTTAGTTTATTTTGAAGCGATGAAACTGAACAGAGTTGATTAAAGCAATATCGATCCCAAACTTGATTGAACTAGGACTGATGAAGAGAAAAGATACCAGACTTGAACTTGAAAGATCAAGAAGCGGATCTTATTGATCTAGAACTTGATTGAACTAGACACAGTGCGTGAAGATAAAATCGATCTTGAACTTGATGGATCAAGACACGATGAGCGAAGATAAACTATCTAGCTTGATTTGATGCGATAAAAATGACCTTGTTAGATTGAGCGTGTGATCAAAGATACTCTTTAAACTTTTAATTGTGTTTAAACGAATAGTGAGCTTGATGAAAAGCGATGAAACCGATTAATATTAAGAAACTGATTCAGACGAAGGCAATATTAGCATGAATTGAAGCGATGAAACAAATATGCCCCTAGAGATTGATTTGATTCAAATGATCGAGAAATATCAACTTGATATGAAGCGATGAAGCTGAGATGCCCTTAGCGATTGATTTGTTTGATTTTCTTTAGTTGGAAAGATTTGCTCGACTTTTGATGAAGATTTGAAAATTTTCTCGACATTGAAGATGTGAGGTCATGAGTATGCCCCCTCGGGAATGAAATCAAAAGATAGCGAGGGTACATGACTTTAGGAAATTGTTGGCAATAATAATGACTTGAGCACAAAGATTGAGTCAAAGGAATATTTGAAGATTTAGCGTTGATTAATGAGAAATTGAGCGCAAATTGAAGAAAAGAATGAGAATGTGATGAAAGTGCTAAGTGATCATAGTTGTGCAAAATTGACTAGAAGAATGATCTTAGATTTAGATTTCGATCTTGAAAATAGAATCAGGATGGGCAAATTAGCTAAGGGTACAATTTTCATGTCCATCGGAGCAAGTTGAAAAATTAGGGTTTTGGCTATATAAGGGGTACAAGTGTCATTTTCAATTCATTTTAACCTCTCCAAGTTTGAAATTTGAAAAGCCCTCTGCAAAGAAAAAATGTTCATTCTAATCCAGGAGCATCGATTCAAGCACCAGAAATGACATAATCGACCGTGGAACTACGAGCCAATTGTAAGAGACTAATCTTATGCCTTTTTATTTCATCAATTCTATTTTTTGTTTAACTTTTTGCATTTGCATGTCGTTAAAAACCGGTCATTATCATTTTGTCATGCGAGATGATACTATGTCTCATACAACAAATTGTCTTTTATTGTTTTTTTTTCTTTTAGGCCATTAGTTTTGTCGTTTGGGACCTCCCCATGTATCGTACGAGTGTTTTCTTGATATACCATTTTATCATGCGAGTGTATTTCTTTTGTCGTACCGGAGTATTTTGTCGTGCTACATGAATTCCTAACTCGTATGAGTCTCTGCTTAGATTGTGAAATGTCGTATGAAATACAATGAGCATTTTTAAGGGTTCAAACATGAAAATTTGATTTTGCAAATTGTGTATTTGGATTTGCATGATGTTTAACTTATTTTGTAGCATAATTTGAATGACTTGTTGATGCTCTGTTTGTTTGATATTTGCAGGTTCGATTGCCACATGTTTTATTTCGGTGTGTCTATCCTCCTACAATGAGGCTAGTCTATGAGTTATCTAATATAGATAGAGCACATATTGATTTGTGCGGCTTTACTCACCTTTTATAAATGTCGGATATCCATGTGAATCATGGGATGCTTATTGCACTTATTGAGTGGTTCCATTCAAAGCATAACACCTTTCATATACCAGTGGGAGAGATGATTATTACTCCAGAGGATGTTTATAGGATTTTGAGGATTCTGCTTGCTAGGGATAAGGTTGACTATGATTCTATTTAACGTCCTGGTATCTTAGCCTTGAGATGCATATTTCATGATGAGGATATTCTTGTGCGGGCTATCAGTTGGGATGATATTATGGCTAGATACAGTGAGTAGTTTCTTCGTTATGTCAGATAGAGGACAACATGGTTTCCTATGTGGCTGGGATAGGATGCTGGAGAGAGTTTTTGATGAGCCTGGGAGGTTAGGGTGGGGTTCTTATCTATTAGCCCACATGTATTGAGAGATGCATGAGCTTGTATATAGGGAGGGGAAGAACATGGCAGCAGGTGTCTTGGTTTTATAGATATGGGCCTAGGAGAATATCCCAATTTGCAGATATATTGTGGATGATGCTAGAGATCCACACCAGTTGATCGTTTATAGATATTTTGGATACATTACTCAACCCCATCTGGGCAAGATAGAGTATTGGCGATGACAACTTGATGATATGATCATTGTTGTATGGAGACCATACAGGGGTCTTGAGCTGTGTGACGTGACATGTTCATGACTCGTCCTCTTATCGGCAGGTCGGTGACAGATATTGAGTGATTTGTTGTATCTCGAGTTATGAGACAGTATGATAGGCCTCGAGGGATTTCACAGGAGTTCACTGCTTATGCCCATTATGGGGATGAGGAGAGATGAGGATGGGCCCCTAGGCTTTCCTACGCATTGAGCATGTAGGCGCTTGCAGGATTGCAGTGAATTAGATGGGACTATCTGGAGGATATTGCAGATGCGGGGGTATTGCCCCAATACAGGGATTTGTTTTAGAGTCATCCCTTTCCTAGATTTATGGATCCAGCTGAGCATGCGCCTCTCATAGAGGAATCTGAGGATGAGGACCCTGCATAGGCATAGGTATAGGGACAAGCATACAGTGGAGAGCGGAAGGTCCTAAGCGGGTAGGTGGTGATCCTAGTGCTAACAACAGTAGGGTACCCATTGGGGGGGAGACTATAACAGAGAGGGGAGGGTGGATCCCTTGGAGCTATTGGTGTGGGGGTTAGTGGTGCAAGGACAACAGAGGGTGGAGGAGAGGAGGAGCGAGTAGCTCCTAGATAGGTGCGATAGCAGAGGGATGAGCAGGGTGGAGGGGGAGATGGAGGTGGAGATGGAGGCAGAGAGCCTATGAGGGAGCAGGGGGCAGCTGATGTAGTATGGTCTATGAGATCAAGATTAGAAGGTTTGTAGTCACAGTTGAGAGTGGCTCAAACATAGCTTGTAGAGAGAGACCGACAACTGACAAAGGTCAGAGCTGAGCACGATTGTTAGCTCGTTGAGATGAGGGAGAGTGAGACGCTCTTCAGCAGGAGGTTTTGCACTAGACAAGTCAGGCAACTTATTATGTTCTAGCTTATAGCATAGTAGTTCTTGTAGCGCAGCAGGTTGTCCCATATTCCCAGTATATGGCTCGATCTGAGGGAGCTCGGGCACTTAGGCAGGATGCTGGTCACTAAGCTCCACCTCCTCCACCATCTGGTGATGAGGGAGAGGTAGAGAGATAGATTTTTATATCTCTTAGATTTTGTTATATACCCAATTTTTTTGTAGCTTATATGATTCTTACTCCGAGTGGAGATTGTAGATGACAGTTGATATCATTTGTACCCTGAGACTTTTATTTGTACTCTGAGATATTATATGATGATATTTATGAGATCTTGGTTTGATTTCATCATACTTTTGTTAATTTTTTATAAGATGTTTTTCTATATGCTTTATTCTATATGTATGCATATCTTTTCAATATGGATGTATGTAATACAAATGAATATGAATGTTTATTTTTGTTTCTTTTCATGCAAATAAATGATGAAAATGAGTAACTAGTAATGCAAAAAAAATTATTTTCTATGCAATAATATGAATGCAAATAAGTATATAATGAAATGTATGGATCTATATAAGATGCTTATGTATGCAACTACATCTCAATACACAAGTACTTGATCAGAGAAATGATGAAAAAGAGACCACTTAGCCAAGAAATGATTATACTTCAGATTCTCATTCAAAAGATAAAGAGATCATTGTTATCATACAAAAATCACTCAAAATACACAAAATGAAGAATGAATGCAACTTAAAACTAGTCATTGATTTGAAATGCTTAATTTTCATCACTGAGCATTTACAAACATAGCAGGCGGAATAGAGTTCCTTCCTTTTCATGTACAATATTAAATATCTTGTCCGCAATGACCCTTTTTTGTTCATATCCTTGGACAGATTACGCATGCATCTGGATTGCACATTTAAGGAAATTCCCTCAAAGTAGACAAAGAAATGATGCCAACCTCCCTGTAGCATACAAATAAGCGGAGTTGAGGTATGTGTGGCGATTTCACCTTAATGTGAAGGCACTTATCACAGACACCCAGCTGATTAGATATTTCTAGATCATCGGAATCATTTCTAGAAGCAGAAAACAAAGAAAATATTATGCCCCCAATCCTTACTTCTCTTAGTCAAGATAGACTTCCTCGAGTTACTCAGAGGGAATAATAATTGAAAACCAATATTAAAGACAACACACACAGAAAATTTATTGCATATCTAAAACTATTTAGTGATTATTTTCAGCAATGTTGTTTTGCCTGTGTACTCAGTGATAAAACTCTTCAATAGTTAGGAGACAGGCGACTGACTCAAATTGGATGACCAGGTATCACTGACAGAATGATGACTTGGTTGATACTGCTTAGGACACGTAAAATGCTCAGTCGATTACCCTAAGACTAGGAAATTGATCTATTTCAAGCCATGAGGGTTCTAAAAGAACCAGGTTGTCACAAAAGTGACTAAAAGATATGTACAAGCGAAATCAAAGATGCACGAAAGTGAGAAATGGCAACATTTCGTTGATAGATGGAGCGCTTGAGTACAAGAGGCACTTGTTTGCCAGGTTTTCACCTACTTGGTAAAGATTCTCTCTCTCTCTCTCTCTCTCTCTCTCTCTCTCTCTCTCTCTCTCTTTAGGAAATTTTATTATTTTTATGATTTTTTTTCAGGACTTTTTATGTGTACAAGTTGCTGGAGCAAAGAATACTAAGTGAAGAATTTCTTCAAGTGGATGGTGTTGATCAGTTCACAAAGTTGTTCTCTTTCTGATGTTGAGAGTTGATATGCACTAGAGCCAAAGACTACAGTAACGATGTAGGGACCCCGCCAGTTGGGTTCAAACTTCCCTTTGTTGTCTCAAAATTGTTGATTTTTAGGATTTTCCCTCAGAACAAGATCACCAACTTGAAATTCTCATTGTCGGACCTTTTTGTTTTATCCATTGGACATTCTCTTTTGATACACTCTCAAATGATCAAATACCACTTGGCGACGTTCATCCAGCAACTCGAGTTCTTACAATCTAGATATTTTGTAGTCTTCATTAGTAACAAGACCTTGCAAAGAAACTCTCAAAGACAGTATTTTCACCTCAATAGGTAAGACTTCTTCAGATCCATACACCAAAGAAAAAGGTGTAGCCCCAGTAGGTGTTCTAATACTTGTTCTATAAGCCCATAACATAGGATTGAGCTGCAGATGCCAATCTCTCCCTGATTTATTTACTGGTCTGTATAAGATAGTCAACAGATTTTTGTTAGATAATTCAGCTTGTCCATTACCTTAAGGGTAATATATGGATGACCAATGCTGTTTGATTTTGAGTTTTTCATAGAGCTCATCTAGATCTTTATTCTTGAATTGTCCTCCATTGTCAGTCACAATGGATGAAGGTATCTCATACCTACAGATGATATAGTTAAGGATGAACATAGCTACTTGTTTACTGATTGCTTTGATGAGCAGAATTGCTTCTACCCACTTAGTGAAGTACTCAGTGGAAGTTATGATAAACTCATGTCCATTAGATAATGCAGAATATATTTGGCTAATGAGATCAAACGCCCATTGCTGAAAAGGCCAATGTGTAATGAAGGGTATGAAATCCCTTGCTGGAGCATGTATGAGATTCCCATGTAGCTGACACTTCTCACAATTTTTAGAAAAATTTATAGCATCTTTCTCCATGTTTGGCCAGTAGTAGCTATCCCTTAGTATTTTTCAAGCTAAAGTTAGACCATTTGAATGAGATCCATAAGTACCTTCATGGACTTCAGATAATGCACATTGGGACTCTTCAGTTTCTAGATACCTAAGCAAAGTACTATCCAAACCTCGCCTAAATAGATCGTTAGCGATGATGACGTACCATGAAGCATTTCAGGCTAGGTTCCTTTTCTCATTATGGGTAAGATTAGCAGGGACAATTTGGTCATGCAGATAAGAGTAAATGTGGTTGTAGCGAGATGAGTCATGTCCAATAATAGAACAAACTATCTGGAACTCTGGAGAATCATAGGCAGGGTAATGTAACTCTTCCACCAAGAATTCAAAGAAAAAATTAGATTCTTGTAACTCTAGTATAGATGCCAAGGTGGCCATAGCATCTGCTGCTCTGTTTGCGGATCTGGGGATCTGCTGGAATGACACAAAAGTAAAATATTTCTTGAGATCATCCACCATTCTCTTATAAGGTATCAATTTCTCATCTCGATTCTGATATGTATCATTAATTTGGTTGATAATTAGCTGAGAATATCCATAGATGTGTAGTTCCAGAACCTTCCATTCAATAGCTAGCTTGATCCCATTTACCAAAGCTTCATACTTTGCAATGTTGTTTGTGCAGGAGAAGAGAATCTTGTAAGCCTTCAGGATTGAATATTTTTAAGGAGTAATAAAAAGTATTCCAGCACCGAAACCATGTTGAGTGAAAGACCCATCAAAGAACATCTTCCATGATTGTTGAGTAAGGTGCATGATAGATTCATCTAGAAATTATATGTGTAAAGGTTTAGTGTCTTCAAGTGGAGAATCAACAAATTGATATGCAATTACTTGTCCTTTGATGGCTTTGCGTTCTACATATTCAATATCAAACTCTGTAAGAACCATGACCCATTTAGCCAATCTTCTGGTAAGTGTTGCTTTGCTGAGGAGATATTTGAGCGGATCAATCTTAGCCACTAACTTGATGGAATGTGCTAACATGTAGTGTCTCAATTTTTGTGATGCAAAGAATAATGCCAAACATTCTTTTTCTATTATAGTATAGTTCATTTCATAAGACACCAATTTTTTGTTGATGTAATATATAGCTCTTTGTTTTTTATTTTCATCATATTGTGCCAGAAGTGCCCCCAGTGAGGAATCAATAGCTGATATGTATAGAATCAATGGTTTACCTTGAATTGGTAGCATCAATATTGGTGGATTAGACAGGCATTCTTTGATTTTCTGAAGGTGTTGATCACATTCTTGATCCTAGTTGTATGTTACTCCTTTCCTTAATACTTTTGTGAAGGGTTGAGCTTTATCTGCTAGCTAAGAAATAAAGCGTTCGATTGACTGGAGACACCCTTGTAAACTTCTCATTTGACTAATATTGTTTGGAGGTGGCATTTCCATTATAGCTTGGACCTTCTCAGGATCAACTTCAATTCCTTTCTTTGAAATAATGTAACCAAGTAATTTCCCTGATGTCACTCTGAATGCACACTTTTTAGGATTTAGTCGGAGCTTGAATTTTTCCATTCTATCTATTATGAGGCCTAGCTCTTGAATATGTGTGGATCTCTTCATGGTTTTTACTAAAGTGTCATCAACATAATCTTTCCTATTTTTATGCATCATATCATGAAAGATAGTTGTTACTACTCTTTGGTAAGTTGCTCCTGCATTCTTTAGCCCAAATGGCATGATGTTCCAACAAAAGGTTCCCCATGCACAAGTGAAAGTTATCTTTTATAGATCTCCAGGAGCTATTTTGATCTGATTATAACTGAAGAATCGATCCATTAATGACTACATCTCATATCCAACAGTCATATCCACTATCATATCAATGTTAGGCAATGGAAAATCATCCTTTAGACATGCTTTGTTGAGATCCTTGAAGTCTGTGCAAACCCTAATAGATTTGTCTGCCTTTGATACATGTACTATGTTTGAAATCCATTCTGTGTAGTCTATAGCTCTAATAAATCCATCTTTTAGTAATTTTTCTAGTTCAGCCTTGACTAGCAGTGCTACATAAGGGTGCATCTTACGGAGTTTTTGCTTGACTAGTTTAACTCCTGGTGTACTAGAAATATGGTGCATGATAAGATCAGGATCTAGGCCTGGCATATCAGAGTATGTCCATGCAAAGTTGATCTTCTTTTCTAAAAAGAGATTGCTAAAATCTTTTAACTCTTCTGCTGATAATGATTGAGCTAAGTGGATGATATGTGGTGTCTCTTGACTCCCAATATTTACTGGCTAAGTTGGTTCAATCAATATAGAAGACCTTTACTAGAAGTGACTTGGTAGCATATCAAGTATCTCACCTTTAGGTGCCTCAGAGAGGTTTTCACCCTTAGGCACATCCTTTATTTTTTCTATTTTTGATTCTGACACCACCACAATGTGGTTTTCGCCATCAGATGTTTTATTTTTATTTTTTTTCATTTTTGCGACTAAGATACTTGAAATCTGTTTTAGTCATGTTCTCACTTTGTTCACTGGTGGAAGAGTCCATTGGTTCAACTACATTAAGTTAGTAGGCTAACGTGTAGTCATTGGCAAAGATAGGTACATTCATAGGTTGGTTTTGGAGACTACAGTCAATTAGTTCAGGATGTACAAAGGATAAAGTTTGAATAGGTTCGAGGGAGTTCATGGTATTATCATCATAACTTCGGACTGACAAGTTGAGTTCTAGAAGGCTACATTGCATAAATCTCTCAAAACTGAGAAGAGTTACAACATGATCATTGAAGTGCACGTTAATATTTAGTTGAGAAAATCCAATAGACCTACTTCTAGTATCATTCTCTACACTAGAATGGACTACATATCATGGTTTGACATTAACAAGATCAGTAGATAGATTCCCGACATTCGTGACAGAGGAGTCAGAGTTTGATGCTGAATAGGTATTTTCATCAATAGTACTGTTGTGGGAGCCATCACAGTCATAGGATGAAGTGTGTGACTCTTCTTCAAGTGATTGAGTGAATGTATGTATAGTGTCAATACCTACATCTTTGATGTTGCAAGTTCCTTCGTGATTTGGTTCATTTATCACTTGTATCTAACATACCTATTGACATAACCTTGATGGTTCTGTGTATTTATGTCTTCTACTCCATTCAACTTCTTCTGGACTAATGACTGGTTCTGTTTCTATAGCTTCCAATTCTTCTTGTGTAGTTCCATACCTTATTTGTTCTATCCTATTAGAGGGAGACATAGTAGGTGAAGAATTTTCTCGTGTTCTTCCTTCTTTCAACTTTTGTTCATAGTCTTCTTGTCTTTTTAGTCTGATTTCTTCTATCTCCTTTTGTAGTTTTAAGTGTATCAGCTCTTGTGTGTCATTTGTGATATCATTGGACTCTTTTGGAGTTTCTATACTTGATGTATTTGAGAGATGATCTGAGCCCCATTCATACTCATTCGAATCAGTTTCCAAATCATCTACTTGTTGTCTACTAGTGTATGTGATTGGGATTTTCAGTGGTGCAAACAATTCTGTGATTGTTTCTACCTCTTCTGTCATATCCTCTAGGACTTCTACTCCTTGTAGTGTTGTATTTGATACCATTGGAGCTTGATTATCAACTTTTTCCTCTCTCTTGATTGCTAGTTCTTTTTGTTCTTTTTCATACTCTTCTTGAGTCTATTGAGTGTTTACTTCCTGTGATGTTGAAGGAAGTATATTTTTCCTCCACTTAGACTGATGATGGGAAGTATGTTTCTGGTCTGATGTCTTTCCTCGATTGTATTCCAGTCTAGCTTTATCATTTGTAGACTTGGTTTGTAGATGAATAGGTTCAATAATACCTTCTTGATTTTTTCCTAGAGGACCAGTACCTAAATATCCCATGCGTTGAATCATCTTATAACTTAGAACATATTGTGTCGGAGAAATCTCATAATGTCTTACTTCTTTGTTTTCAATATCTTCTTTGAAAAGCCATTTGAGGAGAACATCCTCTTCAATTTCATCTGCAAGGGAAGTAGAGGATTGTACAAAGACACCATCATATATGACATTTGGAGTGGAAGTCCGTGGCTTCATAACCTCTAATGGTTTTTCTAACTGTCTTGGTGATGGAGGAAGAGAAATTAGTGAAAGTACTAGTTCTATCTTGTATCCATCCATGCCAGTAATTGTGATTTTCAATTTCTTTTTTAAGTCCTTCATCAAGGTTTCTAAACTTTTAGCTATAGAGGCTTCTCTATTATGAGGCATAAAGGTATCAACACTCTTTGTCAATGCATTACAGGGGGAGTTTGTATCATCAAGAATATTGACTTCAACTTTGTTATAAGAAAATTTTAAGCACTGATGATATGTAGATGGAACTGCCTTCATTTCGTGAATCCATGGCCTACCCAGTAAGATGATGTATGAAAGAGGAAGATCAAGCACCTGGAAAATAACATCTCTTTCTACAAGTCCTAACCTGATTAGTAATAGTACCAAACCTTTAGAGGTTCTTTATTCTTCATCATAAGCTTTGATTGTTATTTTCTTGGCCGGATCAATGACATTTTCAGAAAAGCCCAGTTGTGTAAGAAGATTATAGGTACAAATATTCAACCAAGCTCCTCCATCTATCAAAACACATTTAACTCAATGTTTATGGATCATAGCTTCAATGTGCAATGGCTGGTTATGTGGATGCTTCAGCGAGTTGTCATCTTCTTCAGAGAAAGTGAGATAATGAGGCAAAGTTAAGTGACCAACCATAGATTGAAACTAATCGATATCTAAATCTTTTGGGACATTAGTTGTGAGTAATGCTTTGTCCAGGATATCTTTATGAGAAGAAGAGATTTTTAGCAACTCAAAGATGGAGATTTGAGCATTCGTTCTTTTCAATTGTTTGACAATGCTATAACTAGGAGAGAATGATGAAGCTAGTTGTTTGGATTTAGCCATGGTTGTATCTGTTTGTTTGTTCGAAGAAGTTGGTAGGTTTAATGTTGTTTGAGGAGGAGTTGAAGAACTAGCTCCTTGAAGAGTGACTTTCTTTTGAGCGTGGGTCACAGCATTTGCATTTTGTGATTCATTTTGTTTATCCTTGATTATGATCACATTGCAATATTCAGGTTGGGAAGACTCAATCATGTTGATCACATTGTCATTGCTGGTATAGGTGTAATTAACTTTGGCACCTCCTTTTGACTTTGAGGAATCACCTTGTTCATAAATAGGTAAGGGATCTTTAAAAGCTTTGTGATCAACATTAGTTGTGTGATTTCCAACAACAATTTTGCCAGCGTCGATAAGATCTTGAATTTCATGTTTGAGCTTCATGCAGTTGTTTGTGTGATGACCTTTGTTTCGATGGTATTCGCAGTATTCATTCTCTCTCCACCATTTTGGTTTGACTTTGGGATCATATGGCCTAGAATTGTCTGATAAGGTTATCGGATCATTTGCAATAAATTTTTGAAAGCAGATTCATATGATTCTTCTAGAGGAGTGAAGTCGCGTTTAGCTTTTGAAAGAAAAGGTTTCTCTTTAAACCACTCTTTTACTTTCTTCAGAGGATTTTCTATTGTAGTTTAAGCTGCTTTGAGTGCTTGTGTGCCACTAGGCAGGTTAAATATCATGGATTTTGATTTTTGTTTAGCAGTGTCTACCACTCCATCATTAACAATGTTTCTATTGTTGTCTTTTCCATATTTCCAATATTTTTTCTTTCTTTGGAACTAGAACCTTGTTGTATTTCTTTCCAAAGTGAGATATCTCCTTTCTTTATAAGCACATCTTTCATTCTAAGGGCACTGTCTACCATTTTTTTGAATGAAGGGTATACTTCATTTGGATACTGTATTTCAATTCAGGGATCAAGTTGTTGATGAAGATATCCATCTTATCAGAACCTGGAATAGGCCATTAATATCTAGAGAACATCTTTCTCCAATGTTGGAGAAAAGTGAGAAAGGGTTCTCCTATTTTCTGATTGGTATTGCAAAGCTCTATCATAGTGAATGGGTGATGAATGTTATAGGAGTATTGTTGTAGAAACAATTGGATTAATTCTTCAAATTTTTTTATTCCCATAGGTAGGATTGAGAACCATTCCATAGCTTGCCCTCCTAAACTTCTTGAGAAAAGGCGCATGGATATGTTTGTTCTTGCATGAACTCCATACATAAAGCACAAAATTCTCTGACATGGTCTTGAGGATCTAAGTTGCCACCATATTTGTCAAATTTTAGAATCTCCACTCGTGAAGGAAATGAAGGCATGTAAAGGTTTTTATCAAATGGAAATAGGCATATCATGTCCAGAGAATGTTGTTTTGATGATTTATCCTTGTTTTTCAATTTTGTGATCTCAATCCATAACACTTGTAGTTGTTTGTTTATCATTTCTAAGGGTGTCTCTTCCTCTTTAGTGATGAGGGCCTTAACATTATAACCAGGAGGAATTTTAGCGCCTTGCTTTGCTAGTTCTAGAAAATAGTCCTCTTTTTCTCTACCCATGATAACCTTCATCATTTTTCGGAAATCTTTATACTTTTGACATTTATGAATATCAGTTTTGATAGGTTCAAAAGCTTTAGATTTGTCTGATGAGGAATCACTATGAGTAGCCTAGATATTGAGATAATCATAAGCATTGTGTTTAGCAATTTGTCTTTCTTATTTTGTTCTAGATATGGTGGGAGACAAGGGTTGATCATAAACTGGTATATCTGATGATGAAGGTTTATTAGTGACAGGGTCCTCTACATAAAATAGATTATCTTGATATGAAAAGGATGGTCCTTTTCCTTTGTCAATTTTCTTATGAGAACTTTTGGTTTGAGTAGCCATTTTTATCGACTGATGTGACCTAGAGTCGTTTGTGATGCAGAAGTCAAGATCAAATTTGGAAAGCTCTATCCTGTGTAAGACATTTATCTAAGTTACCTAGTTTGATTTGAGAGAAGTGACTAAGACCCAACCTAGTTTCAGGAATGATCTATCCTATGTAAGATGTTTATCGAAGTAACTTAAGTTTGATAAATGGTTGATTGAACTAGCTGAAAGATGATCGACAAGATCGTGCAACACAAAAATAAAAGTACACTGTTTAGATTTGTTTATGCTTAGGATGATGATAACCAGTTTTATGCTCATTGTAGACTATTTTTAGGAAGTTTTGACTGTTCTGGACTAATAAAATCAAAGATTCGTACGACAGAGTTTACAAGACCAGACGACAATTTGATAGCTTTAGGATGATGAAAACAGTATTTCGTATGAGTTGTTTCCTAGGTTCGTACGACAGGTGGGTATACCTCAGATGACAAACTGATGAATGTGATGTTTTTTCGTATGACACAAGACCAAGACTCAGATGATCCTTCCCTAAGAAGGACGATAGTTTATCAGATTTCGTACGACACAAAATTGGGACTCAAATGACAAACTGTAAGGCTTGATGATTTTTCGTACGAAAAAAGTTATGTAGCAAGACAACAAATCAGAAGACTCGTACGAAAGTTTACTGGATAGAGACAAAATTTTGATAGATAGAGTTTTCAATGACTGACGATGACTAGTTTTGAGATGGACTGATTTTTTTTTATAGCTAAGATAGACTAGTTTGTGACACAGACAAAGTTTTGACCACTAAGATAGACTAGTTTTTGACCATTGAGTTGTTTATTGTTTTCTCCAGTTTTGGTATTCCAATTTCACTTTCAGTTTCAAGGATGAAAACACAGTAAACACGTAATATGTATAATGACTTCAATCATAGCACGCTAACCCTATGTAAATTGGTGAGAGAAGAAAACCTTTGCTTGTAGACTTAGGTACACACCCAATAGCTAATCAGAATACGGTCGCTGAGTCTCACGCAATGGATTCTCAATGCCGTATTAGCCGACTCCAAATGCTAATGGGGGCATAAAATGGCAAATATCTTGGGAGAGTTACTATCTCTCTTGCACAAAGATTATCCCCCCTTTCAGAGGTGAATCAGGTAGCCTCTATCTTATAGTTCTTAGTCAGGAATTCCATTCGAAATTACCCCTTGAAGTCACGCAAGCATGATTGAGGCCTATAGCCCAACAAGGTACTGAAACAAGCTATAGTCACATAAACATGATTGATATTGCGAGGCCCTACAAAATGCCCGATATGATAGATCTCAAAGCGAAAACTCAAATAATTCTATCCTCTGAGATTTTAATCAACTAGAGGCCTATTTATTATAGTGAGTTAGAATGCCCAGGTCCGGCTATACTCACTTGGGTTGTTCTCACAAGGTGATTACCTTTTCCCACTATGACAGGCTCGCTAAAGGTACACAAATCTCAAACTTTAGAAAAAGCCTCTGTTAGGGGTCCCACAGATACTGAGAGGGGGGGGGGGGGTGAATCAGTATCTAACCAGTAATTAGAATTTCTTAACTTAAAACATGCAGAGCATAAAATAAAGTGTACTGGTATGCAAGAAATAATGCAATAAATAGAATCAAGAACATCCACATGAAAAGTATACCATAACACAAGATGTTTAACGAGGAAACCCAGTGTGGGAAAAACCTCGATGGGATTTGTGACCCACAATATTCACTCACTAGCCAATAAGAGAATATTACTTACAATAAGGGCCTGCACATGTAGGAAGGCCAACTGCTTAGAGCTCACTGCTTAATGGGAAGTCACACTGACTTACAAATAAGGATTATACTAATCCAATAACTTGTACTGCTTTACAATAGCATCTTCAATGCCAGATTCAGTACCGGTTCCTGCTCTGTTCTTTACATATACCCTTTGACCTATATTTCGCACATTAGGTCTGCCTAATATTTTCCTTAAATGCTTCTACATCACCCTTACAAATGTCTACAATGATCTCCTTTATCTATAAGAGTCATTTTACAATTTGCCAAGTCGGCTTACAATAATAAACAAAATATTATATAACAAAAATCCTGTCGGCCTTTGTGCTGGTGCTGGTGTGAGTGTGATCTTCTGATGTCGATATAATGTCTTTGCTGGTGCCATAGGATTGTAAGGTTGCCATCAATGACAAAACCTTCAATCACATACAATGTCTCATTGGAGTGTGCATATGCCAACAGCCTCAAGGGTTTGGATTTCTGATTGTCTATGCAGACAAAAGAATACTCTCCTACCTCTCAGAATTTTCTTAAAACACGAAAAACAAATTTGTTCATTAACTAGATAGCAATTTAGGTGCCTAAAAATGAATTTAAAGAATACACAATGTTTACTTGAATCTCCTTAGGCAACCTGCAAGGATAGCGAATCAGTAGTTATATTGTCTTTGTTAGACAAGCATACTCTTCAACAAGAGTTCTGCAAAAAACTGATTAGACTCTAAAAATTCCTCAAACAAATGAACAACAAGCCGGGGTCAGCGTTAGTATGATCAAAATTGAAAAAAGAAATTGAAGAATGAAATCTGCTTTTAACCCAAAAACACAGAATACCGTATGACAATTCTCACTGAGTCGTAGGATAATTCATATGGGATCATACAATACTTGCAGTTTGTTGTTCGGGCATGTGGGAAATCTCGCACGATATTTCACAGCAACTGTACGGACAAAAATCTGAAAAATAAGAAAAAGTTAGTCTTCGAGGCCGAAAAGATGTAGTCTTCTGCCCCACGGTAGGCACCAAAAATGTGTGTGTGAAAAGTAGAATAAGTATCTACAAGTTGTAAGACACAACACTTCAATTAAGTCATTACATGTATGGTTAGATAAATATAAGCATGAATAATAAAACCATCACAAATCGACCAATTGCCTTCTAAAAGATGCGAGTATAGACTTGCTCTCAGATTTGTATAAGCAACACTAGTGACTAGACTACACAAAGATGAAGTTCTATATGAGAATGATATTAATCTAAATGGATGCAAGATTATGCTAGATAGGTGAATAGTAAGTTAATGAATTCAAGCAATCATAATTGAACTAAATATGCAAAAAGCTAAACTAAGATGCAATAATCTCAAAAAGCAAGCACAATATCTTCAATGACTCCAGAGCAAAAACTATATAATAACAATAAATATCCAGGGTGTTTTGAATGAGAGATGAAGGCTGAATTTATAGAGAATCACAAGAGAGACCAATGATCAAGATCAATTAGCAACGAGCGGTTGAGATTATTCAAGAAAAAGCACAATTTAGGAAAATTGAAATAATTGAGAGATCAGATTCGGTTAACCTTGAGATAGATTCCAATTATAGTTTGATTGAAATGCATTCACATTATAAGTTTGAGTTTGCATTGGAGATAAAATTCAATTAATTTCATGCACTTGTGAGATAAAAAATGTGATTCCATGCATATTTCTTTGATTTATTCAAGAAAAGATTATTTTCAATGCAACTAAACTTCTTTTCTCAAAAGCTTTGAGTTCCAATTTTAGAGAATGATTAATAATTCAATAAATTGCTTTTCTGATTTCAAGTTCTCAATTTAGAAGAAGAAATAATATCTCAAGTTTGATTTCTCTCTCAATTCAATTCTTTTATTTTATTTTCAATTTAACTCTTGCTTTTTGATTAATTCCTCTTTTGTAATAAATTAATTCCTTTTTTATGATTAATGGCAAATTTATTAATTAATTAAATGTGCTAGGATATTTAATAAATTAAATAGGATAATTGATCAAAATGATTTTCTTGGAATGATTTAATTAATTAAATAAATATTTAATTAAAATAGAATAATTCACTTGCCATGTGACATTTAATGATTGAAGAATTAATTAATTGTGTACTCAAAGTCGATCTAATTGCCTTTAGTTAGGACCTTGGTGATGTTGTCAAGATTAGGGGCCCATTGTTTAGGTGACCATTTTTAGGGTATAAAAATGTCCATACATTTTGCATGTGAAACAATGACCTTCAAATCTGTTAGATGCATACCTAGTATTTGCATTGTAGCTTGTATTTCCATTGGGTTTGTTTCTACACACATTTGCACTATGACTTGGCTTATGACAGACAAAACAAACAGGTTTAAAAACTTTCTTACCCGTAGGCTTGTTAGCCTTAGGAGCAGATTTGTCCTTGTGAATGTTGCTCTTTGTACCAAAAGAGTCTCCTTTATCAGATGTGTTAAAACCTAGTCCAGATGTATCACCTTCATCCTCTGTGATTGAATCTTCTCATCCAACATGGTAGAACTTCTATTGAACTTTTCCAGCTTTCCATTAACCTCGGTGAGTTCTTTGGTAAGATCTTCATTGTGTTTTGAAAGGGTCTCTCTCAGAGATGATGCCATTTCAAGATCTAGCTGCAAAGACTCTTTTTCTTCTTTCTCAGCATGCCAATTCTCATGCAACGTTGCATTTTTTTGTTTGATCTTGGAAATCTCATGATCTCTCTCTTTGACAAGGTCTTTAGGTGTCCTCCTAGCTTCCAACTCTTGATTCATGCAGATAGTTAGGGATTCTAACTCTCTTCTCAGATTTACCTTTTCACCATTTAGTTTTTCAACTTCTTCAGCCAATGCATCAATGTTAGCTTCATCGGAAGAACTATTATCAGAAATTTCAAATAGTTGTTCAGTTAGCTCTCTCCTTTTGACTTGTGAAGCTTTGAATCTAACCCTTAGGGTTTCAATCTCATCCTTAGTAGCTTTAAGCACTCTAGCCATCTTGAAGTAGCTCATACCCCCCATGGTGGCTTTAGGGTTTCCTTCCAAGTGATTAAGCCTTAAAAAAGTTAGGCTCTCATATCAATTAATATAATTATAAAGCATTGAGAGGAGGGGGTGAATGCGTGACACCAAAAACAATATTACTTTAAAAACTAACCAGTAGATATACTTAACAAATTTGTTAAAGACTATGCATGCAATCCAAAATGATACTAGAGCATCTAAAATAAGTAACACATCTAGCATAACACAAGTGTTTATACGTGGAAAACCCAAATGGAAAAAACCACGGTGAGATGAGACTCACAAGTTAACTATCTACAGTAATAGGTAACTGACCGGTTAAGGTCTACGATAGTGCTCTGCTAGGAGCGAATCCTATTAAAGATCCCAAAGCTCTGTTAGGAGATGTACCCTATTAAAGGTAGTACCCTATTAGGAGTAACCTTGGTAGAGGATTTCTTAATCCAAACTAATGGATCACCTTGTTAGAGGATTTGTACAATGAATCTTGTTAGAGATTACCCGGTTAGGGGAATTGACTGTTGTAGTGATTAGAAAACAACAGGTGGTGTGATCTATAAGTAGCACAACTGGCTTGAATAGATCCTCTTTTGCGCACTCAAAACTCCATCACCAAAATATTCTTCAATGTCTTCAACAACTTAACTTCACATCAAATCATCTCATATCATGTCTATAAAATAGTTCATCGTAATGTTACTATATAGACATTTAGATTTCATGTCGGTCTTAGAAATTATATCACAATTTCCTAGGTGTAGTGTATCTGGATAATTAAACCTAACTCATCACAAATTACCACCAAAATTTGTCGATTAGGATAACTCATCACACAATAAATGAATACCGGTTGGAACACCGATACTGGTTAGAGTTAACCATATCAACATGTAAACCAATTGTCCTTCATTGCTTCTTTGATAATCCCTGTTGGATCTTCAAATTGTCTCCATGTACCGGTTTGACACCATAATAACCAAAACTTCTAATACCGGTAGAAATATAATACAAATAAATTTGAAGTAACACTGGTAGACAAACAGTAGCAATGATAAACAGGATTGTATTTGTTCCAACGACCCACCAGAGAGCTCTAAAGAAGCAGAGCCAGGAACTGAGTTGATCAATAAAGAAAACCCAGAAGCTCAAGAGAATGAAACTGTTAGTCAGGAGAAGGATGAAACTATTCCAGACTAGAAGGATGGATCAACTAGCCAGGAGAAGGAAGAATCCTATCCAGCCTCTTCACTCTCTAAATCGGCCGACACAAACTTTAATGACTTTAATGAAGCCCAAGACCCTTCTGATTCTGAGCCCTTATTGCTTTTAACTAATGGAAGCCCAAAGCCTCTCCTCTTTAAAACCCCTACCCAAAGTGTGCATATGATGGATGAAATCCTCCGAAAACCCGGGTCAAGAGAAGGAAAATCAAACAAGGAGGAACTTAAGGAAGGAATCTCAACTAGAAGCAAGATTAAGAAAAAGGCAGATGTTGGATGCCAAAATAAAAAGCAGGGAAGGCCATCCCTAAAACATCAAAGGGAATAGGAAAGATGGAAGAACCATGCTAATGGAACATAGTGTTCCATCGAGTCAGCCCTATCCCTAGTTAAAATATGAAGATTATATCCTAAAATATCAGAGGGCTAAACACCCCCCATAAGCAAAATGTGTTACAGAATGTCATCAGAGATCATAAACCAGATGTTGTCCTTGTTCAGGAAACCAAGATGTCTAAAGAAAAAGTTGAAAGGATCAAAATTTTCAAAGAAAATGGAGTCATAGGAACTAACTCGGAGGGTGCTTCTGGAGGAACTACGATCTTTTGGAACAAGAATACTATAATAGGAAAGGAAATCATCTCCACTTTTAATAGGAACTCAGTTTTTCTCGAGCATATTAAGGACAACTTTATTTGGGTGTTATCTAATGTCTATGCTCCTAACACTAAATCTGGGAGAGCTAAATTCTAGAAAAGCCTTGCAGCTGACAGACTCCAGTTTGCTGATCAAAGTTGGATTATTATGGGAGAATTCAATACCCCACTCAAAGACGAAGATAAGATGGGAGGAATCCCCTTACATCTTGATGGAAAACAAGACCTTATGGATTTCATTAATGACCAAGCTCTCATTGATGTTGATCTCCATGGCATCAATTACACCTGGACCAATAGAAGAACTAGAGCTGATTTGATTCAAGTTAGGCTTGACAGATCTTTAATTTCTCCTGACTGGCTTTCTAAGTATAGTTGTTCCCTTGGTTCTGTTATCAAAATTGGTTAAGACCATTTCCCCATCTCATTTTCAGCCAACTCTTTTTTGGCTAAGAGAAACTTCCCTTTCAGATTTGAAAAAGCTTGGCTCTCCCATCCTTCTCTGGAAGCCTGCATTACTGAATGGTGGAACTCTGAAGTGGAGGGTAAGGCTCTTTTTAGAATTGCAAAAAACCTCAACATCATAAAAGCCAAAATTAAAACCTGGAACAAAGAGATTTTTGGGGACATATTCAAGAACAAAACTCAAGTCAAAGCTGAATTAAAGCTTGTTCAAGATAGAATCGACCGAAGATCTTAGGATGGCTGAAAATGATTTGTTATCTAAATACCACTTCATCATTTCTAATGAAGAGACTTTCTGGAGACAAAGATCTAGAGCTTTGTTCCTGAAGGAAGGTGATAAAAACACCCGCTTCTTTCACTTAACCACCCTTAAGCACAGGGAAGCCAACAAAATATCCAGACTAACTTGAAATAAAGGTGTCCTAATAGAGGATTGCGACATCAGGAAGGAAGCTCTTGAGCATTTCAGTACCTTGTTGGGTGAAGTGGACAACCTGGATTACAGTAAGCAAAATACACTTTTACAAGCTATCCCTTCTATCCTATCGAAAGCTGACAATCGCCTCTTATCCCGTATTCCCACTAATCCTGAAATCAGAAAGGCGGTGTTTTCCTTTCAGGGTGATAAATCCCCTGGCCCGGATGACTTTCCCATGTTTTTCTTCCAAAAATTCTGGCACATTGTGGAGGCGGACATATGCAATGGTGTTAAGGAATTCTTTGGCTCCAGAAGACTTCTTAAGGAACTGAATGCCACTTTCATTGTCCTTATCCCAAAGATCCCCGGAGCTGATTCTCTTAACAAGTTTAGACCCATCAGCTTGTGTAACTCTGTCTACAAGATCCTTTCCAAGGTTTTGACTTCCAGGTTGCTAGATGTTCTCCCAAGGATTATCTCTGTCCAACAGAATGGCTTTGTCCCCGAAAGACAGATTTTGGACTCTATTATCTCTGTTCATGAAAATATCCACTCCCTAAAAGTGGAGAGTAAACAGGGATTCTTCCTTAAGTTAGACATGGCTAAAGCTTTTGATAGAGTGAACTGGCAATTTCTCCTTAGGATCATGGAATCATTTGGTTTTGGTGACAAATTTATCTAGCTCTATTCTCAACTCATGGGAACTTCCTCCTCTACTGTTATTGTTAATGGCTCCCCGTCTAATTTCTTCAAAAGCTCCAGAGGTCTCAGATAGGGAGACCCCATCTCCCCTATCCTGTTTACCATTCTTGTTGAATGCCTGGGTAGATTCATCCTTAAAAATGTGGAAGAAGGCAATCTTAAGGGTTTGAAACCCTCTTCATCCAATATTGTTTGCTCTCATGAACAATTCATTGATGATTCTATCACCATGGGGGAAGCCACAATCTTGGAAGCCAAAAACATGAAAATCATTCTGAATACTTATGAATCTACCTCTGGTCAAAAAATCAACTGGGATAAAAGCTCTCTATTCTTCATCAACACCCCGGCCCAAAGGCAAATTAGGATTGGTAGGATTCTTGGTTGTAACATATTTGAGTCCTTCTACCTATTTGGGGCTTCCTCTTTGTCTCAAGCCTGAGGATTCCTTCTGGAATAAGTTAATTGACAGACTCAACCTGCAACTCACTGGCTAGAAAGGGGTTGTTCTTAGTCAAGCTGGTAAAGTCACTCTGCTCAAAGCCACTCTCCAAAATCTTCCTGTGTATGCTCTTAGCTTGTTCAAAATCCCCTCAAAGTTTGTAGAAGCTATTGAAAGAATCCAGAAAAAGTTCCTTTGGTCGAGTGTGGAAGTTAAAAACAGAATCCCCCTTATAGCCTGGAATAACATTTGTACCTGTAAGGCCTTAGGTGGGCTGGGCTTAAGGAACATTAGCTCTATGAATAAAGCTTTATTAGCCAAACAAATTTGGAGATTCAAAGGGGAGG
The DNA here is from genome assembly GCF_030272615.1 of Cryptomeria japonica. Lineage (NCBI taxonomy): Eukaryota > Viridiplantae > Streptophyta > Pinopsida > Cupressales > Cupressaceae > Cryptomeria > Cryptomeria japonica. The sequence continues at coordinate 314,140,307 of NC_081412.1, read as the reverse complement.
AAAGAGAATGGAACTCTATTTGGAAAAATAAATATCTCTATATGCAACCTTCTGAGGAAGAATTCTTTGACAACTCTTTCTCTGTTGATGGATCTGCCATTTGGAATGTAGCGCAATCTGCTAAAGGTTGGGCTACTGCTGGCAGAACCTGGAACCTTGGGGATGGGAGGAAAATAAGATTTTGGGAAGATAGATGGATCCTGGATAAACCTCTGGAGGAAATACCTATCATCAAAGATTGGAAAGACAACTTCAAATGCAGGTATGGTGAAATGGTAAGAGATTACTGGATAAATGGGGACTGGATTGACTTTAGCCAATAGTGCCCAGATCTCAAGTTCCTTCAGATTGCTCTTTCTACTAAAATCCCTAGAGACAACAAAGATGACATTCTGATATGGGGGAAAAATTTGGATGGGAAATACTCTATTTCCTCTGTTGTGGCTATTCATAATGTCCCGGTGGAAGCTACTCCCATCTGGGCTAAAGTTTGGAATAAGAACTTAGTTCCCAAAGTCAGCATCTTCTTTTGGATTTTCATCCAAAATAAGATATTAACCTTGGATAATATTCATAAAAGAGGCATCATTTTTCCTAACATGTGGTCTCTTTGTTGCAGGGAAGAAGAGACAGCTTGCCATATTCTCAATCAATGCTCTTTTAGCCAGGACATCTGGAAAATCATCATGTCTAGGTGGAACCTGAGTTGGGTCTTCCTGAACTCTCTTGGTGACACTTGGCTTCAATGACATTGTCCTAACTCTAATCCTAAAATTATGGAGACCTGTAGACTTACTCTGCCGATTGTTATCTGGAATATATGGAAAGAGTGCAACAACAGGATTTTTAGAGATAAAAGGGCTAATCCTGAAGTGGTTGCAGACAAAATCTTTAGGAGTATTTTTGAATGCCTCTATGGCACTGATCAGGGACTTGCTGCTAAAGAGGATTTCAAAGATAGATGGAATCTTTCTACTACCACTACTAGCAAGGAGAAAGGCAGAGAAGGTCTTGTCTGGTGTTTCCTCCCGCAGGGATGGATTAAGGCTAACTTTGATGGAGCTTCTAAAGGAAATCCGGGTAAAGCTAGATATGGGGGCATTATCAGGAATTTTGCTAGAAGTTGCCTTAAGGTGGTGGCTGGTCCTCTAGGGAATCAAACTAGCCATTTTGCTGAAGCCTCCGCTACCTTGCATACTTTAATTATAGCCAAAAATCTCAATTATGATAAAATATGGCTTGAGGGGGATTCACTTAATATTATTAAGTGCTTAAAGGGGGAATCAGAGCCTTCTTGGTCTATTGAGAATATCATCATGAAAGCTAGAGAGATTATCGCTAGTTTCAAAGAAATTATTATACAACATGCCTTCAGAGAGAAAAACAGTGTTGTTGACTATTTAGTGAATACTGGAGTTAATTCTGACATTCAAATGATTTGGCACGAGGATGATCTCAATTTAAATATTAAAGAGATACTCAGAAAGGACCATTATACGGGGAGAGAAGGACAATTAAATCATGACAAGTAAAAAGCATCACTTACGCCTTGTTGGAAAGGCCATCATTACCTGGCACTGCGGCAGATCTCCTACTATCTCCAAAAAATTGCTGCACGCTTTGTGGGTTACTCAGAGCAATAATTTGAGTTGCATCAGGAAAGAAGTTCTCAATTTGCAGAGAAACAAAGTCAATATCCTACATTCGAAAATGGGAGGAGATCTAAGACGCGAAGAACCTGACAACACATCGACCTAGAAAGCAATGCCTAAAGTCTGGGCAAAGTTGGAGAAGGGCTCTCTCACCAGCTTCATGGAAAAGCTTGAGGACTATGACAAAGGTAGGGTCAACTTAGCCGTTTCTAAGATTTCTAAAAACTGGTCTAATGGCTCTTTTAAACATTATGGAGTTAAATTTAAGCTGGATGCTAGGCTTATTTCTATTGTGACTGGAATGCCCCACACCAGGCTTAACTTCTTTCGAGACCTTAAGGTCTCCAACAATGCGGTTACCCTGTTCCCGCGGAAAGAGAAAGAGTGGGCCAAAATCGGCAAGGCTACCGGGGGCTACTACGATGCTGCAAACATCAAGAAGTTGTGGGGCTGGGTCCTTAACGCAATCATGGAGTATATTATGGTTGAAGGCCATTTCTCCAAGGCCCACACCTACCACTTCGTGCTCTTAAACCATTTCAGACACGACAAAAAAGTGTCTTTGCCCTACTACATTTTTTGATCCCTCTCCAGGTCCCTGAACAAGCACAGGACTAACCCTTCCAGCCTGATTCTCCATTGCGGGCTCTTGCTACTCATCTATGAGCATTGCAAAACCATCACTCTGTAGGAAAATAAGCGGATTTTCGCTTCCCCAAGTAAAAGGAGGATGGAAGAGGGAGATACTAGAAAGGGGAAGGCATCATCCAGCAAGAAAAGGAAAAGCGCCCCTGGGTTGGAAACTAAGGACATTGTCAAGGAAAGCAGTGGTATGGAGACGGACAACTCTAACGGTGAAGATAACTAGAAGGAAGAGGAGCTGGGCAACGAGGAAGAAAGTGGAGATTTTGAGCCTAGTCAAGATAGCCCTATTCTAAGTGATCACCCTGGTAAGGACAATAGCCATCTAATGGAGGAGATGGCTCCCAAGGACAGTGAAGAAACCAAAGTTAATTCTGAGAGGGAAACAAACAAAGGCTCTGAGAAGAACCTGACTGAGGAAAGGGATAGCAAGGACAAGGAAAGTGCTGGTGAGGGGCTTATCCTAGATAATCTCAAGAAGCTCTTGGAGGCCAGAATGAATTTCAACAGACGGACTTACGAAACCCTGAAAAACTTGGAGAAGCAAGGGATAAATTTGGATAAAAAGAGGGAGGATGAAAATAGAGAGCATATTAATTGGAAGCAAGAAATGGAGAATAGGGTAAAATCACTGGAAGAGGGAAAAGAAGCGATGAAAAATTTGATGGGAATTATCCCAAGTATCCTCTCTGCTGTCACCAAAAACCTAGAAGACATTGCCAAGGTCTTTGACCATAGTCCTAAACCAGTTGTGGATCTTGACCTGGAGGAGGAGACCATCCAGATTGGAAGTGGTGGTGATGCTACCCTGGTGGGCAGAACTGCAAAGAGAACTAGGGCCAGTATCAAGAAAGTTGTGGTTGTTGCGGCCAAGGACCCTCCCAACTTCAAAGACAACATCAAAGAGCTGCAAGAAATTAGCAGCACCCTGGCTAAAGCCCTGGATAAAATCTGATTCCTAGATGGCCTGTTGGCTTTTAGGGGCTTTTGTGGGTTTTCCATGGTTTTCCGCTGGTTTTTTCCTTTTGTTCTATTTCTCGTGGCTTTGTTTTTTAAGTCTTGCTTGTAAAGGGTTTCGGAGCCCCTTCAAAACCTACTTTTTCATTAATCAAAAACACCAGTAGACAAACATATGTGTTTGTGTACATGTTTCGTCAATGACAACATATGAAGTCATTCATTACAATCATCATCAAGCCAACAATCTCCCCCTTTGGCATTGATGGCAACACTTAGAAAAATTTACAACTATACAACTAAGTGTGCTTACAAAAAAATTACACATATATTTCTACTCCTACTCCCCCTTAACAATACATACAAAATTTTCACAACACACATACATATTGCTACTCCCCCTTTGACAACAATGCCAAATTGAAAAGAAAAAAAAGAAAAAATAAATATATATATATATATATATAGCAAAATTTGTATCAAAAGTTTACATATACATAAACTTGAAAATATAAATCAAGGAGTGTTCATTGCAATTCTTAGAAAAATATCACTAAAAGTACGCTTCAATTAAGAAAAATTATTTTCCCATGTTTCCAACAAGGTTTCAATGAGTTCGATTGTAGTCATGACCTGTGTATGGAATTCTTCTATTGCATCAAGTGTTCACGTCTTTGGAGTAGCCAAGATTGCTTCTGCATTCTTGTATGCTTTTTGTAACATGTCCACTTTTGGTTTGATTAAATTCTTCAACTCCTTCAGGGATCAGAGTCTTTTTGCCTATTCACAATCATAGACATCTAACTTGTTTTACAAATTATCAACCATTCTACCAAAAATTAAGGCAGAATCTTGTAAAGGTATGTAAGCACTACATATCTTTTCTAGTTCTTGCTCGGTCTTTGTTCACCTTTGATTGATATTAGTATAAAAGAATGAAACATTAGATGTAGATGCAAGAATTTTCCCTCCCGTTTCAATAGCTTTTCTTAAAAGATCTTTATTCAGTGATAGGGCAATTCTCCCTGTATCAATATCCTTCATGATTTGCTCTCCTCGCTTCTTCCTATAGCTCTTCTCAGCATAGGTCTATGCTGCTTCCTCAAGGGACTCAAGTTGGTCAGAGGCATCCGCAACCAACTGGCCAAGCTTGCCAATGGGAGTTTACAAGTTCCCTATAGTAGTTTCTTGTAGAAGGCTTGATTGAATATCTTCAACATTTTGAATGGTTTCTACTTCCATTCTCTGTTCCTTATGCCTCTTCTTCTGAGGTCTGGATTGCATCACATTTTCAAACTCCAATAATTTTGATGCACTCATGTTATCAACATTTATTGGCCCTTTGATGCCAAATGAGTCAACATCATCATCATTATTTTGTTGTTTAACTAATGCTTTTTCCAGTTCAGCAGATGTCTCCTTATTAGTCTTCTCTTTATCTTGTTCTTTCACCTTTTCCTGTTCAGAGGTCTGTTTATCAACTTTTTTAGCAAGTTTCTCCTGAGTAGCCTGTGAAACTCGTGAGATTTGGGGTTTCACTTGTTGATCATTTACTGGTGGGGGTGGAATATCCACACTCGCTTGAGGTGTTGGTATCTCCACTGTATTAACCTATGAATCAGTTATTTCAGGTGGCTGCATATCTGGTGCAATGATGTTTCTAGATAGATCTATGGTATCTTGAATATCATCAACAAAAATTACCAGTTGGGATGTAGTATCATCCTTCTTCTTGATAGGATAAACAATATCAACTTGCAATATTTCTTCCTCATCCATTTCTGGTAAATCCATAGTATCTTGCTCATTAGCCTATTGGGACTCTATTAGTTTACACATATTCTAAATTTTCTTCACTATCTGATGAGTATCAACTTCAACAGGTTGCACCTTCCCATTAAGTAGCTTCAATATTCTTGACTTAAAAGAAAATCGAGCTTTGTGTTTATCAAGCAATGCAATTAACTCATCTTTTGACAAATCAGGAAAATATTGCACAAACACATCATCAGTAATTTCTTTTTCTTTCTTCGGAGCTTCTTCCCATTTATTCAAAAGAGTAGTATGTAAAAGAATCAGAAATATCCTTCTTAAGATTATGAGGCAATTGATTGTAATGACACAAATAACTGATCACCTATTGAACAATTTATTCCTAATTCTGATCTTCATCAAATGAATAAAAATATTCTTTGATAGTATCAAATCTATTCCTTCCCAATGTCTTTATCGTTCTCTCAAAATTAGTCATAGGCTTGTAAGATAAAGCATTAATGGGAATAGTTTGCTGAGAGGTGGCTTCAACTGGTTTGGACTTCTTGCCAGTTGCCTTTACTTCCTTTGGTTCTTCCTCGGTATTAGTATCATTAGATTTTGCTTGAAGAATCAGTTGCTGACCTCTTTTCCTTGTTGCAATCTACTTTGTTATGTATACAGTAGTTGTCAGTTCCTTTTTAGTTTGGACACTTCATGTCACTCTTGTACTTTTTGACACCGGAGGCACTTTCTCAGTCTTCTTCTTCTTCTTTCCTTTACCACTACTGGTTTGAGATTTTGTAGTTTGCTCCTCAACAATATCCAGTCTTTTCTTCTTCTTGTCCACTGGAGATGCCAACAAGTTATTGGCATAACCAATCTTATAGGTCATAATTGACTTCATAGCTCATGTCTTCCATTTCATCTTCTCTAGGTTCAATAGCTTCCATCAGACAAAAATCAACGGTGACTGTGAAAATGATGTTCTTAGCAAAGTTTTTCACTACATCCTTAGGTAGCCTTACCCTCATAACTATTTTCTTCTGAAACTCATTGAAATATTTGTTCATTACAGCCAAGAAAGTGTTCTTAACATCCTTAATGTTGTTCTTGATTTGAGCAGTAACTGGCAGGTCTTTAGACCATTCAAGATCACCAATTCCCGGTAGGAAATTTGGAAAATAAAAGAATAAACCAATCAATAACTGACCAAATTTGAACTTCTGGCTGTTGTCCTTCTTGATTGATTATAGATTCAACATTAATTGACTCCCTATGGCCTCACAAAGGTCATAATTTGCATTCTCAACAATCATTTTGTAGGCAGTATGCACTGCTACAGATGGCACACTATTCATTCTACTGGAATAGAATATTCGGTAGCCTATAACCATAATAGCCAGTTTAACCAATGGGTCCTTAATGTTATTAACAGAAAAAGCACGCCCATCAGAGGTTGACGAGGTTAAAGTGGTTAGTGTTTCTTTATAAATTCGCCTCATCTTGGGAACTTCACTGGTTGACAAAAAACCAATCATAGCTTGAATAGCCTCCTTGTTTATAGTGTGTGTCCTTTCTAAATATATATTCTCACCATGAACATCACTCAGAATTATTCAGATATGTTCCTCTTCAAAATCCTCAAGAAAATAAACTGCATTATGAAAACCCTTCTCATAAACCCTGATATACTCGGATTGAATATTTCCGCTCTTATCACAAAAGGATTTCAACTTAGAGTAAATCGACAATGATCCTAAATGATCTTCAATTTTACAATCAATGTAGCTAGACAAATCGCCTTTTACAATGACTCCATAAGGAACTTGAGATAAAGAATTATAAGACACAATTCGTTCTGATTATACAACCTCCATAGGTTCTGATGTGATCATTGTTGTCCTCAATTTCAGCACGGCCAAAATCGCGAGGCAACCCTACAAAACTGGTCCATTTCATACCTTACGACCTTCAAGAGAGCTTGATCGACTCTGTCGGTTAGCTCGTTTAGCTTCTTGCTTTTCTTTCTTAGTGTTTTCTAAGTTTTTCTAAGTTTGCAGTTTCAACTGCAGTTCGGACCGAACTTTAAAGTCTGAACTGCAGGGTCTTTCTTTGTAAATTCTTGTGCACATCAGACTTTAAAGTCCGATGTGTACATGTTTGGTTTTTAGCCTGTAGTTCAGACTTTAAAGTCCGACCTGTAGGTAGTTTACCTTTGCAGTTCAGACTTTAAAGTCCGAATTGCAGACTGTTTGGCCGGAGAGTGCATGTTGGACTTTAAAGTCCGACTTGCACAGTTTTTTAGCTCGCATGTTGGACTTTAAAGTCCAACATGCACTGCGTGTCAGTCTTTAATGTGGAATTTATTGTTAATTTTGGGGTTTTATTTATTGGTTTTACGTTTCTTTTTCTTCATTGTTGTTAATGATTTTCTCCCTTCGCGCGCTGCTTCCTCCATTTTCGCTCACCCTATCATGGATTCGGTCACACCACCATTGGATTTTTCGATCATTGTGGTGAAGAAGGTAGGGTTTTGTGTTTTCTTTTCGGGTTTTTCCTTCTTGTTTGTTTGTTTTTTTTCTTTTTCTACCTTGTTTTTTCCTTTTTGTTTTTGCTTGATGTTTCGAGAGGGCAATCGGACTTTAAACTCTGATTTCCCTCCTTGTCTTATCCTTCTCCAACCTACATGATGGGGTTTTAAACTCAATCTGCAGCTGATATGGAGACTTCTTCACATATCAGACTTTAAAGTCCGATATGCAAGATGATAATATTCGCATATCGGACTTTAAAGTCCGATATGCGAAGAATTGAGGATTTGATTGACATGTCAGATTTTAAAACCTGACATGTCAATCAATGGTTTTTTCCCTTGTGAGTGCATCGGACTTTAAAGTCTGATGTGCTGGTTTTTCCAAATGGTTTTACCCTCGCACATCGGACTTTAAAGTCCAATGTGCTAGTTTTTCCAAATGGTTTTACCCTCACACAACGGACTTTAAAGTCCAATGTGCTAATAAACTTACCCTGAATTTACACATCAGACTTTAAAGTCCGATGTGCCAATCAAGATGTTTATCCTTGCACATCGGACTTTAAAGTACGATGTGCAAATTTTGTTTTCAAAAGAGCATGTCGGACTTTTTTCCCCGACCTGTTGTTCTTGGTAGTTTTACTCTTAAGCCTATTTTGAGTCTCATTTTTTGATCCGATTGAGAAAAAATGATTTTGATAATGATGATAACTAATCCTCGGTGTTGGATGCATTCATCGCGAATGTCAAAGCTCCCTCAAGATAAACTTGAGCCTTCCACGAGTCAATTGGAATCTTCTCCGGGTAAAACATCAACGAGAAAGATGATGTACAAGTATGATAAGTACTTGAATATGTACCCAGATAGTTTAGTGGACTCAAATATCAAGGAAATCAGAGATACAGAGATTGGACATGTCAGTATGGAAGAATTTATTGACTGAGTTGAGAAAGCTCTTCCTCGCTTAACCAATCTGATCAAATTTGAGTTGCATAAATATGTATCCTTCCTAGTTGCAGCTCATGACTCAGAATTTGTACTTGCAATAACGGATCACTTTGATCCAAATACAAGACAGGTGAAGGATGCAGATCAGAATGTCATCATGACTCTGGATAGTGTATTTTTCAATAGTGTCTTCAAAGGCTCTCCAGTTGAAGAGGTAGCTGACATTTCTCAAGAGAGTGCTCAAGAGTACTATGAGAAAAATGAAGTTAAATGCAAGAAAGCGGTCAACATTGTGTACCTCTTTGCTCCAAGATATTCTACTACCTCACGATGGCCCAATTCCTTCCATAGGAGTGACTTCAATGAGGAATACAATGACATGGTTACCATGTTGTCAAGAGTGAAGGGGCTAAAAGACTCTCATTACTTTCAAACCTGGATGTGTTACTATATGAATATAATCAGGAAAGGGGCTACAAGAATTGATTGGGGTGAAGAGATCAGCGATGCACTCTATGCTCAATTGAAGGAGGTCAAAGTAACTTTGAAATTCTACATGACCTCATACCTGGTTTATGTAGCTACTTCTATGAGACAATATCTAGGTTTGTCTACCAAGGGTGATAGGAGATTGGTGCATGTCTGGGAATATTATGATCGACTTACCATCAAGAATCAAGGTAGCCACTTCAAAAGAGTTAATGATGCCTTCTTTGCTGTATGGAAGTGCATATTTGATAAGGGCTTGCAGAAGCAAAGAATATTAGAGGTTGCTTATAACAGGGTATCTCATTTTGGATGTGTTTTCCTTCAATTTCCTACTTTCACTTACATCCGAATTGGATGTTTCTCAGGTGATCCTTTTATTGAACCAAGATTTCCTTCTGACAAGATCATTCTCATGGAGTTGTATAGACAACTAATTTATGTGCATGAAAAACAATCACAAGCACATGAGACTGGGTTGAAGTTCTCGGAGTCAATCGGCAGGTACTCAGTCCTAACCAACCTTAAAGCCAAGAACATGGAGGAAGAAATGCAATGGAATACTATGCAAAGATTCAAGGCATGAAACAATTTTGAATTTCATGGCATAAAGAGCAAACTCAAGAGGAATTATACCCATGTCTATAGGTTTGAAGATGTTTGGGCAGACTGTCAGAATGAGGAGGATATAAGAAGGATGGATTTTAGCCATCTTACCTTGGAACAAATTGAAAACTTGGATTTAGTAAAGATCCCAATGACCATGGAAGACACAGATGACATAATAGACTTTGTCTATTATGAGAAGAAGGTTGATGATTCTCTGCCTCCTCCTGTGCAATGGTCAAAGAAGGAAAGAAAATCTATCACTAAAAGGATTACTCCCATCCTGGAAAACACCAATTCTTGGCTGATAAAGAAAAATCTTAGGATGAAACAACTTCTTGCTAGTTCAGGGGATGATGATAATAGTGATGGCCTGATTGGCAAGACAGCTACAGCTGAGACAAGAATGAAGAGCAGGGCAGATCCACAAGCACTATCTTAAGCTTCGATGATACAATCTAAGGGGAAAGGACCCAAGATTAAATTCATGGTTAAAGGGTCCAAGAAGGGCGAATCATCATCGACAGTACATGAAGCAGTGGCAAAAGAACCAAAACAACTGCCTGCCAGTTAAGTTGAAAAAGAGAAGGGGATTGAAGAAGGTGAAATTCCTCAACAAGAGGAAGTACAGGTTGAAGAAACATCACACCCGGCTGGAGTTGATGCCCCGATCACCTCACAAGTAATCATCCACTCAATTGATTCTGACTTTGATCAAGAGGATGAGGATTTTCAAGATGGGGATCTAAGTATGGGCATGACACAATCAGAGGTTGCTCAATGGTTTTTCACACTAACCAACTTCTCCAATCTGGATGACATCCCTTCATCTACCATTGAATCTATGATGATGGATTTTAATGAAGCCTTGGAAGAGGCATTTGCAGAATAGGCTTCAGTAGACTTACCTGTTACTATAGTCACAACAAAAATTCCACCATTGGTAAGGGTTGAAGTTGCATCCATGGTGCCTTCAACCCTCCCATCAGTAACTGAAGAGGTGTCAACAACAACAAATATCACAAAATCGACAAGTGTTCCACTAGATACTTCAACATTGGTGCCATTGATAACACTCATAACGGCTCTAAGCTCCAGTCAGCCTGCTCCTAAAATTTTAACTGAAAATCAGCAAAGAGCTACTACTCCATCGACCAATCCAGAATTACCCCCTTGGATGGAAGTAGTGGCCCCTAAGAGGAAAAAATAGGTATTTTCTCAAGATGAGTTTGACTTTGAGCGGTTTGTTCCTCTAAAGCCTAAGGGAACAAAGAAGCCAAAGATGGTATCTCGGGTGTTATTAGACCCAAATTCTAAGAGAAAGTATGTTGAGGTCATGGTGCCATCGTCAGATAAGGACAAAGGCAACATACGATCTAAGGATTACACCATGTAGATCGTAGAGCTTGGGGTGGAAACACATGAGAGTGTTAAATTGAATTCTCAGACAACCTTTAATTATTTGTTGAGGAGATTGGACTAGGAGAGGGATGAGAAAAATGAATTGAAGCAGAAGTGTGAACAACTGACCAATGTTATTCTAAAGGTCACACAATCTTCTCAAGAAATTGAGCCCATAGGATCCTCAATGGACACTGAATCTCTAAAAAAGATTGAACAGGTAGGAGCTAAAGCTCGAGTGATGGATGAGTGGATTTCACAGCTAAGGTCAGAAGGCTCTCATCTTCTAAGTTCAATAGTAGGACTATTGGCGGATTTTGAAGTAATCCAAAGTCAGATGCAAGGACTCAAAACATCATTATCACAAGAGATTGAGGAAGTTCAGAAAAGTACTACCTTTTGGAGCAAAATGGAGGACTTCGGGCTAGATGTCCTTGTTGAAAATAAGGTAATTCCCACAAGGGAAAAGTACATCCAGATCTTTTCATTATTGTCTCATAAGTAATAGACAATAAGGTTGATGATTGTGGAGCTGGACCGAGAAAAGAAAGAAGGTGATGACGAGATTGATCTCATTTTTGCCAAAGTTTCCGATCTTCCTTTTTACTTATATGATGGCGATCAAAATCTCGTTACTGGTAAAGCTATCACACAAGAATTCCTTTCCTTAATAGATCACTACATGGGACAAGATTTCTCACTTGACACATTTTATAAGCTATTGGAGATCCAGGTCAGTTTTGAAGTCCTTGCATCCATGTTGAAGGACGGGCAAAAGAAACAGGTAAAGATTGAAGATGCAATTTCCCGCGTTCCAGTGATCACAATTTCCACCCCAATGCCAGATGAAGCAGAGATGAAAGCCATCCTAGACAAGTTCAAAGATTTCCAAAAATTGGGAGAGGAGAAAGATGAATAAAATGTCCCCTTTTTGGCTTTTTCTTTTTATATAGTTGCATCATCAGATGCTGCTAGTTTTCTTGCAGTTGCACGTTTTCCTTATGTTGTAGTTGTAGTAAAGTGGGACTATGCAGTTGAATAAGTCAACTGTGCCCACATTTTTCTCCATTCTTTTCCTATTTAAGGAGGACCTTATTTGTAAATATTTATCTTTTTCATGCTTAGCAAAAACTTGCAGAATTTTTACCTCAACTAAGACTTTGGGCTTTGTTGTGAAGATTATATCAAGCAAATAAAGAAAACAATTTTGTTGATCTCAAACTTTGTGTTGTGTCAAGAAAATTGTTTATATGATTTAATGTTCCGATGTCCATTAATTATATATATTCTTTACTTCTTTGATATTGAAGATATTGTTATGTGGGTTAAAGAGCTCCTGAATCATGCAAGTAGATTGTGTGCTCCTAGCATATTTGGGAAATCTTCTGATAAATTAAGTAATTAGTGGTAGGCTTTGTATTGCTGTAGTTACTTTTAGTTTAAAGAATTAGGAATTCATACTTGAAGACTTTGAGCTGTGAGTTAAATTTCTAACTTTTTGTAATAATCAGTTTGAGTTAAGATTACATTCAAGAGAGGCTTTGTGCTACTTGACTATAAGTTTTAGCGTAGTTTGTTAGATTCATTATTCTTTTCTTTAAGTATCTAAAGAGGTAGAGAAATTGTAACAAGGTGAAGGGAGAATACATAGACTCTGAAAAAAGAGAGTTATATGCCCAACACCAACCCACATATTTTGATTTCTTTTTAATTAGAGAAGAAATTTCAAAGGGAACCTCCCCTTGATGAGAGGAGAAATTAATTTCTCAACATAGCTATGTGTGAATCATATATTTTGTCATTAGTATGCTGGTGACAAAATATTCACCCAACAATCATTAACCTCTCTACTTGCTTAGATGATGAAGCCACTTTTATAAACTAGATTTGAAGTGGGATTTACAAAGAAATACCTTAATTCACACATACTACCTCGATTACTGGTTGATTTCTCAAATGCACACCAGTTCAACCTCCATTAATCTTTGAATCAACTTCAATCACATAAAACATGACACAAATTTGATTGAAACCAGTTAGCAATTCTCTTTTTGCTTTGCAAGTGCTCAAGAATTCTCTCTCAAATGCATTTAGGGTAAAAATAACATAGTAAAACTTGCTTTTATTTTTTATACCTACTACAATTAATGCTCAACCACTAGGGTTACAAACCCTAATGCACCACTTAATGATGCATTATATTAATAGGTGTAAAACCGGTTGATAAACTTTTGAGAAACCGCTGACAAAAGATATCAAGATTGCACACATAACAACTAAAAAAATTCAAACTTTCTTACCATTCATCTTTCAAGGGGTCTGGAAGTAGATTTATCTCTATGCTCCCCTTAGCCCTGTTGAAAGGCTTAGTTCACCAGTGCAGGATTCTCCACACTGGGTGAAGGATTAGGTTCTTCTGCAGGTATATCATCACTCTTATTTTTTTCAGATTTGGTTCATCTCTTGTCTGGTTTCCTCAACATTTACCTTCTGCTTTCCTTTCTGATCTTCAGAATGATTAACCGGTTTGTTCTTTGGGGATCTACAGAACTTCCCCATGTGTCCTAGTTTATGACAATGATAGTAGGCCATTTTGGATAATCTCCAGGGTCCTGAATTGCCTCTTCTAGTTCTCCTTCTGCAATTCATAGCCACATGACCATAATTATTACAAATGATGTAAATGACATTAGTTACCTTTTCCATCTCAAATGGACTAAAACGGTTGACATAGGGACTCTACCAATTGATGTTACCCCGATTATCATAGGTTCTCATCCAGTTGCCATTAGGTCTTGGACTTATGTCCAGTACTGGATTATTTGCTCCATATCTGCATTCAACTGATCTATGTCCATACATTTTGCATGTGAAACAATAACCTTCAAAACTCTTAGATGCATACCTAGTATTTGCATTGTAGCTTGTATTTCCATTGGGTTTGATTCTACACACATTTGTAGTATGACCAGGCTTATGACAAACAAAGCAAACATGTTTTAAAACATTCTTACCGGTAGGCTTGTTAGCCTTAGGAGCAAATTTGTCCTTGTGAATGTTTCTCTTTGTTCCAGAAGACTCTCCTTTCTCAAATGTGTTAAAACCTAGTCCAGATGTATCACCTTTCATCCTCTGTGATTGAATATACTCATCCAACATGGTAGAACTTCTATTGAACTTTTCCAACTTTCCATTAAGCTCAGTGAGTTCTCTGGTAAGATCTTCATTGTGTTTTGAAAGGGTTTCCCTCAGAGATGATGTCATTGCAAGATCTAGCTTCAAAGCCTCTTTTTCTTCTTTCTCAGCATGCCAATGCTCATGCAAGGTTGCATTTTACTGTTTGATCTTGGCAATCTCATGATCTCTCTCTTTTACAAGGTCTTCAGCTGCCCTCCTAGCTTCCAGCTCTTGACTGATGCGGATAGTTAGGGCTTCTAACTGGGTAAGTGCACCAAGATGGTGAACAGAAAAGTGGCCACATGCCAAAATAAAACCAAATTTTTCATAACCCATGTGGGTTATAAAAATTCAAAAACGTGCTAGGCTTGGTAACACCAAGGCTAGCCAAAAACAATTTAAAAAACAAAAAGTTCCTCAAAACCCGTAAGGGTTTTGAGGAACATTTGGTTTTTTTATAAAAAAATTAAAAGTTTCTCAAAACCCGTATGGGTTTTGAGAAACATATTTTTTTTGTGTAGGCCATGGGTTTTGGCCATTTTCAACGCTAAAACTCGTGGAACAGCAACAAGGGAAAGCCAAAAAACCATAGAACCCGCACGGATTTGCAATTATTTTGGATTTTCCCAACATTGAGAGAAATTTTCAACAATGGCACCTCGTCGACCAGGTAAGATTTGATTGGTTTGATTATTTTTGTTTGAATTTTAATTGAAGTAGGGTTTTGTAATTGATTTAAGTTTTGTTTTTATTAATTTGATGTTAGATTCTTCAAGCAATCCCCAAAAATGAAATAGACAATAAAGACCTCCTCTTGCATAAGCAACACAAGCAAACCTTTTAAACATTGCACATGAGCAACAAGAAAACCCTCAAAATGCTACTCCTCAACAACCACCGCCACCCCAAAACCCTCCATGT
Source organism: Cryptomeria japonica (assembly GCF_030272615.1). Classification (NCBI taxonomy): domain Eukaryota; kingdom Viridiplantae; phylum Streptophyta; class Pinopsida; order Cupressales; family Cupressaceae; genus Cryptomeria; species Cryptomeria japonica. The sequence goes on along the minus strand of NC_081412.1, from coordinate 314,125,228 downwards.
CCTCCATTAAATCATGTAGATGCCACACAAGACGATCTAATCAATCGCCTTACATAAAATAATGCCCAAATTTCTATATTGGTGAATAGGTTGAGGTCATCTAGGCTTGAGCATCACTCAACCCTCGCTAGAACACTAGAAACAATGGCTAATAGTGCAAATGAGGTATCTAGGGAGGTTACGAAATGGGGTTCATGGAGGGATAGACGTTGAACATTTTATGCGGATGGGTTGTAATATGATCAAGTGAAAAAAAGGCCATAGGTAAAGCTGACATATGTTCTCTTTTCACCGATCCTGTTACCAGTAAAAACCTAGAACTAAATATGACTCAGTTTTCAATACATTGGTGTGTTCATGCTAGGCTAAAAGAAGCTTTTTGGGATAGGTGGTATATGGTCTTTGACCAACCACCTTGTAATAATTGGGAGGTGAAACTATATTTTGTGAGAAAGTTGTATTGTGAGTTTATCCTCGGCTAGAAACCGAATTACTTTGACATCCAGCAATTTCAGGGTAGAGGGAGAGGCTCTACGCAGGATAGACCTGGGGTACATAGGGTGGTAGAGCCATGGAATAGGAGGTGTACAACTCCTAAAGCCATTGTTCATGTCATTGTCCCTATATTCATGAAGGAGTCTATGGAATTACAACCTCTTCATGCAGTTGCATCATTGATTGATGTCATTGTTTAGCATGGCACACAGTTGGTCAGAGCAGAGGATGTACCATCACCTACGATGCCTCCTTCATCAATGACACCTCCTTCATCAGCAACACCTCCTTCATCAGTGACACCTCCTTCATCAACGTCACCTCATGCATCATTTGGGATGAGCTAGCTCATTCAACATATGTGCCCCACTTGCCAGAGTATATGTTCTGGTGTAGACACTGATGCGGACAAGGATTGTTCAACATCTCATTTGTGTACATGTTGAGGGAGTAGATGTCATGCTTCCACTGCACAAGATGTGGCCCTCACCGATGAACTCATCAATATGTTGTACCCTCTCTATCAGACACATGTGTGTTTAATTTTATTTGTGACATGTTATCAATTAAGTGACTAAATCTTATAAAAAGATGACTTTTTTTTTTAGAACAATTTAAAGTGACATATAAATAAAATGCATTGTAGGGTGCAACAGGTGGTGGGAGTACACTACATACTTTTTCAATCGACTCCACGGTCACGAGTAGTTTTGCCACTAGAGGTAAAAAATTGTAAATTTTTTAAAAATATAATAATACATTGGTTTCAAAATATCTTTTGTTAATTATATGTATCATTACTTGGTATTTTATAGGGCTTATCAGTGGTTGAGATGTCCCAACTTGATGATATCACACTTTTGGCCATTGACTTTGGCCAAGATAGCTATGCGGTACCATTTAGATTTATATATTTTTTACTTAAGTGATATATTAAATACATTCTCTTTTCCCTTATGTTAATTTTTTCTGTTAGTTTACCCCACCTGCCTCGAGGACATCTCATGTGAGAAAGCCATCCTTTAGCACTCTGAGGCAGAAAATGATATCCCCTCGGACACCCAAACAATAGAAGTTAATTTAGTAGAATTTAAATTCATTTTTTGAAATGTATTATGATTAAACATGTATATGTAGATATTGATAAATGCACTTAATTTATTTGTTCTATATACAGAAACATATGGGGTTTACAGAATTAATGAATGCACCTGATGTTGATGAGGTTCAGTAGAGGGAAGAGGTGATATCTTCATATTCACTTTGGATTGCATTATTGCTTGTTTGAAATAACTAAATCCTTTTATGTATATATCATATGTTATCATTTTTCATACTGGGAAATGGTAATAGCTGCATCAGATTCGACTAGGCCTCCTAAGGTTACAGGAGAGCTATACAAGGCTTCGGTGTGCATTTGTTCTACATATGTTAAAAATATTTATTTTATCTAGTTTGTCAACAACATTGGGTTATTAACTTGTATAATTTTCTTTAACCTATTACAGGCCCCTTCCAAACTTCCTACTATTATTCTACCATTCCATTTCAGTAGAAGTCCTACACGTATATTATGGGATCCAACACGACCAAGGGAAAATGTATGTTTGTCTTAGATCAACTCCTTTTCACTAAGTGCACAACAGAGTTGAAACCCTCTAGTTAACTCCTTTTGGATCACTTACCATGGATATAGGAAATGGTCGTAACTGATTCATCTATGACTTTGCCTCCTATGACCATAGCATATCCATTTGAGGCTCCGGTATGCTTTAGTTTTTTAGTCTATTCATTTTTAGTTATTATGTGTTATTTGACATATATGTTATTAACATGTATTAATGTTGTTTTACTAGTTACAGTGCCCTTCAGGACATACCACGGATCCTCAGCCTCACCCAATTGTAGAAGACAAAGATGAGGTAATCAAAATTTCAACTTAAAACAATTTAGAGTTTAGTATTTAGTTATTTTGATGTTATATTGAGAAAATATATCTAATTCAACATTTGAGTTTTCCTTGTGCAGCCACCTAGAGAGCCACGTAATGCTTCAAAGAGGTCTGATTTTGATGATCTGCCATAGTCATAGATACCGATAGAGACATATAGCAATAGTTGTGGTCATTAAAGGACCAATTTTTTTATATATTTGACATTTGTATATGTATATATCGATTTTGACAGACATGGCACATGCCACATTTTTGTAACTATTATTGATTTGGCATCTATGCCATTTTTTGATATGTACACAATTATTGTTCATTTTGATATATATGAAACTTGATATTCGATCCAATTGTTCATTGATATATATGAAACTTGATATTCTTGAAACTTAGTTATTTGCTATTGAAATATGATCAAACTTGTTCATTGTGTACATGTCTTGAAATGTGATCCAATTTGTTCATTACTTGTAACTCATATGGCGTATACTTTTAAACTATCTATTACTCATATTGTGTATACCCAAGTACCGACACTGGTAATGTTGATATTGTGTATTCTGATTGAGTGAATTTTTTTTGAGTCCTTCGTGCATGAAGAGATTAGAGTGAAGTTATTATTTCATAAACTCGTGCTTATGGAGCAAATTTAATCATTTCAAGAACAAATTAATACAAGATTTGAGCGCACAAAGCAGATTTGAAATTTATCTAAGGATGAGTTAGCTTAGGTAAGGTTTTCATTTAAATTGTAATCCATAACAAGTCGGCCTTAGGGTAAGAGACACACCTATTCATCCAAATTGCCTATAAAAGAAGAGTTGAAGCAATCATTTTAACATCAAATCAAACGAATTATCTCTTCTTTCGTAAAAAACCATCAGTGAGAGGTGGAAAATAGTGCATTTTTCATTATACTCATTGTGGGAACAAACCGTTAGCGTGAGTGCATATGGGTGGTCATTTTTATGCTAGGTGTTCCCTTGTCTTACTCCCCAAGACATCCGATCATTCAGAGCCACCTCTTAGCGACGTTTTCCCTTGAGCGCTCAAAGTGGGGAAAAAAATCAAACTTTGACATTGCGTAACTCGGAGACCATGGCACTTATGGACAATCTGTGTGAACCTACGGGGTCGTGTTGTCTCTTCCTAAAAAATCCTCTCTTGATTTTACACAACTTGATTCTATTTTCTTGTGGTGAGATTTTTTCTGCCGCATCAAAAATCATCAAAAATCGTTAGTGAGAGGTGGAAAAATAGTGCATCTTTCATTCTGCTTGTCGTGGGAATGAACCATCAATGTGAGTGCATTTGGGTGGCCAGGTTTACTCTAGGTGTGCAATTTTATCGCTCCCCAAGACGTTCGATTGTTTGGAGCCACCTCGTAGCGATGTTTACCCTTGAGTGCTCAAAGTGGAAAAAATGGTCAAACTTTGACATTGCATAACTCAGAGACCATGGCACTTATGTATGATCTGTTTCAACCTATGGGGTTGTGTTTTCACTGCCTAAAAAATCCTCTCTCGGTTTTGGACAACTCGATTCCATTTTCTTGTGGTGAGATTTTTTTGTCACATCAAAAACCATTGGTGAGAGGTGGCAAAATAGTGCATCTTTCATTCTGCTCGTCATGGGAACAAACCGTCAGCACGAGCATATCTGGGTGGCCAGGTTTATACTAGGTTCCCTTGTCTTTCTCCCCAAGATGTCTGATCATTCTGAGCCACCTCGTAGTGACGTTTTCCCTTGAGCACTCAAATTGGAAAAAACGGTCAAACTTTGATGTCACGTAACTTGGAGACCATGACACTTATGGATGATCCATTTGAACCTATGGGGTTGTGTTGTCTCTACCTAAAAAATCCTCTCTCAGTTTTGGACAACTCATTTCTATTTTCTTGTGGTGATATTTTTTTTGTCGCATCAAAAACCGTTAAAAACCGTCAATGAGGTGGCAAAATAGCGCATCTTTTGTTCTGCTCATCGTGGGAATGAACCATCAGCATGAGCACATCTAGGTGGCTAGTTTTATGCTAGGTGTGCCCTTGTCTCTCTCCCTAGGACGTTCAATCATTCCGAGCCACCCCGTAGCGACGTTTTCCCTTGAGTGCTCAAAGTGGAAAATATGGTCAAACTTTGACGTTGCGTAACTCGAAGACCATGGCACTTATGGATGATCTATTTGAACCTATGGGGTCATGTTGTCTCTACCTAAAAAATTGTCTTTCAGTTTCAGACAAATTGATTATGTTTTCTTGTGGTGATATTTTTTTTTTCGCATCAAAAACCGTTAGTGAGAGGTGGCAAAATAGTGCATCTTTCATTCTTCTCGTCGTGGGAATGAACCATCAGCGCAAGCATGTCCTGGTGGTTGGGTTTATGCTAGGTGTGCCCTTGTCTTTCTCCCCAAGACATCTGATTGTTCAGAGCCACCTCGTAGCGATGTTTTCCCTTCAGTGCTCAAAGTGGAAAAAATGGTCAAACTTTGATGTCACGTAACTCAGAGATAGTGGCACTTATGGACAATCTGTTTGAACCTTTGGGGTCATGTTGTCACTGCCTAATATGGCCTCTCTGAATTTCAGACTATTCCTACTAGCCCTTCAAATTGGTTAATTTAATAATAACTCAAAACTTTCCCAAAACACTTGGAATTTTTTTTGCATATCCAGATATCCATTTGCAATTTATTTAACATGTCACAATCATACACAGTTATTTATAATCTAATAGTACAAATTTATAATCAAATGGTACAATTTTATTACAAATGTATTTATAATCAAATGGTACAAATTTGGGCTCTCAAAATTTGCAAATCAGCCCCATGGACACTTTCATATCTAAAATTTGGCATCTAATATAAACGATCAAGCTCATTATTGTTTATATTTCAAAAAATTGCATCTAAATATGCAAATTATAACTCGTTTCTATTTTTTATACAAAAATTAGCATCTAGATATGCACATTACAACTCATTGTTGTTTTTTATACAAAATTTAGCATCTAGATATGCACATTACAACTCATTGATGTTTTTATATACAAAATTTGGCATCTACATATGCACATTATAGCTCATATGCATATTATAGCTCATATGAATGTAGAGAATATCCAAAAAAGTGAAGTTACAACGTTTCGCAAAAGATATATACAAAATTGTCAAAATTATTCTACCATATTATAGAATTATTCTTCTAGATGGTCCAAAATCAATCAAGTTAACCTTCTGGATCAGCTCCAATCCTTAGTGTCTCAAATTTTTCCTCATCGTCAAATTCATGAACTTTCCATAAATCCTTGTTGAGAGGTCTACCATGATATTTAATCAGATAAATATTTGTTGGAACAAGAAGGTTTGAGTAATGAAGAATATGTCTATGTGTCTCAAAGTCTTTAAACAACCAGGCATTAGAATTTTTGATAGGGTACCTGCATTTTATAGAAGGATAAGTTAATGCCAAAATCAATACAATGACTACTAAATAAATGAGTTTAAGAGGTCTCAATACAACTTGACACAACAACGGTACCTTCTAAGCCATGTCCCTATCACAACAACACTTAATACCCTCTCCATCAACCACTCTAGAAGTCAATTTCTTTTTGGCCTCAATACAATGACACAAAAAAGTAATATGTTCCTTCTTCATTGTTCTCATCCACAATAACTACATATACATGACCTGCATTTAATAGAAGGATATAAGTTAATACCAAAATCAGCATAAGTTAATACTAATAAATTAAGCTTAAAATTGTAGCAAATTCCAACCCTTTACCTATTTCAACTATGGCTCATACATGGTCAAAATTCACTGATGCTTCAATCTGGTTCATTTGCAGTGCTTTGGGAAGTTGATATGTATCTAGGGTTTTCAAAGGTCTACAAGACCATTGGTCAACCCACTCTTTTGATTCACATTTATCCCACACAAAATGCATACACGAAGAGAAAAAGCATGCAATCTATCTAGTATAAATAACTAGTGACTTCTAAATGAATGCATGTCACTTGATCTAGTAAGTGTACAACAATCTAGATAGTTTTCAATGTTAGATTCACGTATTAACCAAAAATATCTAGAAACCATAGACTTAGCTGCATTACCTGGTCCCATTGTAGAGTTATACCATTGCACAATTATTTATGCATCTATTAACATTTCACCATATTCGTACTTCAATTCCTCTCTGGTAAGAGCTCTTTTCGCACATGCTCCCGCACCATCATGCTCTCCCTTTCCATGCCCTACCTTAATGAAATTCCAAAAATGTTGCACACCACTTGTCACATGCATCCTAGTCAACCATTAGAACATCCTTGCATTCTTGAATTGTGCGGTGCAATTGTCCGACCATATTAAGTGTTGGTTGTATCTTATATCTCTTTCCCTTAAACTATCATAGAAGACTGTAAAGCATCCTTGCACAAACTCTAAGGAATGAGTATGATTATCACTGATATAGAAGTGATATTCTCTTATAACCTTTTTGTCCTCCTTGGTGCTATCATGTGCATGCATGAATGCTATGTGAACAAAAATTGTAATTTGTGTAGAGTGGTAATACATAGATTGTACTTCATTTTGCAACTTTAGTTTATAATTCTCAGCAAAATCAACGATAGAGACAATATTTCTGAGGGGGAAAGTGTCCTTACACAGCTTGACTTTATCATCTAACTACCTAGCTCTATGTGTGTGACCTATGAGTACAGCTATGCATATATCCCTTTTCACTAACTCACACCTCTTTAATTCTTTGCCATCTTTAACACCATATGTGACTAACTTGTATTTTCCAATAGAAACTAGTTCCTTACCAATTTCATGTGTGCTATCCAAATATAGGCATCTATGCAATTGTTGCAAACTGCCACATGTAGGACAAAAATCTCTCAAACACATCATCTTATAGTAAATGCACTCGTCATCTTGTCTACATAGTACACTTGAAATAAATTCTCTCGATGACTTAGGATGTTCTTGTAGACCACATTCCTACAAAACATCGTTAGTGTGCAAAGTACAACATATATAGCGATAAATATCATAATGCATGGAAAATTGAACATGGACCGTTCAACATGTAGTACGTGCATGATTGATCTTAACATAAAATGGTTTTGTCATCTCAAAAAATCTTTGACTAATTTTAATCTAAGGAAAGATTTGAAGAAACCTTTCATAAAATTGTGTTTGAGTTGTATCTAAATAGTGCTTTGGATGTGGCTCACGATTACTAATTCCAATTCGCCTTCTAACAACATCTCTTTGGTTGGGTGAAACCCTTGTGTTGTCATGCCAATATTTCTCAATTAACGTTCTTAGTGCATCAACAACAACCTTATCCTTGCGTGGGAGTCTTCTCGAGAATGCCCAAAGATAATTATTGTTAGGATCCTCAATTTTCTCTCGCCTCTCTAAGGCATAGTGTAATGCAGTTCTACTTATCCTTAATGACTTGCTTTTTTTGCTTATTAAACGATATTTTTTCATTTCCTTTCCCATTATGGTTGATGTGAGGACACGACAAGTAACATTAGCATCTTTAGTGCATGATTTTGAACCAATGGCTTGGTATGCATCAAAAATATTTCTCACAATGGTTCTTTCACTATTATTTTTGGATGTTCTTAACCCCAAAATTTTCATTGTCACTCTAAATTTCAGATTTTTAATCATTTCAACAACTAATTGGAATCTTCCACTTTGATTTAAGTTTTCAAAATAGTTATTCCAAATTCTTCTAACCGTTCTTCTACAAGTTCTTTTGGAAATTTTATCATGCATTGGCTTCACAATATTTTCATCAATATCTATTAGGAACTTTGGTTTTCTATGAATTATTCTAAGAGGTGTTAATATTGGTGCATGCTCTTCATTTTCATTAGGTGCATTATATGCATTGATCACATCAAATTCAAATGGTATATCTTCTTCAATTTAATTAACATGTGCATTCACCGAATCATTTTCAAATGGTGTATGTTCATTGCATTCATTAGGTGCATTCTTTAGGTGCATTCATCATATGTATTTGAATTGGTGTATGTTGATCATTTTGATTTGGTGCATTCATCATATCAATTTCAACTGTTGAATGTTCATCACTTTCATTAGGTGAATTAGATGGTGTACCTTCACGTAATCTCCTCATACGCTCCCTTTGTCTTCCCTTTGCTGACTCTCTTGTTCTTTCCCATTGTCCTACACATGACATCATGATGACAATCCACAATCAAATAGAAAAAAAACAACAAATGATCATCATTTTGTTATAATCTAAAGTAACAATAATAAAATAACTTCAAAAAAAACCAAAATACAAGACAAATCAATCATGATCAAAGCAAAAAAACAACAAATGATCATCATTTTGCTATAATATAAAGTAACAATGATAAAATAACTTAAAAAATAATCCAATATATGAGACAAATCAATCATTTCAAAGTAAAAGTGACAAAAAAAGGAAAACCTGACTGTTATTGTCCTAGAAAATCATGTGCAAAAGCAGCGGGGCCTTCAAATAACTTGCCATGCTAGTTTTTAGGTCGTTGGGACTAAAATATATTAAGATTTTCCCATAACCTGTATGGGTTATGGAAACCTTTAATGTGAATGTTCATAATTTCTCATAACCCATACGGGTTTTGTAGAACTAGAAGTTTTGGCCTTAGTTCTACATAACCCGTGTGGGTTATGTAGAACTAGGAAAAGGAGAGGGGGAGAGGGAGATTGGGAAAAGGAGAGAGAGAGAGAGAGAGAGAGAGAGAGAGAGAGAGAGAGAGAGAGAGAGGGGGGGGGGATAAGAAGAGGGGTATGGATGGATGGAGAGGGAGAGAGGGAGATTAGGAAAAGATGAGAGAGAGAGAGAGAGAGAGAGAGAGAGAGAGAGAGAGAGAGAGAGAGAGAGAGAGAGATTGGGAAAAGGACAGGGAGAGAGGGAGGGAGAGAGAGAGAGAGAGAGAGAGAGAGAGAGAGAGAGAGAGAGAGAGAGAGAGAGAGAGAGAGAGAGAGAGAGAGAGAATGGATGGAGGGAGAGAGAGGGAGATTGGGAAAGAGAGAGGGATAGAGAGGGAGATTTGGAAAAGGAGAGGGAGAGAGGGAGGGAGAGGGAGATTGGGAAAAGGAGAGAGAGAGAGAGAGAGAGAGAGAGAGAGAGAGAATGGATGGAGGGAGAGAGAGGGAGATTGGGACAGAGAGAGGGATAGAGAGGGAGATTTGGAAAAGGAGAGGGAGAGAGGGAGGGAGAGGGAGATTGGGAAAAGGAGAGAGAGAGAGAGAGAGAGAGAGAGAGAGAGAGAGAGAGAGAGAGAGAGAGAGAATGGATGGAGGGAGAGAGAGGGAGATTGGGAAAGAGAGAGGGATAGAGAGGGAGATTTGGAAAAGGAGAGGGAGAGAGGGAGGGAGAGGGAGATTGGGAAAAGAGAGAGAGAGAGAGAGAGAGAGAGAGAGAGAATGGATGGAGGGAGAGAGAGGGAGATTGGGAAAGAGAGAGGGATAGAGAGGGAGATTTGGAAAAGGAGAGGGAGAGAGGGAGGGAGAGGGAGATTGGGAGAGAGAGAGAGAGAGAGAGAGAGAGAGAGAGAGAGAGAGAGAGAGAGAGAGAGAGAATATGATAAGGAGAGGGGGATGGATGGAGAGGGAGAGAGAGAGAGAGGGAGAGAGAGGGAGATTAGGAAAAGGAGAGGGGGAGAGGGAGAGAGAGGGAGATTGGTAAAAGGAGACACACACACAGAGAGAGAGAGAGAGAGAGAGAGAGAGAGAGAGAGAGAGAGAGAGAGAGAGAGGTAAGAGAGAGAATAGGGGATAGGAAGAGAACCCGAGAGAATAGGATAAGGAGAGAGAGAGAGAGAGAGAGAGAATAGGATAAGGAGAGGGGGATGGATGGAGAGGGAGAGAGGGAGATTAGGAAAATGAGAGGGGGAGAGGGAGAGAGAGGGAGAGAGGGAGAGAAAGAGTAGGGGGAGAAGGGATAAGAGAGAGAATAGGGGATAGGAAGAGAGAGAGAGAGAGTAGGATAAGGAGAGGGGGATGGATAGAGAGGGAGAGAGAGGGAGATTAGGAAAAGGAGAGAGGAGAGAGGAGAGGGAGAGGGAGAGGGAGAGAGAGGGATACTAGGAAAAGGAGAGGGGAGGGAGAGAGAGGGAGATTGGGAAAAGGATAGGGAGAGAGGTAGAGAAGGAGAGAGAGAGAGAGAGTAGGGGGAGAGATAATAGGAGATAGGAAGAGGGAATAGAATAGGATAAGGAGAGGGGGATGGAGAGAGAGTTAGAGACAAAGAGAGAAGGGGTTAAGGAGAGGGGGAGGGAGGGAGATTGGGAAAATGAGAGGGGGATGGAGAGAGAGTTAGAGACAAAGAGAGAGGGGGATGGAGGGAGATTGGGAAAACAAGAGGGGGAGAGCGAGATTGGAAAAAGGAGAGGGAGAGAGAGAGAGATTGGAAAAATGAGAGAGAGAGAGAGAGAGAGAGAGAGAGAGAGAATAGGATAAGGAGAGGGGGTGGGAGAGAGAGGGGGAGAGATAGAGGAGAAATTTGGAGAGAGGGAGAGGGAGAGGGAGAGAGAGTATAGGGGAGAGAGAGAGAGAGAGAGAGAGAGATAAGATAATGAGAGGGCGAGGGAGAGGGGGGAGAGGGAGAGGGAGAGAGAGGTGGAGAGAAAGAGAGAGAAAGGGGAGAGGGTGAGAATAGGATAGGATAATGAGAGAGAGAGGGAGAGAGAGAGAGAGAATGGGATAGGGAGAGAGAGAGTAGGAGGAGAGGGTGAGAGACATGAGGTAGAGAGAGAATGAGAAGGAGAAAAGGGTGAGAGAATCAAAAAAGAGAGAAGTGTGAGGGGGAGATAGATGAGATAAAACTCAAGGATAATTAGGGCTTGGAATAGACAAAGACGGTGATGGGGGAAGGAAGATGAGAGAGAGGGGAAAAGAAGAGATACATGCATGCATATAGACATATATACATATATCTATATAAATAGGTGTATATATAACTATATATATGCATATATACATACATAAACACATATTATATAGGTATGTCTAACATATATGTAGTAAATGCTAAGTTTACAAGCATACATTATTATGTCTTCATAACCCGTATGGGTTTTGTGAAACACAAAAAAGGTTTTTAGTTTTACATAACCTGTACGGGTTATTTAGAACTATGAATAGTAATTTTTGTTTTTCAAAACCCATGTGGGTTTGGGCTTGGTAAGAGGGTTGGAAAATGACCCTAAGGCTTGCAAGCCCATTTTTGTCCCTTTACACATTTTTTCATCCTCCAACATGATTTCTCGACTTCGTCATGATCAGGTTTACAAATGATCAAGTGGGTATCTCTAAAATTACCACCATAATCTCACACATCTTCTCAGTTTTTTGACCATATAAAATTTTCTATTTTTGGACAATATTAGCATAGTAAACTTTAATTTTCTTTATCAATGCCTTGACAGTCCTTGGAGAATTATGTCTACCATTTTTCTAATAGATTTTGATATACTTGACCATATTTAAAATTAATTATATATTATTGTTCTACACTAGATTCTATATAGTTTTTAAAAAAAAAAAATTGTATTTTTTATTATTTTGATGCAAGTTATGCCCAGCGCACGAACAAGTACCAAATTTTTAGGATGCGGTCACTTCAAAAAATCATAAAAAAAATACTCAATAGAAAAGTACAAAAAGATACACAACTTCTAGATCTCACACTTACCTATCATCCTACCAAAGGGTTTTGTAAAATACTAAATATAATTATATATTTTGTGCAGCGCACGAAAAAAGCTATGTTATGTTTTTCTGAAAAAATCAGGAACAGTTTTTCGTGCATAAAAAAATTTAGTAGTTTAGAAACTAGATTCAAAGTACTATAATTCTTATTATTTTCTCAACTCCTAGTTTTGAGTGCATGACCTTCAAATATCTCTTTGAATTTCAGGTTTACCTGTTTTCAGAAGAAAAAAAAAAGTGGCCACTTATACCCCCCTTTTTGTTCACCATCTTGGTGCACTTACCCAACTCTCTTCTCAGATTTAGCTTTTCACCATTCAATTTTTCAACTTCTCTAGCCAATGCATCAATGTTAGCTTCATCTGAAGAACTATTATCAAAAATTTCCAATAGTTGTTTAGTTAGCTCTCTCCTTTTGACTTGTGAAGCTTTGAATCTGACCCTTAGGGTTTCAAGCTCATCCTTAGTAGCTTAAAGCACTCTAGCCATCTCAAAGTAGCTCATATCCCCCATGGTGGCTTTAGGTTTTTCTTCCAAGTGATTAAGCCTTAAAGAAGTTAGGTTCTGATACCAATTGATAGACATATAAAGCACTAAGAGCGGAGGGGGGTGAATCAGTGACACCAAAAACAATACTACTTTAAACACTAACCGATAGATATACTTAACAAATTTCTTAAACACTATAAATGCAATCCAAAATGATATTAGAGAATCCACAAAAAGTAAAACATCCAGCATAACACAAGTTTTTATATGTGGAAAACCCAAATGGGAAAAACCACGGTGAGATGAGACTCACAAGTTAACTGTCTGCAGTAATAGGTAATTGACTGGTTAAGGTCTACAAAATTGCTCTGCTAGGAGTGAATCCTATTAAATATCCCAAAGCTATGTTAGGAGCTATACCCTATTAAAGGTAGTAACTTTTTAGGAGTAAACTCGGTAGAGGATTTCTAAATCCAAACCAATGGATCACCTTGTTAGAGGATTTGTACAATGAAGCTTGTTAGAGATTACCCAGTTAGGGGATTTGACTATTGTAGTGATTAGAAAACAACAGGTGGTGTGATCTAGAAGTAGAACAACTTGCTTGAATAGATCCTCTTCTGCACACTCAAAACTACATCACCAACATATTCTTCAATCTCTTCAACAACTTAACTTTGCATCAAATCATCTCATATCATGTCTATAAAATAGTTCATCATAATGTCATTATATAGACATTTAGATTTTATGTCGGCCTTAGAAATTATATCACAATTTCCTAGGTGCAGTGTACCTAGACAATCAAACATAACTCATCACAAATTATGGCCAAAATTTGTCAGTTAGGATAACTCATCACGATCGGTGATAACTCATCACACAATTAGTGAATACCAGTTGGAACACCGATACCAGTTAGAGTTAACCATATCAACATGTAAACCGATTGTCCTTCATTGCTTCTTTGATAATCTCCATTGGATCTTCAGGTTGTCTCTATGTACCGGTTTGACACCATCATCAACGAAACATCTAATACTAGTAGAAATATAATACAAATAACTTTGAAGTAACACCAGTAGACAAACATGTGTGTGTGTGTACATGTTCCATCAATGACAACATATGAAGTCATTCATTACAATCATCACCAAGCTAACAATCTCCCCCTTTGGCATTGATGGCAACACTTAGAAAAATTTACAATTATACAACTAAGTGTGCTTACAAAAATTGAACACATATATTTCTACTCCTACTCCCCCTTAACAATACAAACAAAATTTTCACAACAGACATACATATTTCTACTCCTCCTTTGACAACAATGCCAAATTGAAAAGAAAAATACATATATATAGAAAAATTTGTATCAAAAGTTTACATATACAGAAAATTGAAAATTTGAATCAAGGAGTATTCATTGAAATTCTTAGAAAAATGTCACTAAAAGTACGCTTCAATTGACAAAAATCATTTTCCCATGTCTCTAGCAAGGTTTCAGTGAGCTTGATTGTAGTCATAACCTGTGTACAAAATTCTTCCATTGCATCAAGTGTACATGTCTCTGGAGTAGCCAAGATTGCTTCTACATTCTTGTATGCTTTTTGTAACATGTCCACTTTTGGTCTGATTAAATTCTTCAACTCCTTCAAGGATCAGAGTCTTTTTGCCTGTTCACAATCATATGCATCCAACTTGTTTTGCAAATTATCAACCATTCTACCAAAAATGAATGTAGAATCTTGTAGAGGTATGTAAGAACTACATATCTTTTCTAGTTCTTTCTCAATCTCTATTCGCATTTGATTGATATTAGTATAAAAGAATGAAACATTAGATGTAGATGCAAGAATTTTTCCTCCTATTTCAATAGCTTTTCTTAATAGATGATTATTCAGTGATAGGGCGATTCTCCCTGTAGCAATATCCTTCATGATCTGTTATCCTCGCTTCTTTATGTATCTCTTCTCTGCATAGTTCTATGCTACTTCCTCAAGGGACTTAAGTTGGTCAGAGGTATCAGCAACCAGCTAGCCAAGCTTGCCAATGGGAGTTGACAAGTTCCCTATAGCAATTTTTGGTAGAAGGCTTGAAAGAATATCTACAACATTTTGAATGGTTTCTGCTTCCATTCTCTATTCCTTAAGCATCTTCTTCTGAGCTCCAGATTTCATCACATTTTCAAACTCCAGTAATTCGGATGCACTCATGTTATCAACATTTATAGGCCCTTTGATGCCAAATGAGTCATCATCATCATCATCATTATTCTACTGTTTAACTAATGTTTTTTCTGGTTCAGCAGATGTCTCCTTATTAGTCTTCTCTTCCTTTTGTTCTTTCACCTTTTCTTGTTCAGAGGTCTGTTTATCAACTTTTTCAGCAGGTTTGTCCTAAGTAGCCTGTGAAATCGGTGGGAGTTGGGGTTTCACTTGTTGATCATTTACCAGTGGGGGTGGAATATCCACACATGGTTGAGTTGCCGGTATCTCCACTGTATTAACCTATGAATCAGTAATTTCATGTGGCTTTATATTTGGTGAAATCATGTTTCCAGATAGATCTATTGTATCTTGAATATCATCAACAAAAATTATTGGTTGGGAAGTAGTGTCATCCTTCGTCTTGATAGGATAGACAATATCAATGTGCACTATTTCTTCCTCATCCATTTCTGGTAAATCCGCAATATCTTACTCATTAGCCTATTGGGACTTTATTAGTTTACACATATTTTGAATCTCCTTTGCTATCTGATGAGTATCAACTTCAGCAGGTTGCACCTTCCCATTAATTAGCTTCAATCTTCTTGACTTAAAAGAAAATTGATCTTTGTGTTTATCAAGCAATGCAATTAACTCGTCTTTTGACAAATCAGGAAAATATTCCACAAACACATCATCAATAATTTCTTTTTCTTTCTTCGGAGCTTCTTCCCATTTATTCAAAAGAATAATATATAAAGAATCATAAATATCCTTCTTAAGATCATGAAGTAATTGATAGTAATGACACAAATAGCTAATTACCTATTGAACAATTTGTTCCTTCTGATATTCATCAAATGAATCAAAATATTCTTTGATAGTATCAAATCTATTCCTTACCAATGTCTTTACCGTTCTCTCAAAATTAGTCACAGGCTTGTAAGCCAAAGCATTAATGGGAATAGTATGTTTATAGGTGGCTTCAACTGGTTTGGACTTCTTGCCAGTTGCCTTTACCTTCATTGGTTCTTCCTCAGTATCAGTATCATCAAATTTTGCTTGAAGAATCAGTTGTCGACCTCTTTTCTTTGTTGCAGTCCACTTCTTTATATATACCTTAGGTACCAGTTCCTTTTTAGTTTGGACATTTCGTGTCACTGTTGTAGTTTTTGACACCAGAGGGGCTTGCTCAACCTTCTTCTTTCCTTTACCACTACTGGTTGGAGCACTACTGGTTTCAGCTTTTGCAATTTCTTCCTCAACAATATCCAGTCTTTTCTTCTTCTTGTCCATTGGAGATGCCAACAGGTTATTGGCATAACCAATCTATAAGTCATAATTGACTTCATAGCTCATGTCTTTCATTTCATCTTCTCTAGGATAATAGCTTCCATCAGACAAAAATCAGTGGTGACTGTGAAAATGATGTTCTTAGCAAAGTTTTTCACCACATCCTTAGGCAGCCTTACCCTCATACTCATTTTCTTCTGAAACTCATTGAAATATTTGTTCATTGCAGCCGAGAAAGTGTTCTTAACAACCTTAGTGTTGTTCTTGATCTTAGCGGTAATCGATAGGTCTTTAGACCATTCAAGATCACCAATTATCGGTAGGAAATTCTAGAAATAAAAGAATAAACCAATCAATAACTAACCAAATTTGAACTTTTGACTGTTGTCCTTCTTGATAGACTGTAGATTCAATATTAATTGATTGCTTATGGCCTCACAAAGGTCATAATTTGCATTCTCAACAATCATTTTGTAGGCAGTATGCACTACTGCAGATGGCACACTGTTCATTCTACTGGAATAGAATATTCGGTAGCCTATAACCATAGTAGGTATTTTAACCTTTGGGTCCTTAATATTATTAACAGAAAAAGCACACCCATCAAAGGTTGATGAGGTTAAAGTGGTTACTGTTTGTTTAGAAATTCACCTCAACTTGGCAACTTCACCGGTTGACCAAAAACCAGTCACACTTTGAATATCCTCCTTGGTTATAGTGTGTGTCCTTTCCAAATACATATTCTCACCATGAACATGACTCAGAATGATTGGGATATGTTCGTATTCAAAATCCTCAAGAAAATAAGTTGCATTATAAAAACCCTTCTCATAAACCCTGATGTACTCAGATTGAATCTTTCTGCTCTTATCGCAAAGGGATTTCAACTGAGAGTAAATCGACAATGATCCTAAATCTTCAATTTTACAATCAATGTAGCTAGACAAATCACCTTTTACAATGACTCCATCAGGAACTTGAGATAAAGCATTATAAGACATAATTCATTTTGATTATACAACCTCCATAGGTTCTAATGTGATCATTAACATCTCTACTTGCATAGATGACGAAGTTGTTTCTGCTAAACTAGATTCGAAGTGGGATTTACAAAGAAATACGTTAATTCGCATGCGTTTCCTTGATTACTGGTTGATTTCTCAAATGCACACCGGTTCAACCTTCACTAACCTTCGAATCAACTTCAATCATGCAAAACATGACACAAATTTGACTAAAACTGGTTATCAATTCTCTCTTTGCTTTGCAAGTGCTCAAGAATTCTCTCTCGAATGCATTTAGGGTAAAAATATCATAGTAAAACTCGCTTTTATCCTTTTTACCTACTGCAATTAATGCTCGACCACTAGGGTTACAAACCCTAATACATCGCTTAACAATGCATAATATTAATAGGTGTAAAATCGGTTCATAAACTTTTGAGAAATCATTGACAAAAGATATCAAGATTTCATACATAACAACTCAAAAAATTCAAATTTTCCCACCCTTCTTTTAAAGGGTCTGAAAGTAGATTTACCGCTATTCTCCCCTTAGCCCTGTTGAAAGGCTCAGTTCACCATTGCAGGATTCTCCACACTGGGTGAAGGATTAGGTTCTTCTACAGGTATATCATCACTCTTCTTTTTCCAGATTCGATTCATCTCTTCTCTGGTTTCCTCAGCATTTACCTTCTACTTTCCTTTCTGATCTTGAGAATAATTAACTAGTTTGTTCTTTGTGGATCTACAGAAACTTCCCCATGTATCTCGATTTATGACAATGATAGCAGGCCATTCCAAATGATCTCCAGGGTCCTGCATTGCCTCTTCCAGTTCTCCTTCTGCAATTCATAGCCACATGACCATAATTGTTACAAATGGTGCAAATGACATTAGTTACCTTTTCCATCTCAAATGGACTAAACTGATTGACATAGGGTCTCTGCTACTTCATGTTACCCCAGTTATCATAGGTTCTCATCTAGTTGCCATTAGGTGTTGGTCTTAGGTGAGGTACTAGATTATTTGCTCCATATCTGCATTCAACTGATCTATGTCCATACATTTTGCATGTGAAATAATGACCTTCAAATATCTTAGATGCATACCTAGTATTTACATTGTAGCTTATATTTCCATTGGTTTTGTTTCTACACACATTTACAGTATGACCAGGCTTATGATAGATAAAGCAAACAGGTTTAAAAACTTTCTTACCGGTAGGCTTGTTAGCCTTAGGAGAATATTTGTCCTTGTGAATGTTGCTCTTTGTACCAGAAGACTCTCATTTCTCAGATGTGTTAAAACCTAGTCCAGATGTATCACCTTTCATCCTCTGTGATTGAATCTTCTCATCCAACATGGTAGAACTTGTATTGAACTTTTCCAGCTTTCCATTAACCTCAGTGATTTCTTTAGTAAGATCTTCATTGTGTTTTGAAAGGGTCTCTCTCAGAGATGATGCCATTTCAAGATCTAGCTATAAAGCCTCTTTTTCTTCTTTCTCAGCATGCCAATGCTCATGAAAGGTTGCATTTTATCATTTGATCTTGGAAATCTCATGATCTTTGTCTTTGACAAGGTCTTCAACTGTCCTCCTAGCTTCCAGCTCTTGACTCATGCAGATAGTTAGGGCTTCTAACTCTCCTCTTAGATTTAGATTTTCACCATTTAGTTTTTCAACTTCTTCAGCCAATGCATCAATGTTAGTTTCATCTGAAGAACTATTATTAGAAATTTCCAATAGTTGTTCAATTAGCTCCCTCCTTTTGACTTGTGAAGCTTTGAATCTGACCCTTAGGATTTCAAGCTCATCCTTAGTAGCTCATAGCCCCCATGGTGGCTTTAGGGTTTCCTTCCAAGAAATTAAGCCTTAGATAAGTTAGGCTCTCATACCAATTGATAGACTTGTAAAGCACTGAGAGGGAGGGGTGAATCAATGACAACAAAAACAATACTACTTTAAACACTAACCGGTAGATATACTTAACAAGTTTGTTAAAAACTATGCATGCAATCCAAAATGATATTAGAGCATCCATAATAATTAAAACATCTAGTATAACACAAATGTTTATACATGGAAAACCCAAATGGGAAAAACCATGGTGCGATGAGACTCACAAGTTAACTATCTGCAGTAATAGGTAACCTATCGGTTAAGGTCTACAAAAGTGCTCTACTAGGAACGAATCCCGTTAAAGATCGCAAAGCTTTGTTAGGAGCTCTACCCTGTTAAAGGTAGTACCCTATTAGGAGTAACCTTGGTAGAGGATTTCTGAATCAAAACTAATGGATCACCTTTTTACAGGATTTGTAAAATGAAGCTTGTTAGAGCTTACTCAGTTAGGGGATTTGATTGTTGTAGTGATTAGAAAACAACAGGTGATGTGATATAGAAGTAGAGTAACTTGCTTGAATAGATCCTCTTTTGCGCACTCAAAACTGCATCACCAACATATTCTTCAATGTATTCAACAACCTAACTTCGCATCAAATTATCTCATATCATGTCTATAAAATAGTTCATCATAATGTCATTATATAGACATTTAGATTTCATGTCGGCCTTAAAAATTATATTACAATTTCCTAGGTGCAGTGTATCTGGACAATCAAACATAACTCATCACAAATTACCGCCAAAATTTGTTAGTTAGGATAACTCGTCACATTCGGTGATAACTCATCACACAAACAATGAACACCAGTTGGAACACTGATACCCATTAGAGTTAACCATATCAACATGTAAACCAATTGTCCTTCATTGCTTCTTTGATAATCTCCATTGGATCTTCAGGTGGATGTCAAGTTATTGGACTATATATACCAATTGTCTCCATGTACCAATTTCACACCATCATAAGAAAAACTTCTAATACTGCTAGCAATATAATACAAATAACTTTGAAGTAACATCGGTAGACAAACATGTGTGTGTGTACACATGTTCCATCAATGACAACATATGAAGTCATTCATTACAATATCATCAAGCCAACAATTATATCTTTAGTTTATTTAACAAATTGTCTTGTGCGTCATCAACATGTCACCCTTTTGTTGGGGGGATCTGATGTGTCTTTACCCTATCATATCATTTCTATGATTACCACTAGTTGTAAACTGATAAACCTTATCTCTCTGTACTTCATAATAAACTCCAATTCCTATCTATCATTTTAAAATGGTTGCTCATTACTTTGCCTTAATTCCTTGTAATAATTCCAACTCATACGTTATATCGTCCTTACCATTTTCTTACAAACCATCATTAATATCATTTTTCAAGGATTATCTCTATGAGTGGTTTTGCCATAGTGCTAACCTCATGGAACTGTTCTTAGTAATGTCAGTGTAGAGACTTCTTAATACAATCATGGCCAAGGATCACCAACCGCATTATGAACCAATCTCGATGGATGAATTAAGAGCTCACAAGAATGAGGAAGTCTATGATGAGTTCAAGAAGGAAAAATGGGATACCTATTTTAAACGGTGAAGGGGGTTTGATAAGAAGTTTGCCTATGAATTTGCAATGGGTTTTCATGATAATCAAGTTTCTATTTGAGGAATGGAATTTCCCTTCAATGTAGACATTGTGTCTGAAGTCACTAGATTGTCCATGGAAGGTGAAAATTATGTTCTGACTAGATCAAAGAAAGTTATGGACTCGCATCCTATCAAGAATCAATTCTTGAAAAGGGGCGAATCATTTAGCATGGTCCAAGGGCAAGGTATGCAATTAGCCTTGTTGCTAAAGATGTAGCTAGATTCCTTATTCAGTATATTACATGTGATGAGAGGTATAGTTATGTGTTTGCCAAACATTTTAGGCTAATAATACATTGTACGACACAACCAATTAGTCAGTGTACCCTATTTTTAGTTTTACTCTCTCAAACATATGAGTGAAGTTGTCTAAGAGGGCAAGTGTAATTCCTTAGCATAGCATGGTCTAATCAGGTAAATAATCATCCACCAACTAAAAATGCTTTCTCCCTAGGTGATTAGGATTCATTTATTAGCTCAGATGACCAAACTAGTTCTTAGGCCTCTAAAAATAAAGATTCCTCAAATGAATCCTCAGATAAAGAGGAACCCTATGAAGAAGTTCATTCTTTAAATATGTTGGTGCAACTACAAAAAACCTTCCTGGTAACCCTAAAGAAGAAAGTGGGGATCTGGGTATAAAGTCTAGTCCTATGACAAAATGAGCCCTTAAACAAATGGCTAGTAAAACCCCTAGTCCAAATGTTTGAGAAATTGGGGCTTCAAGTGTTAAACCATTTAAAGTTCCTAAGGTTGAGGGGATGTCTTCCACATTAGCCGAATAAAAATAAACTCCTAGTCCCAATGAAAAACAGCATCCTTACCTTTCTTTTGATAGGAAAGGTAAGAAGTAGTCAGAATCTCCATAATCCCCTATGTCTAAATTGGATGACCTAGCTAAAGTAGCTAGCTATATGGAAAGCCAACAAGAGAAATATTTCAACTCGGATCTATAAACCTTGTCTGGAAGCTTAAAGAGATGGGGTAAAGCTAGTAGGGAGCATATAAATGCCAAAAGAAGAAAAGTAAAAGAAACTGAGTTTGTCGTCCTGAAGAAGAAAAATACAAGAAAATCGTGTAAGGATAGTCCAATATTAGAGACCCATGCTACTACATAGTCTTTCATAAAAAATTCTCAATGAATTTGAATAAAATATGTCAAAAGAAAGTATGAAAAAATATCTGCAATAGAGCATATGGATTAGGTAGAATGCGTATTCTTACCTTTTGTTGATGTAGGGAAAATGATGATAATAACATATAAAGAAGAAGGAAAAGAAAAAAAAGAACAAGAATTTGTGATACAATCACAGGAAGCAATTGGGATTCTACAAAATTTGGGTGTCAAATTGAATGAGGAGAATTGTATACTTTGGGCTCAGTTACAAGAGGCCCATATTCTTAATTATAATCAGGTAGCAGAAATTGGAAAAATTAAAGCAGATCTTGAGTCTAAAGATGTGGAGAATTGATGGCAAGAGACACTATACTAGTTGAATTAAGTGCTTGAAGAATGTTTCGGGGTTATCATTGATGGAAACTCAAATCAAAAATCATATCCAGTATAATTAAATTATTTTACCGGAAGTTTTATATTCATTTTTCTTAAGTCTGGAAGGTGGAATACAGTATGCGACAAAGTATGGGTACATTGAGAAAAAATCAATTTTGGTTACATAGTTTTTATTATAGTGGAAGAGTTAGCTATTTGGATGTTCGAGACAACTTAATTCACAATCCTAGCCTCCGGTATTGATTCTCGTGCAAGATAGAAGATCCAGTATCCGATATTTCAGGAAGAACGAGGTTATTTTAGTGTAGTGTATTATAAAGAATCTTTGGGATGATGTCAGAACAGTGGAAGACAGTCACTTTGTGCTTAACTAAAATTGGATTTTGGGATTTGTAGATGCTACTCATTAGTTCAAACATTCTTGTTGTCATTGTAATTCATTTTTAGGATAGTGAGTCCTCCTGGGGTTGTAGCCCTCTTTCGTAATTGAGCAGCCAGCTCTAGGTAGTGTGCCTAAATGCATGTGCATTCCCCTCTTGTAATATTATTATACTCCTAATCACAGTATTATAATATTGTGGGTCTCAATCCCATCGTGGTTTTTCCCTTTCTGGGTTTCCACATAAAAATTTTGGTGTTATGGTTTTGTGCTTGTTTTCATTTAGTTTTTGCACTTTTCTTTTACTCATTTGCATCTGGTGGTTTAAGAATCGGTTTAAGAAAGTTATTAATTGCAAAACACTAATTCAACCCATCTCTCAGTGTTCATTGATTCCAATAATTGGTATCAGAGCCTAGTTCCTCCGAGGAAGCCTAAAATATTGAGGAAGATCCAAGAGAGTGAATCAATGGACTCTAATTTGTAGAAACAACTTATTGTGGCACTTGAACACCTAGATGCAGTAAGAAAATAAGCAAGTAGCCTGAGAAGAAACTTGAGTGATGCTGAAAATTTTATTGAGTCATTGAAAGAACAAGTGAACACATCCAAAGAGAAGAGAAAGGAGTTGATGGACAAACATAAGGAGAAATAAGAGCAAACCATTGATAATCAAGTCCTAAAAGACAAGACAAATGAATGTGAAAAACTTGCTAGAGATAATGCAGTTTTGAAGAATGAAATGCAATCCATTGTGATGAAGCTGACAAAGGAGATTCAAGACATGAATAAGAATGAGGAAATTTTGATTCAGTCAGTGAAGGATAGATCTGATGAATGTTGCAGATTGAATCATGAAAATGACCTGTTGAAGCTTGAATTGATACAGTCTCAGAATAATGAGCAAGAGCTTGAAAGACAAATCATAATTCCGAGAGATGAACTTACCACTGCTAATGAGTACAAATAAAAATTCAATGCTAGCTCAACCAAGCTAGATGAAATGCTACAAAGTCAGAAGAGTAAAGGTGATATGGGAGGAATTGGATTTGAGAAAGGAGAAAGCTCCAAATTTGGTCAAAGCAATCATTAGAAGAACAAGAGATCTCCAGTAAGACAACCTAATTCTTATAAATTTAATGGTAAATGTTTTGTTTGCGATAAATTTGGTCATATGGCAACTCAATGTAGAAATAGAGCTAATTAGAATAATTCATCATTATGTGGACAATGTTTCAATTGCAATAAATATGGTCATAAGTCAATTGAATGTAGAAGTATGGTAAATAGGAGAAATGTTAGATGTTGTGCTTGTGGAAGATTTGGACATATTGCTAACCAATGTAGATCAAGAGGAAATCAAAGTAATTCTAGACCTAATAAGAGAAACGATATTATTTGCTATGCTCGCAACAAATCCAGTCATATTGAAATTTTTTGTAGAAGCAAGAATGCTTTGACAGACAAGAACAAAGAAATGAAAAGGGCAAAGTGAAAGTTGAAGAGATCAAAGAGAAACACAAGAAGATGTTAGGAACCAGAAAGACAGCTGAGAGGGGCAGGGTAAATCAGTTGTCAATGATTTTCAACCCAATTATAAATTAATTCAACTTAATACTTAATACCAGTAAACCAATCTTAATGTCGATTAAACAGATTAATAGTGTATATCAATACCAGTGAAAATTAATGCATGACACAGAAATATAAACAATATCCACAACACATAACATAGATATTTTTTATTCTTCTTTTTCGAAGGAGGAGGAATCCGACAATGACTCCTTGTCTGATAATGAGGATAGCTCTGATGACTCAGAGTATGAGAGTAGTAAGAAGAGGAAATCAAGACCCTCACCTTCTAAGGGCAAAAAACTTCAAAGCAAACCCTTGATCAGCATCTCTTCGGAAGAACAGGATTCAGATTATTCTGAGGAGAAGAAGAACCCTAAGGGGTAGCTGAAGAAGAAAAGTAAAAACCAAGCCCAGACCCAGAAGAAGCATAAGAAAAAAGAGGAGACTGGCAAGGAACCGGAAGCTGACAAGAAAGCTAGGACCTTGGAAGCCGAGCACAGCCTAGATAAGGAGATAATGGAAGAGACTCTTAGGGCTGCCGACACTATCTCCACCCTCCATATCCCTAAAGATGAACAAGTAACCCCTGGAAAAGAGACTCCCTCTTCTAGCCCTCCTCCCGAGGCCTTGAATGGTTTTATGAAAACTATTGAATGGCTCATTGATGGTTACAAGAAAGTTGTGGATGAGTATTAAAAACTATGCAACAGAGTCCTAATTCTAGAGACCATTAATATTGGAGAGGGGAATACAATGGTTGACTATATCGAGGACCTGAAAAAAACTATTGCTAAAGTGGAAGACATCAGAGATGCTTTTAACCCTAGGTTTGAGAAGATTGAAAAGGAGATGCTGGACAGAAAAAGCCTTGTGGAAATTAGTGAAAAAACACTCTCGGATACAGTCACCAAAGTGGAAAAAATTGAGGAGTGCCTTAAGAATATTGTGGAGTAGAGCCTTAGTATTCTGAAAATCTCGACCAATAATACTCATACCCTCATCAGTAAGCTTGATGACGACAAGGAAATCCAGGAAATTGATCTGGACACTGAAGGAACAGGGGAAGCTCAAGGCCCCAGAACCCACACCAGAGGCAAGACAAAGGAAAAGAAAATGAATAAGGATCTGGAAGAGCTAAAAGCTGTCGGGGCGACCTATGATGAGTTGGTGATAAAGGCAGAGGATCTGCTAAAGAAAATTGCTATGTAGTGTCTCCTCAGTTTCTTTGTTGTGTTTTGTTGTTTTGTTCTTTCTGTTCGCTAGTCTTTTGGCCAGTTGCTATGTATGCGAACTTTAATTCCTTTTGTTGCTCTTTTTCTTTCTATGATGTAATGGTTTCGGGTCCTTAAAACCTATTTTTTAATCAATCAGAACATAGATATTTTTGACATGGAAACCCTGTAAGGGGAAAAACCACGGTGGGAAACCTTACCCACAATCAGATGATACTACTGTAGATAGTATGTGTATACAAATGGGGTCTGTACATGCAGAAAGGCCAAATGCCTAGAGCACACTACTCAATAATGGGAGTCGCATTGACTACATTAGGATGGTTAAATCCTAGAATAAAGTATTGCTTCAAAGTGCATCTGCAATGCTGGATTCAGTACTGGTTTAAGCTATGATAAACACCTTTAAACCTTCCTTTAACCTTCAAATGATGTCTACTTGCTTCGCTCTATTATTAGCTCATATGATCTTCAATATTCGCACATACCATGTTACAATACCATACCATGACCATACATTCATCTCACAAATGAGATCTTACATTTATACAAAACCTAAGACCAAATACTAAGGTCGGCTCACTAAGAATATTACATTCAAATCAATTGCAAAATAATTCTTGACAATATGTCATCCTCAATACAATAACCAATAATAAATAATGTGTCATGCTGATCTGGAATAGATAACGTATACCGGTCCATAACCTAGACCTATTTGCCGGTAACAACAAATATGTCAACCCGATTAGACCAATAACCAAAACACCAAAACCAAGTATCCAAACCATGTCTTCGACATAATCAAGTGATCTCCAAATGATAAAAAGTCATCATCAGTATCGGTGAACCATATAACCTATCGGTGAGCATATACCGGTGACTGTGCATAAGTCACCGACCTTGCCGGTGAACACAATGTGTTGGTTCAACAGTAAACCAATATAACCATAGTGCCAAATCAACAATGTAGATCTCCAGAAGGATAAGTGTTGACATCAATGACAACCAATGCAACACATCCATAATACCAACAATCTCCCCCTTTGGCATTGATGGCAACACTAGATGGAAAAACATCTAAGTGCCAAAGAAAAATGCCAAAAAAAAACCAAAAACCAACAATCTCCAGAATAGATCAATGCCAAAAATCAAAACCATAATACAAAGGGTATATATCTCTCCCTGAATGAATAATGTTTTTCCATAGATATCTCTCCCCCTTTGACATCAAATGCCAAAGCAGTTAAGAAGAAATACCAAAACATACAAGCAACTACTCCCCCTGAGAAGTAGTTGTCCTCCATCAAAGCCAGGAAAAGATTTCTCTATTAGTTTCTGTCGGTTTGATGCCAATTTTTAATCATCTAAGTCTATGTCGGTGAGGGTATTACCCCAAGCTGCTCTCTAAGATATTCAAAGGTTTTCTTAGGCAAAGGCTTTGTAAAGATATCTGCAATCTGCTCTTTAATATTCACATAAACCAATCTTACGTCTTTTGCTTCAACATTCTCTTTCAGAAAATTATACTTGATAGAAACATTCTTAGTCTTAGAGTGAAATACCAGATTCTTTGATATATCAATTGCTTCTAAATTATCACAATAAATCATTATCAGTTCTTTTCATTTTACCTTTGTGTCTTTCAACATTTGCTTAATCCATAATACCTAAGTATAATTAGTTGTTACTGCAACATATTCTGATTTTGTTGTCGATAATGATGTACAACTCTGCTTCTTGCTTATCCATGAAATCAATCCGCTACCAAGAATGAATGCACTGCCAGTGGTACTATTTCTGTCATCTACATCTCCTTTCCAATTTGCATCGGTGTATGCACATAAATAAAAAATTTCATCTTTAGGATACCATAAACCAAGATTTGTTGTGCCTTGTAGATACCGGAAAATCCTTTTTACTACTAATTCATGATTTTATTTAGGATTACTCTAAAACCTTGAAACAATACATATTGCATTCATTATATCAGGTCTGGTTTGTGTCAAATACAGTAAACCTCCAATCATAGATTTTTATCTTGTCGGATTAACAGGAGCTGAATCATCCTTCAATGTCAATTTATCAGTTGTAGTCATAGGAGTACTTACCGGTTTAGAGTTTTCCATACCAAATTTCTTCAGTAGTTCCTTCAGTTATTTTGTTTGACATATGAATATACCTTTATTAGTTTGTGAAATCTGTAATCCTAAAAAGAATTTTATCTCCCCAATCATAGACATTTCAAATTCTTCCTGCATGTTGTTAGAAAAGTCCTTACACAATCCATCTTCTCCTCCAAAAATGATATCATCAACAAACACTTCAATAACCAAGATGTCATCATTAGTCATGTTGTAATATAAGTTGGTGTCAACATTACCTTTAGTGTAACCAAGCTTCAAAAGATATTTGTCCAATCTAGCATACCAAGCTCTAGGTGCTTGCTTCAATCCATACAGAGCTTTCCTTAATCTGCAAACCATATCTTTATCATTTGTCAATGAAAATCCATCAAGTTTTTCAATGTAAACTTCCTCTTCAAGATCACCATTTAGAAATACACATTTTACGTCCATCTGATATACTTTATAGCTCTTATGAGCTGCAAATGAAAGAAATAATCTATCTGCATCAACTCTAGCTACTAGTGCAAAAGTTTCATTATAATCAATTCCCTCTTTCTGTGAATATCCTTTACAAACTAATCTTGCTTTGTTCTTTATTACCTTACACTTCATTAATTTTATTTATAAATAACCATTTAGTTCCAATTACATTTTTGTCTTTAGGCCAAGGAACTAATGTCCATGTATTGTTCTTTTCAATTTGTTCTAATTTATCCTTCATTTCTTTTATCCAATGTTCGTCTTGACATGCTTCAAAAACAAATGCTGGTTCAATTTGAGAAATTAAGCATACCTCTTGATTTGCCAATCTTCCTCTTATCATAACACCTTGATACTTATTCCCAATTATCTGATTTTCTGAGTGATTCAGTCTTACATACCTGGGTTTATTCACATGTTGTTGTTCTTCAGTCATTTGATGATGCCGGTGTGACTAGATCCACATTTTATTTTTATTGGTTTATTTAAAATCATCTCAACTGCTGGTTCGGAATCTACAGACCTTGAATTTCCTCTAAAGTGTTCATTTATCTTCACATTAGCACTTTCAATGATCTTCTGCAATCTTTTATTAATACATCTATATGCCTTGCTCTTAGATGAATAACCAAGAAATATTCCTTCATCACTTTTAGGATCAAATTTACCAACATACTCATCTCTTCTAATATAACATTTTCTTCCAAATATTCTGAAGTATTTAAGAATAGGAGTATTGCCAAACCATAGTTCATAAGGGGTCTTACCAATTTCACCTTTGATGTGAACTCTGTTGAAAGTGTAAACCATTGTATTTACTGCTTCTCTCCAGTATGCATGAGGTAGATTTGCTTCCAATATCATGCTTCTAGCTGCTTCTAGAATAGTTTTGTTCTTTTTTCCACAATTCCATTCTGCTGAGGTGTCTGAGGTGCTGATAGTTGTCTTTTGATTTCATTCACTTCACAGAATGTATTAGATTCCTTAGATGTAAATTATCCTCGTTGATCAGATCTTAAACATTTTATTTTCTTACCAGTTTCATTCTCTACCATTTCCTTGTATAACTTGAATTTTCCAAAAGCCTATGATTTCTCCCTAAGAAAAGTAACCCAACACATTCTAGAATAATCATCAATAATTAGCATAAAATATCTATCTCCCTGTAGACTTCTTGTTCTTGTCAAACCACACAAGTCAATATGAATTAAATCAATAACATTATTGGATTTCTCATAAATACTCTTAAAATTTGTTCTAACTTGTTTTCCCATTTGACATTCCTTACATACCGGATTATGAGGTTTCACAATCTTAGGTAAATCCCTTATTGCCTTAGTTGAATTGATCTTTACAATGTAATCAAAATTTATATGATAGAGTCTCTTATGCCATAACCAACTTTCATCAATATGTGCAATCAAACATGTCTTATCATTGTTATTCAAATGAAAGATATTACCTTTAGTCTGATTACCGGTTGCAATCTCCAATCTAGTTTTGTTTCTGATTTTGCATTTTTCATTCTTGAATTGTAACTGAAATAGCTTTTGAACTAATTAACCAACACTCAAAAGATTATGCTTCAAACCTTCAACATAATAAACATTGTTAGTATTGTGCTTTCCATCCAAAGATATAGTGCCTTTTCCTTTGATTAAGCAAGCTTTATCATCGCCAAATCTTACTAGACCTCTATTATATTTCTGAAAAAGATAAGAATTTACTTTTATCACCAATAATATGATGTGAACATCCACTATCAATGATCTATTCATCTTTTTCCTCAATTTTAGTTGTCAAGGCCTGCTCTACCAGTGGGACAGTATGTGCCAGTTGATCTTCCTTTATTGCAACAAATGCCCATCCATTGTCTGTCAGTTCTTCATCAATATAGTAACATGATTTATCTTTGTTCTTCTTAAATCTGTATCTGTGATATTCAGGCTTAGGCTTATATGTTCTTTTAGCTTCCTCTGTCAATCTTGCATTTCTATCAGGACATCTAGATGCTATGTGACCAACTCTATTGCAATTAAAACATTTAAACAGTTCTTTACCTTCATACTTACTTCCAACTGGACCTTTAGGCATCTTCCTTGCAAATAGTGCTTCAAGTTCTTCCAGTTCTTCATTTTCCCTCCTAATATCTTCAAGTTCTTTTGCATAAAGTGCTTTCCAATCAGATTTGTTAGATGATGATGATGATGCTGTGAAGGCTAAATCAATCTTATTTGTAGCAACATGACCAAATTCCTCAGGCTTAAATACTGAAAGTTTTCCAACCAAGGTATCTCTAGATATTGATGTATTAGGCATTGTTCTCAACTCATTAATAGTAGTTACTTTCATTTTGTAAGCCAGTGGAAAATATCTTAAAACTTTAGAAACAATTTCATCTTCACTTAAGGATCCTCCACAACATTGTATTCCTAAAACAATTTCATTAACTCTTTCCATAAAAATAGAAATTCTTTCATCTTCTTCCATTTTCAAATTTTCATACCTGACCCAGTAACATTCCAGTTTTGCAATTTTGATAGTGGTATCTCCTTCATTCATTTTTTCTAATTTATCCCAAATAGCTTTAGCAGTAGATCAGTCTGATAATCCCATAATTTCAACCCAATTATAAATTAATTCAACTTAATACTTAATACCGATAAACCAATCTTAATGTCGGTTAAACAGATTAACAGTGTATATCAATACCCGTGAAACTTAATGCATGAAACAGAAAGAGAAACAATATCCACAACACATAACACACAAATTCTTGACATGGAAACCCTGTAAGGGAAAAAAACACGATGGGAAACCTTACCCACAATCAGATGATATTACTATAGATAGTATGCGTATACAAATGGGGTCTGCACATGCAAAAAGGCCAACCACCTAGAGCACACTACTCAATAATGGGAGTTGCATTGACTACATTAGGATGGTTAAATCCTAGAATAATGTACTACTTCAAAGTGCATCTGCAATGCTGGATTCAGTATCGGTTTAAGTTCTGATAAACACCTTTAAACCTTCCTTTAACCTTCAAATGATGTCTGCTCGATTCTCTCTATGATCTGCTCATATGATCTTCAATATTCACACATACTATGTTACAATACCATACCATGACCATACATTCATCTCACAAATGAGATCTTACATTTATACAAAACCTAAGACCAAATATTAAGGTCAAATCACTAAGAATATTGCATTCAAATAAATTGAAAAATAAGTCTTGACAAGATGTCGGCCTCAATACAATAGCCAATAATAAATCATCTCCATAACGTGTCGTGCTGATCTGGAATAGATAACATATACCGGTCCATAACATAGACCTATCTGTTGGTAACAACAAATATGTCAACCCAATTAGACCAATAACCAAAACACAAAAACCAAGTATCTAAACCATGTCTTTGACATAATCAAGTGATATCCAGATGATAACAAGTCATCATCAGTATCGATGAACCATATAACATGTCGGTGAGCATATACCGATGACTATGCATAAGTCACTGATCTTGCCGGTTAACACAATGTGTCGGTTCAATAGTAAACCAATATAACCATAGTGCCAAATCAATAATGTAGATCTCCATAAGGATAAGTGTTGACATCAATGAAAAAACAAATGCAATACATCCATAATACCAACAGAAGATGTGGGTTAAAAAGAATGATTCAAATGTAGTAAATGGGTCCACACCTGATTTCAGTTTTGGAACCTCATCCGGTAACTAAGGTACTTGGCCTTAGGGGGAAGATTTTCATGTAGATCCTTAAAACCCCCTTTCTGAGATCTATAACTGGCTGTAGAAGGTTGCAGATTATCATGAATGGTTGTGTAGATGATCCTGAGAGATATCCAGATGATTTCATGCCAATTTGCCAGTACAATATTCATGAGATTCCGAGCATCTGGAAGAACTTTAGGGTTGTACATTTATTACACCTTAAATTTAGGTATTTGGAAGATAAAAAGGCATTTTAACATTCATTTCACATTATGTTCAAAGCGAAGAGAAGAAGAGTGTGGTGAAGAATATTGTGCAACTAAACTAGAGATAGAAAGGATTCAACGAAGATTTTTTGCATCCGGTTGAAGTCAAAAAGGTATTTTCTGAGTTTGAGCTATTTGTTCATAACCCAGAATTTGATAATGGCATCATCTGGTTCTGATGTGGCGACTCTATTGGTTGTCAAAATAACTAATAGGGAAGGGCCTAAATTTAAGAAACACCCATTCAAATCGATGGAAGATGATTTGAATGGAGCATTTTCATCTGTTTCGTATGGCATATTGCACATTGAAGATATTAGGGAATACATCCATTGCAATATTGAGGAGCTTGGGAATGTTAAAATTCTATCTCTATACACCAAGCACATGATGGATAGCATGGGCAATCTGAAACTAGATTTCAAATCTCTACAAGATAAGGGTTTCATTCAATTTGTGAAATTTCTAGTTTTTGATGAACCCGAATGGGTTAGGTACATTCTAATAAGGGTCCATGATGAATTCATATTACTTGATAAATCATACAATATCACCAAGAATGCAATCCAAGAGATGACGTGTCTGAATGCAACTGATGAAGTTTCTTGTCTAAGGAATATGAAGAACACGACGGTGACAAAGGTATCCAGTTCTCAACATAATAGCATATCGATGACAATTAGTGACATTATTGATTATGATGTTAGATTTGCCTCCATGGATGTGATAAGGTACAAGGTATATCAATCTAGCAAAAAAAAATCAGTCTTTGGTAAGACAATATATGCTATATAAAATTCATAAGGAGGATAAGTTGTATGATCTGTGTGGGGTACTTCTGAGTGAACTAATGAGTAATATAAAGAAAATAAAATAGGATAAGAAGCATGTTTTTAAGTTCAATAATTTGATTATCTATTTATCCTTCTATTTCATAAAGGAGATCCATGGTGTAGGCCAAATTCAATGGGCATATGACAAACCGGTGGCATGACAAATCAAGGAAGCCTTACAAAGATTAGAAGATGCTCAAGCACAGAAAGATATCTTATGGGGTTACTTTAAATACTTCCAAGGCATGATGCAAAGGAGGCAAAGAAGGAGAAGGATGGAGACAAGATTAAACAGGTTTTGGTGGCAAGAGACACTATGGACAAGGGCAAGCAGATTATCAACGACATAGATCTCACCAAAGGGCCTATCAATCTCAACTCACTATATTTTGTTGTCAAAGAACTCAAGGTTGTAACACTTGCACAAGCCAAAGCTAGTGAATACTTATTGAAGCATCACTCTAAGGATAAAGAGCTCATATCCATGGCTACAAGTGTGCTTGAGAAAATTCTGCCATCTTTTAAGCAAGATACTGTAGACTCACCCTCCGATAAGCCGAGGAGAATGCTAAACTAAGTGAATTCTCATTTTGTATCTTTAGAGAAAGCTGCTGAAGGAAAGTTTCTTAGACAATTCAATGGTATGTAGTTAAGGATAGTTTTGAAAATGGTTGAAGGTTATAGGGCTAGTTTGATTGCCGATTTGAAGGCCATTCAGGAGGCATTGGATGAAGGGGATAAGGTTTATAAGTCATGTCTTCTTTTTCATAAGTTCACAATTGAGATTGATAAGCTGGTATTTCTCAATCCTTTTCCCCCAATTAGTTTTTTCTAGTAATCTTGAAGCTCAGGTGATGGATCTACTTGAAAAAATTAAGAGCCTTAATTAGGAAAAAGATAGAGTAGTTGGTAGAGTGGGGGAACTAAGGAACTTAATCACTCCTCGATTGGATACTTTTCTTAGCAGTCAACGGGATGCTATGAATTCTCTAAATAAGAGTGTTCCTTTAGATCTTAGA
This sequence comes from Cryptomeria japonica, assembly GCF_030272615.1. NCBI lineage: Eukaryota > Viridiplantae > Streptophyta > Pinopsida > Cupressales > Cupressaceae > Cryptomeria > Cryptomeria japonica. The sequence goes on along the minus strand of NC_081412.1, from coordinate 314,091,301 downwards.
GGAGTAGAGATGCATGCATATCTGTTTAGTGCTCTTATAAACTTTTTGGATAACTTTAAGAAAGGTTGGGATGATCACCTGCAATCCCTAAAGACCATTTTTGCAGGCATTTTTAAATTTCTCTAAATTATTGAGTATACCCTTGTACATAAATTTTGGTGGATACCTACCTTTTCCATTGATGTCAAAGGGGGAGAGAGAGGAATGAACAATTATGTACATTTTTAGGGGGAGCTTGATGATTTTTTGATTTGTTACATTTTTGCAGTTTTGAAGTTTTATTGTGTCATTTTTCATGAAGTGTTGCCATTAATGCCAAAGGGGGAGATTGTTGGCAAGAGACAATATGCCAATTGAGTTAAGTGCTTGAGGAATGTTTCAGGGTTGTCATTGATGGCAACTCAGATCATAAATCATATTTGATATATGTTGAATTGTTCTATTGGAAGTTTGATATTCATTTTTCTTAAGTATGGAAGGTGGAATACAATATGCGATAGAGTATGGGTGCATTGAACATAACTCAATTTTGGTTGCATTGTTTTTGTTGTGGTGGATGATTTAGGTGATTGGATGTTTGAGACAGCTTAATTTGCAATCCTATCCTCTAACCTTGATTCTCGTGCAAGATAGAAGATCTGGTATCCAGTATTTTAGGAAGAACATGGTTATTTTGGTGTAGCGTGTTATACAAAATCTTTGGGATGATTTCGGTGATTGGTTTTGAGTTTGAGGTGGTCGAGACAACATGTGTGAATCATTTAATAAATTATTTAAGGTCTACATATAGATTTGTAATCGGATTGAGTCAACTTATTGTTACATGTTTCATGTTTTGCAAATATATTGAAGCCAACATATTGGTGACCTAATCAAGTGGTGTAGATATATACGGCTGATCTATTTGATCATTTTATGCATGGATCATGATGAGAAAAGAGTGTATAAGAATTTGAGTGTAGTTTCACGTGTGCTATCTATGATTTAGTGCCCTGATGTATGAAAAAGAAGTAGAACATAGCAGTTTGTCAGAACAGTGGAACACAATCGCTTTGTGCTTAACTGGAACCACATTTTGGCATTTGTAGATGCTACTCATCAGTTCAAACATTTTTCTTGTCATTTTAAATCATTTGCAAGACAATGAGTCCTCCGGGGGTTGTAGCCCTCTTTTGTAATTGAGCAGTGAGCTCTAGGCAGTGCCTAAATGCATGTGCATTCCCCTCTTGTAATATTATTATCCGGTTTGTCAATCTTTTTCCTTTGCATGAGGACATTCAAATCCTTCAGCTAGGGAGAAATTATGAGGGTTAAAAGAGCCTTTATTTTAATTATTTATTTTTCCTTTTTAATATCCTTTACCTTGTCTTCCTATCACCATTTGTCTCAAGAACTCTAGATATTTGATTAAATGTGAAAGGAAATTAAAACCATAAAAGAAATAAAAATATATTCTAGTTTTTGTTGTTGAATAGAAGGAAATGATTGAAAGGGATGTTGGAGGAGTTGAGCACATGGTTGATGAGGGGCGAGGATAAAAACAAAATAGTCTTTAAGTTTGTTCTTGCTCAAGAAAGACATTTGTTATTATATTAATGGCTAGCAACCACTATTTGTTATTATTAAAATATATGCAATTTAGAATGGGTTTTGGGCCAACAACCATTGTTGTTTTTATCAAATTATATGTGGTTTGTTGGTCATCAACCATTACAAACTAAAGGTAGACTGTTATATCATTTTGATATAAATATGTACGTAATTTGAAGATCGGGATATAGTTTTTGATATATATAAAGATATTGCTATTTAATTTGCAATTTTTATTATGTGCATATGTATTATGTGTTATTAAGTTGGTGTAATATTAACGTTTGTTGTATTGCCTAGTGAAAAATAGACAAAAGAATAGATACAACCCAAAAGAATACAAGTAGGATAAAAATAATGGAGTTAACTCTTCCACTCTCAATTGTTACTCACACTTTACAATCTTTTAATACCATTTATTACTTCCTCACCATTTGTTGCACGTCAATTGAAATCTCAAGGAGTTTTTATATACATGCATAGCTTCTTGTCACTATTGACACCTCTTAGTGTAACTAGTGTTGGTTGAAATGCAATACACATCTAAATGATTCCTTGAAATGCAAACATGTAGAATAGAAATATGCAAAATAATGGAAATAACTCTAAAGAATATGAGAAAAAATAAAAACAATGGAGGTGATTCTTTCATTCCTGGAAGTTAATTATGTTGTACTGTCTTCTATTACCATCCATTACACCCTCGCCATTTTTTGCATGTCAATTTAAATATCAAGAAATTTGTATGTACACACAAAGCTTTCTATCACTATAGATGCGTCTCGGCATAAAAGAACAAATTTTGTTTTACCATTGCACCCACTACATCAACTATTCTTAGCTACCTCCATTGAAATGCATCCCAAAAATCTCTCCACCATCTATGCTAAAAATGAGGTATAGAAATCCACCAAAGTGAAATGGAAAAATATTTTTTAGATAGATATTATAGTTTGAATTACTTTGGTAGCCTTTTATGAAAAATAAGGAGGCATAGACAAAGTAAGTAATTATTTGGTAGAATGGCACAATGTGGTTTCATTGGTTACAAATGGTAGTGTGATATACTTAAAATAGATTTGTTCCTAAAAGACTTTAGGAACTCCCATTACAAATGAATTTGACAGATTCAAAACTTAAGATCACTTATAATATTACAATGCTCCCTGCTTGCAACAAAATGGGTGATTTGTGATGAGATTAAGGTGTCTCCACCTTTAAGTCCTCACTTTAATAATTAATTTGATTAATTGTTTGGTTTATATTGTTTAATTCTTACTTCTAGGAGGTTGAAATCAAAAGTTTCCTTGTTGATTAAAAAAATGATGTGGCAACTTTCTATGAAGACTTAGGAGTCAAGTTTTGTGTTTTGATTTTCAAAACAAGAAAAAAGAAAAAAAAACAGTTTTTTTAATTTATCTTTTTTTGGAGGCTAAGTTAAGGAAGGATTTGCTTTCCTTGGAGATTTATGCATAAAAGAGAAGATACTTTTATTAATATTAGCAAGATGAAGTTGGAGCCATTGATGAAGTGCTTTCTTTAGCTTTATTACTTTGTTGAAGATGGTGACTACTTTCTTTTGTGCCCAACTTGTAAAGCTTGATGTGTATCCTTTGAAATTCAATATTGTAAGAGTTATTTCTGATCTAAGAGCTAGCATCATGTTGTTGAAATTATTTTAAGCTTTGGAAGACTTGTGAAGATTGAATTGTGGGTGCTTTAGAGTGTGGGTTTTGTTGGCATATGTGCAAAGTTGGTTGACATGATGATATTGTATGTTGTCATTGATGTCAATCTGCTGAAGTATGAACCGGTATATTGAAGAAAGCAAACTGGCAAGAGAACCGGTATAATGGTATGAAGTGAACCGGTATGATGATGTGAACCGGTATATGTGAAATGGTGTACCGGTATGTTGGAATGTGAACCGGTATCGAGGTTTCATTTGATATGACTACCGGTTGGTAGTCTCAGCTTCAGGGTTTTTGGTTGATGCATTTCAAGTCTGTGTGATTCGACCGACGACATCCTGTGATGAGTTAGCATTGAAATGAGGATCAGATCATGTCACCACATCAGCCTTGTGCACGTGAAGGATTTCCTTGAGGATCTTGCATGAAGAAGATTGATTCTATCTACCTCGGGAATGTGTGAAGTCTCAGTAAATGTTGGAGAGTGTGTGATGGGTTATCAGCTTCCAGAAGCGGCAAAGAACAAACGATGGATAATGTCTTGAGATTTGTTCAAGATTGTTTTACTCTATGCAATGTTATTAAACGGTCAGGATTGGACCGATTGTATTGTTAACCTAGATGCTTAGGATTTTAGGTTTTAGCTACCGACCTAATTGTTGTCTATAAGGTCAATGATGATTTGCATTGTGAAGTTGTTGGCAAATGGTTGTCTGTGTATCCAAGTGAAGAGATACTTGATTCTTGCCAAACCGATGCAGTGAGTAGAGATCTGCAAAGTGTGATTGTAGAAGTAAAGGAACTAAAGTGGATCTGCCTTGGCATTGAGTGTTGTTATCAGATCAGTGTTTTACCTATTGACTTCTAACCATTTCAACAGTTGGAAAATCCCTTAACCGGGTAGCTTTAATAGGCTTTTTGTAAATCCTTTAATAGGGTGACTCAAAATCATTGAGTTCTTCAAATCCTCTTGCAAGGTAACCTTTAACAGGGTTCTAACCTTTAACCAAGTATTTAGCCATCCCTTAACCGGGTGATCCCTAGCAGGATTGGTTCCTAGCAAAACTTGTTGTAAAGTCCTTAACCAGAATAGGCTCCTAACAGAGTGGACTTCAGAAGAGTTCAAAGAACAACTTGTGGGTATGTTGGCATATGGACACTCCAATGAGACATTGTATGTGATCGAAGGTTTTGTCATTGATGGCAACCTTGCAATCCTATGGCACCGACAAGACATCATACCGGCAAAGCATTACACAGGCAAGACAGTGCACCGGCATCAACAGATCACTCTACACTGGCACCGGCACAGAAGAAAATATGTATACCAGCACAGAGGTCGATAGGATTTTTGTTATGTAATATTTTGTTTATTATTGTAAGCCGACTTGGCAAATTGTAAAATGACTCTTGTATATAAAGGAGATCATTATAGACATTTGAGAAGGGAAATAGGTGATAAAAAAGGGAATAAAGAAAATTATTAGGCAGACCTAATGTGCAAATTATAGGTCAAGGGTATATGTAAAGAACAGAGCAAGAACCAGTACTGAATCTAGCATTGGAGATGCTATTGTAAAGTAGTACAAGTAATTGGATTAGTATAATCCTTATTGTAAGTCAGTGTGACTTCCCATTGAGCAGTGAGCTCTAGGCAGTTGGCCTTTCTGCATGTGCAGGCCCCTATTGTAAGTAATATTCTCTTATTGGCCAATGAGTGAATATTGTGGGTCACAAATCCCACCAAGGTTTTTCCCACACCGGGTTTCCTCGTTAAACATCTTGTGTTATGGTGTACTTTTCATGTGGATATTCTTTATTCTGTTTATAGCATTATTTCTTGCATACCGGTACACTGTTATATTATGTTCTCCATGTTTTAACTTAAGAAATTCTTATTACCGGTTAGATACTGATTCACCCCCCCCTCTCAATATTTGTGGGATCCCTAACAAGGTATTCATCCCCATCGTGGTTTTTCCGAGTTGGATTTCCATGCGAAAAATCAATGTGTTATGTGTGATGCTTTTTCATGTGATGTCTTAGTGTTTTATGATAAATAGTAAAGCATGTTGATCCAATGGTCTTTATATTTCTGATGTATTACTTGCTTATGCATATGGGTGAAGTGGAAATGATTTATTAGGTTTTGTGAACATCTAAGTGTTACTGGTTTATGTCTTTCACAGTCTCACTATGTTTTACCGGTAGTGCCCTGATTTAGATCGGTGATGTTGTTTACCAGTTAGTGTAGTTTTTGCAGTCAAAGTGGTTTAAAGAAGTTTTTGTCTATACTGATTCACCCCCCTCTCAGTATCTATTGAGTATTTATTGTTCATCATTATTCATCAATTGGTATCAGAGTGTCCTCCAGGTCCTCTATGTTGTAAGCTGAACCGCTTGAGGAAAAGATCCTATTCTAATGATGAAGAGGGAAGGTCCTAAGTTCAACAGAGATAACTATAAGATATGGAAGGAAAGAATGAAGATATACATTAAAAGCATGGGTTCTCAACATTGGATCTATGTTGAGAATACTTATGTTTTCCCTACCGGTACTCTCACCGATGATCAAAGAAGAGAAATTCAGGAGAATGGGCAAGTCATGGAAGCTCTTATCAGCAGTCTATCCGATGTTGAGTTTATAGATGGTCAGGAAAAAGACAATCCCAAAGATGTATGGGATGATTTGGAGTCTATCTATGGCGGTGATGAGCATGTGAAGCAAGCTAAGGAAAAAAGCCTTAGAGGGAAGTTTGAAGACATGTGGATGGTTGAAGGAGAGACCATTCAACAATATGGGATAAGGATTAAAACTATTGTTGGAGACATCAAGAGTGCAAGAGGTACAATGGATGATTCCACTATTGTGAGCAAAGTTTTGAAAACCTTATTACTAGTCTATGCAATAAGGGTTGCCGCTATTTAGGAGTTGAGATCTATTGACAAGACAAAGGTGTCCCTAGATTCCATCATTTCTAAGTTGACCGCATATGAGCTAAACAATTATGATGGTAGTCTTCAGAAGACTGATTCAACCTTTAAAGCATCTGTTGCACTATCTAGAAAGGGTAAAGAAGCTAGTACTAGCTGTGAACCTAGACAAAGGAGAGATATGGACGATGAGGAGATCTTGATGGAATTTTAAGATCTTCTAGCCAAGAGACTTCCTAAGGGAACTAGAAAATACAGAGGTAAGCTCCCTTTGAAATGCTTTTCTTGCAATAGGATAGGACACACTATCATCAATTGTCCTAATAGTGATAATAAGGACAAACCAAAGAGGTTCAAAAAGTTCAAAGGAGGAAATAGGAGAAACTGTCTTGTTGCAGTTGATGAAGGTGTCACTGATAATGAATTAGAAGATGAAGAAAGCGAAGACATGGTATTTGTAGCTATTAAGGAAGATGTGTCAGACAAGAAGGCTCTTGTCTCCCGCTTTGATAATTCCAATGAGTGGATTATTGACAATGGTTGTTCTCACCACACGACTGGTGACCGGAGAAAGTTTTTGTCTCTGGAAGAGTATGATGGAGGTGTAGTCTGATTTGGTAATGATGCATCTTGTATGGTAAAAGGTAAAGGGTCCATCTCTTTAAATGCAAAAAGCAATGCTAATAATGTGTATTGGGTAGAAGGTCTCAGGCATAACCTTTTGAGTGTTGCTCAGCTGAATGATAAAGTACTCACTCTGGAATTCAAAGATGGAGTATGGAAAATAAAGGGAAAGAGTGGTGAACTGATGGCCACCAGTATGTAGACCAAAGGTAACCTATTTCAAGTAAATACAAATATCATTCAATGTCTAATGGCTAAGTTTGATGATAGTTGGATATGGCATAGGAGACTCTGCCATGTAAATTTTGATAATATTATGAAGGCTAGTAAGATCAAGGCAGTTAGAGGATTGCCTATGCTGAATAAACTAGAGAATCCTTTATGCAGAGAATGTCAACTGGGGAAAATGTCTTCCTCAACCTTCAAAGGTAAATCTTTCACAGCAGATAATTTACTTGATCTTGTGCATACTGATTTGTGTGGTCCTATGAAAACTAGGAGTGTTCAGGGAGATAGGTACTTTATGATTCTTACTGATGATTCCTCAAGAATGATGTGGGTCACATTCTTGAAAGACAAGTCTAAAGCTTTTGGAAAGTTCAAAGCCTTCAGAGCACTAGTTGAAAAGGAAAGCGGTAAGAGGATCAAATGCCTTAGAATCGATCAAGGAGGTGAGTTCACCTCTGGATAATTCAATAAGTACTGTGAAGAGAATGGCATCAAGAGGCAACTGTCTACCCCCTGGACTCCAAGGCAGAATGGCCAAGCAGAAAGGAACAACCAGACTATAGTTAAAGCAGCCAGAACAATGTTGATTCAAGGGAAGGTTGCTCACACTTTTTGGAGAGAAGCAGTGAGCACTGTAGTCTACACTATGAACCGGGTACTCATAAAGAAAGGTAAGGATAAAACTCCTTATGAGTATTGGACCGGTAAGACTCCTGTAGTAAGCTACTTTAGAGTGTTTGGTAGCAAATATTATATCAAGAGGAGTGAACACCAGAGCAAGTTTGATGCAAAATGTGATGAGGGAATATTCCTAGGGTATTCCAACAAGAGCAAAGCTCTTAAGTGTTCTAACAATAGGACTCAGAGAATTGTTGAAAGTATCAATGTTAGAGTTGATGAAACCTCTGAGAAACCTGACAAAACTGATAGTGAGCAAGCGGTAGATGAACTGGTTGCAAAACAACCAAGTACTAGTAATAGTGCTCCCACACCAGTAGTTGCTGATGAAGATGAGGATGAAGAAGAAAAGAACAAGGAATCTATTAAGATCATTCCTAGGTATGTAAAGCTACATCATGATCCAAAGCATATCATAGGAGATAAGGATGTAGGAATTATTACAAGAAGAAAGGTCAGAGAAAATTCTTGCATGATTTCTGAATTTGAGCCTAAAACATTTAAAGAGGCACACAAAGATGAAGACTGGATTAAGGTTATGGAAGAGGAACTTGATCAGATTGAAAAGAATGGTACATGGTCTTTGGTACCCAAACCTGAGCATAAAAATGTTATTCGCACCAAATGGGTTTTTTAGAAACAAACTGAATGAAGATGGCACACTGGTAAGAAACAAAGCCAAACTGGTATGTAAGGGATATGCTCAAGAAGATGGAGAAGACTATGGAGAAACCTTTGCTCCAATAGCTAGATTGGAAGGAGTTCGAATGCTTCTTGCATATGCAGCCTTCAAGGGATTCAAAGTGTATCAGATGAAAGTAAAATCTGCATTCCTGAATGGAATACTTGAAGAGGAAGTATATATAGAGCAACCAGAAGGGTTTTCCCTATCAGAATATAGTGATATGGTGTGTAGGCTACATAAACCCTTGTATGGATTGAAGCAAGCACCTAGAGCATGGTATGAATGCTTACACTCACATCTTGTGAATATTGGATTTGAAAGAACAAGTGAAGATAGCAATATCTATCTGAAGTCAGAAGGAGATCAGATTCTGATCTATGAGGTGTTTGTTGATGACATAATTTTTGGTGGAGATGACAAGATGAGCCATGCATTTGCAGATGAGATGAAGTAGGAATTTGAGATGTCATTAATCAGAGAGATTAAGTTCTTCATTGGACTATAGATTCAACAAATGAAAGATGGTATCTTTATCACTCAGTCCAAGTATGTAAAAGAGGTGTTGAAGACCTTTGGCATGGAAGACAGCAAACCGGTTGGTACACCGATGATGACCAATTGTAAATTGTCAAAAGAAGATGACTTGGCATTGGTAAATGAGAAAGATTATCAGTCAATGATTGGTAAGTTGCACTATGTAGTACACAACAAAATGGACATTGCACATGCAGTGGGCATTGCTACACATTTCCGGAAAAGTTCAAGAGAATCCCACTTGGTAGCAGTCAAGTGGATTCTTAGATATCTGAAGGGAACTATAGATTATGGATTGTGGTATCCATATAGTAATGATTTCAACCTCAAAGTGTTTATAGATGCCAATTGGGCTAGTAATGTGGACGACTGGAAGAGCACAACCGGTGGTGGATTCTTTCTTGGTGGTAGACTAGTCTCATGGATGACTAAGAAGCAGAGTTGTATCTCTCAGTCTACAGCAAAAGCAAAATATGTAGCAGCATTTATGAACTGTACTCAAACAATTTGGATGAAGCATGTATTAAGTGGTTTCAAAGTCCCTGTATCTAAACCGGCGAGTATATTTTGTGACAACACAAGTGCAATTAATATTTCCAAAAATCTGGTATTGCATGCTAGAACCAAACACTTTGAGCTCAAGTATCATTTCTTGAGGGAGAAAGTTCAAAACAAAGGGGTTGTATTGGAACATGTTTCTAGTAAAGAGCAGTTAGCAGATATTTTTACCAAGCCTCTACCAAAGGCTACATTTACCTATTTAAGAGGTGAATTAGGGTTGTTGCCCCTTCAAGAGGTGAACTAAAGGTATGTGCTCCACATCAGTCAGGTATTGCATTGTCAAATCTTTTCAGGATTGGTGTGTTGAAGGATGCTACTCCTTCGGGGGAGCAGCATAGTAGATCATGGATGTTTGTGCCTCCACTTTGGCATTGTTGTCAAAGGGGAGAAGATGTGAAGCAGAGAAGATATCTGCAGTTTTGAAGACATAATATGGAAGAGATTAGGGAGAAGATGTGAAGCGAAGAGATTAATTGTTTGGTTTATATTGTTTAATTCTTACTTCTAGGAGGTTGAAATCAAAAGTTTCCTTGTTGATTAAAAAAATGATGTGGCAACTTTCTATGAAGACTTAGGAGTCAAGTTTTGTGTTTTGATTTTCAAAACAAGAAAAAAGAAAAAAAAACAGTTTTTTTAATTTATCTTTTTTTGGAGGCTAAGTTAAGGAAGGATTTGCTTTCCTTGGAGATTTATGCATAAAAGAGAAGATACTTTTATTGATATTAGCAAGAGGAAGTTGGAGCCATTGATGAAGTGCTTTCTTTAGCTTTATTACTTTGTTGAAGATGGTGACTACTTTCTTTTGTGCCCAACTTGTAAAGCTTGATGTGTATCCTTTGAAATTCAATATTGTAAGAGTTCTTTCTGATCTAAGAGCTAGCATCATGTTGTTGAAATTATTTTAAGCTTTGGAAGACTTGTGAAGATTGAATTGTGGGTGCTTTAGAGTGTGGGTTTTGTTGGCATATGTGCAGAGTTGGTTGACATGATGATATTGTATGCTGTCATTGATGTGAATATGCTGAAATATGAAGCTGTATATTGAAGAAAGCAAACTGGCAAGAGAACTGCTATGATGGTATGAAGTGATCCAGTATGATGATGTGAACTGGTATGTTGGAATGTGAACTGGTATCGGGGTTTCATTTGATATGATTATCGGTTGGTAGTCTCAGCTTCAGGGTTTCCGGTTGATGCATTTCAAGTCTGTGTGATTTGACCGACGACATCCTGTGATGAGTTAGCATTGAAATGAAGATTAGATCATGTTGCCACATCAGCCTTGTGCACGTGAAGGATTTCCTTGAGGATCTTGCATGAAGAAGATTGATTCTATCTACCTTGGGAATGTGCAAAGTCTTAGTAAACGGTGGAGACTGCGTGATGGGTTATTAGCTTCTAGAAGTAGAAAAGAATGAATGATGGAGAACGTCTTGAGATTTGTTCAAGATTGTTTTTCTCTATGCAATGTGATTAAATTGTTAGGATTGGACTGACTATATTGTTAACCTAGATCCTTGGGGTTTTAAGTTTTAGCTACCAACCTAATTGTTGTCTATAAGGTCGATGATGATTTACATTGTAAAGGTTTTGGCAAATGGTTGTCTATGTATCCAAGTGAAGAGATACTTGATTCTTGCCAGACCAGTGCAGTGAGTAGAGATCTGCAAAGTATGATTGTAGAAGTAAAGGAACTAAAGTGGATTTGCCTTGGCATTGAGTGCTGTTATGAAATTAGTGTTTTACCTATTGACTTCTAACCATTTCAGCAGTTGGAAAATCCCTTAACCGGGTAGCTTTAACAGGCTTTTTGTAAATCCTTTAATAGGGTGACTCAAAATCATTGAGTTCTTCAAATCCTCTAGTGAGGTAACCTTTAACAGGGTTCTAACCTTTAACCGGGTATATAGCCATCCCTTAACTGGGTGATCCCTAGCAGGATCAGTTCCTAGCAGAACCTGTTGTAAAGTCCTTAACTAGACTAGGCTCCTAACAGAGCAGACTTCAGAAGAGTTCAAAGAACAACTTGTGGGTATTCATCCCCACCGTGGTTTTTCCCAGTTGGGTTTCCACGTGAAAAATTAGTGTGTTATGTGTGATGCTTTTTCATGTGATGTCTTAGTGTTTTCTGATAAGTCGTAAAGCATGTTGATCCAGTGGTCTTTATATTTCTGATGTATTACTTGCTTATGCATATGGGTGAAATGAAAATGAATTATTAGGTTTTGTGAAGATCTAAGTGTTACCGGTTTATGTCTTTCACAGTCTCACTGTGTTTTACCGATAGTTCCCTGATTTAGATCGGTGATGTTGTTTACCAGTTAGTGCAGTCTTTGCAGTCAAAGTGGTTTAAGGAAGTTTTTGTCTATACCGATTCACCCCCCCCCTCTTAGTATTTGTTGAGTATTTACTGTTCATCATTATTCATTAGGTTTTGTTTGAAAGGGTTTTCCCACATAAATTATTGTGTTATGATTTTCTAATTTAAATTATTTAAAATTAATTTTAATTGTGCATGTAATTGATTATGTAATTGAACAAGGATTTGAAGAGGAGGTTGTTTATGCTTACTCAAGTACTTTCAATTTGTATCAAATATTGACCAACTTTTTTTTATTTGTTGGGTTGAAGGGTTTTTTGTATTAATCAAAGTTTCAGTGGGAGCTTTGCAAAGAAAGTTTCTATAACCATATTGTAGGAAAAGATGGCAAACACATCCATTATTGAAAGGAAAAATTTTAATGGTGTCAATTTTGAGTTGTGGAAAATCAAGATGGAATATATGCTTGTCGTTAGAGATTTATGGGCTGTAATATCCATTACAAAACCAACATCAATATTCCACAAAGATTGAGATTTAAAGGATTAGAAAGCTAAGGGTTTGATCATATTATTTTTAGATGATTCAGTTCTCCTGAATATCCATGAAGAGAAGAGTGCAAATGATCTTTGGAAAAAGTTTGAAGATGTTTATCAAACAAAATATTTGGTAAACAAGTTGTTCTTGAGAAAGAAACTCTATTCTTTGAATATGGAAGGAGGATCCATTGCAGATCACTTCAATGCTTTTAATATGATTTCTACACAATTAGGTTATGTTGGTGATAAGATTGCAGATGAAGATCAATGCATAATTATGTTACGTTCTTTTCCAATTTCATGAGATCACTTGGTGATTTCTATTATAAGTACCCCTACCAAGCTAAAAATGGATTAGGTGGTTGCATCACTATTGTCTAAAGAGATGCAAATAAAAATTCTAAAATGGCCAAGGAAGCCCTTGTTGTTTTTGACAAATATAAATAAAAAGGCAAGATCTGAAACTCAAAGGAGATCTAAAACTTCTAGAAAGTCCAAGGTAAAATGTTGGAATTTTGGTAAATCTAGTCATATCCGCAAAGAGTGTAAGGAAGAGAAGAGAAAGAAAGGTAAAATTGATTTCTTTGATTTTGACTCTAAAAAATCCTCTCATGATGATATAGATTCTTTTATCACAACCTTGGAAACACATGCATCAGAAGATGTGTGGTTGGTAGACTTAGGAGCTTCTTTCGACATGACCAGTGATAACTCTAAGAAACCCCCCTAAAAAAACATATAAAATTTAGGCGAATTTTTATTTATTTTGGATAAAAATAATAAATTTTATTGGCGAATCTTTCATTTTTTTAAAAGAAAAATATTAATTTTACTAGCGAATTTTTTTACATCGAAAATTTTTGATCAAAAATCTTGGCGAATCTTATAAAATAATACGAGTATTCATTAACTACTATTGCAAATAATTTTATTTAAAAAAACAAATTCTTATAAAAAAGTATAGGCCTAAGGTGGAAATCATTAATGAGTTTAAAGGGTAGACACTACTTTTCTTAGTTACTACCATTAATTTAAATTAATCTAATAGCTCTCCCTCTTTGTATTTTGTTAGATAAAATGTACTTAAAACCTGTAATATTCATGGGGCCCAGAATTATTTTTATACGATTGATCTACATTAAGGTCAACAATTGAAAAACAACTCAACTCCCATCAGCATTACAACTTATAGGTACAATTTACCTCATGGAATGCAATGCTGGTCATTAGACTATATTTTGAATCAATGGTGGCAACTAAAGATTGCTAATGAAACCCTAATGTAACTAATAATTATGATGTAGTATTGGCGAATTAATTTAATTTTTATAATAAATTATAATTTTTTGGCGAATCTGATCCGATCATGTATAGAATATTTTGGTGAATCTTTTAGTTGAAAAATTTAACAAAATAAATTCTTTGGCGATTTAAATAAGACTAAAATAAAATTTTGTAAAAATGTGGCAATTTAGGTCACCATAAAACTTGAACTATTACCCAAATTTTGATTTCCAAATTTCAAAAAATAGCCAATTAACGAATATTAGCCACTAAAAAAATCACTACACATGACCCCCCATAGGGATTGATTCTCAAAATATGAAGAGTATGGTGGTGGGAAGGTGTTTTAGGGTGATTATTCTCATCTAAAATTGTAGGTCCTGGAAGAGTTAATATTATATTACCTAATGGAAGAGTGAAGAGGATTGATGGTGTATTGCATATCCCAGGTTTGGCATGAGACCTACTTATAGTGAGTAAATTGAATGATTTGGGTCTGCATGTTGGTTTCTAAAATCAAAGATGCAAGATGACTAGAGGATCTATGGTGTTCATTAAAGGTGTTCAGGTTGGAATCTTGTACAAAATCGATGCATGCATAGTTTAATCCAATAGTTCTTTTGGCATGCCAAAGAAGAGTATTGTAGTAGCCACATTTGATGATCGTGCTTTTTGAGTACCTAAGTATGCTCATACCTTGGAGATGGAACACCAATCGAAGAAAACCATGTTATGGAACCAAGTACTTGGTCACATTGGTGAGAATAGTCTTAAAGCCCTAAAAAATTAGAGCCTTTTTAAATGCCTTGATGATTGTAATCTTGAGTTTGACTTTTGTGAACATTATGTATATGGAAGACAACATTATGTTTCTTCTTATTCTAGTTCTAATAAGTCTTCTGAGTTATTAGATCATATGCATGCAATTATTTTTGGTCCAATGAATATTCCTTCTTTATCTAAATATGTGTACTTTGTCTCATTCATAAATAATTATAGTAGAAGGACATTTTTGTATTTTTTCATAAGTAAATATCAAGTATTTAGTTGATTTAAGGAGATTAAAGAACTTGTTGAAAAACAAACTTGTAGAAAGATTAAGTATTTGAGGAATGACAATGGTGATGAGTTTTGTTCAATGTAACTCAACAAGTTTTTTAAGGACCATGGGATTGAGAGACATAGGACAACTCCATAAACCCCACAAAAATCCAGAGAGGATGAACAAGTATTGATGGAAAGAACTAGGAACATGATGAGTGGTGCTAGCCTTGAACAAAAATTTTGGGCTAAAGCTATAGCTACTACATGTTATTTGATCAATAGGTATATTATCATGCTTTTAAGATTTGTTATCAAAATCTTAAAAATTATGATAACCTCCACAATTTTTAGCCAATTATGGTTTCTTTTCTGAGTTTCCTAATAGAATAAACTCTTGTCCAAAGTTTCCCTATTAAGCTTTAGCCTTTTTATTTTTCTTTTATTCCTTTATGTATTTTTTCCTTAGTTTTATTTTTGCCCTCTTTTGGTGTCAAATCGGGTTCTAGGTCCGATTTTGTCTTTCCCTTTATATTTTTGGTGTAAATCAGGTCCTTAGACTCGAAGTGCACCTAAGGATGCAAATGGGGTCTATAGACCCGATTTACATCAGTTATTGTGCTTGTTTTTTAGTTTAATGCATTTTTATTCATATCAGCTAAGAACTCTTTTTATTTTATTTTATTTCATTCATCATTTTCCTTTTTATTGTTTGAGCCCTCATCTTTGGTGTGTTCCAGTCTCTCAGCGGCCATACCATTTGACTTGCTTCAGGTATGTCTCTTTCATTTTATGCTTAGGGTTCTTCTTTTATACTATTGTATCAGGGCCATCGTGCCATTCGGCTCCAAGGGTCTGAATGACATCACAACCCTAGTTAGCGACCTTTATGTTTTATGGAGGGCACTGTAAACCCTTAGTCACTACCTTTGGTGTTTCTCAAATCCATAGACCTGAACAACACCAAATGATTGTTGTTACTCATTCCTATGAACCTGGGTAACACCCATGTCCCTTGCAGTGTTAATATCCTAGTGTTGTGCGGGTCCATTGATATAAACAACACCTAACACCTAATACTTAGGTGTTGTTGGGGTTGGTGAACTTGATGATACCTCTTTGCCATACTCTAGCGAATGTCAAGTCTATAGACCCGACACACACACATGCATCATTTGCAATATTATTTTGGTGTATGTCGGGACCATGAACTCGACATACACATGTCCTTCCCCATTTTCAGTTTATGTTAGGTCCATGGACCCAACTTACACTAGATTAATTTACCAATTCTGGTGTTAATCGTGTTTGTAGACCGGACTTGCACCAAAATCCTATGTTTTATCCTTGGTGTTAATCAGGTCTATAGACCTGATTGACACCAACACAAGTAAAAAAAAAATTAAGTGTAGAGATGTGTGTCAAATGGATTACTTAGAAATTTTTCTGAGTATGAAGAAATATTTTTATCCAAGGAAGATTTTGAACAATCTTTTCAGCATTTCGGAAGGTGTTTTTCATGAAGATATTTTCAATTAATTCAAGAGACTTCTCTTCAACTTTCAGTCAAAAATATCAGATAACTTCACTTTCTCCAAGCTAGAAGAAGATGAAGTTTAAAAATTAATACCTGCATCCTACTTTTTCACAATCTTTAGTGACCTCTAATATTGAACATATTAGGGATATAGAGATAGGTCATGTTGACCTAGTAGAGTTTCTCAAAAGAGTGGAGAATCTTCCAAATTAAGTTGTATGGGTAAAAAATTAGGGTCTCCACCATTAGATGTATGAAAAAAACTAATTTTTACTTAGGGACCAACACATTGGGGAAAGGAAGGAATTAGATAGATCTAAACCTAAGAGGTTTGAATAGTGATCTAATTCCAGGGGTGTTAAATGTGCCCTCTTCTTTCCCTTGAGTTGAATTGATTTATTAAATTTTCTGAAATTAGTGTAAATGTGTTTGAATTGATGTAAAAATGCATAAATAGTAAGCTACAATTGTCAAGATTGAAGGACATTCATCCAACCAAGAGCATGAGATGTTTAAAGAACTATTCCCTAAACATGACAAGGGAAAATCTAAAGCCACTGATGACAAGACCAACTATACCAGAGCATTGTCAATCACATTTCGATGGACAATTATGTCTCTACCATTATCATCAAGGACAAAACACCTAAAAATTCTACCCAAAGACCCAAGGTTGTCCTAAAAGGCATTGGATCTTCTTTCGAACCTACCTCTAAATGTAATGTTACAACTCGTCGAGGTAAATTGACTTTGCAAGGTGCTCTAGCTAAAAACACTGCTTCCTCAACAACCAAACCTGAGAGTGATCTTGTAGAACAGTTAGGGAAAACACCCGTGCTTATCTCCATCCTTGAACTTTTATGCATATCCCCCGTACATAAAGCCATTCTTGACAAAAATTTGAGATACACTTCTGTCCCTACTGATCTGAACATGGACCAATTTCAAGCTATGGTGGGATACCTTTCCATTCCACACTCCCTTACATTCATAGAAGCTGATGATGCCTTCATAAGGCAACCGCATAATGCACCTTTACACATTGAAGCCTTCCTACATAAACGTCAAATAAAATGAGTCCTAATAGATGGAGGAGCTGGTCTCAATATATGTACTTTGAACACAATAATACAATTGGGATATTTAGGCAAAGTTGTGAATGCTACAAAAAAAATTACCATCAAGGCATATGATGATGAAGAGCGTTCATCCAAGGGCACAATCACCTTACCTCTCAGAGTTGGGCTAGTTACGAAGGATGTGGTTTTTCATTTCCTATACCTTGATCTCACATACAACATATTGCTAGGACATCCATTGATTCATGAGATGAGCGCAATCACATCTACATATCATCGATGTATCAAGTTCCCACACAATGGAGTTGAAGTGACCATCAAAGGCGACCCAAACCCATTCATATATTGCAAACATATGCAACCTAGATCAGAAATAAAAATCCCAGTCAATCGAGAGGTTGTTCCTTCATCAACATATGTGGATCCAAAATCCTTCAAATATTCTACATCAAAACAAGCAGAGCTCAAAGAAAAATTCAAGGTTAAAGACATGGGATGTGGTGAGTATATCTTTCATGTTGATCAACTCCTACTATCTCCTAAGATATTTAGTCGACGGGAACAACCTACAAATAATTTTTAATGTCAAGGAATTGGGTGTGAACCACCTAGTGTTGTGGCTAATAAGTCTGAATGCAAATCTCCTCTAGTGATGCAAGCAGCTCTTGATGTCAATAGTCCTAAGAGTGGTTCCAACGAAGAATCTATTAAGCATATCGTCAGCCCTCTTAAGAAATCACATAGCTTTACCATTTCATCTGTTCATTCCATTTCCACTCCTCTCCTAGACTTGGATGAGCAAGAATTACAAAAACCCTTAATTATTGGAGATCAAAAATCAAGCTTTGAAAAGAAAAATCCAAAAGTCAAAAATAAAGAAAAGTCCTTTATTTCAAATTAAAATCAAAAGCTATTGGACTCTGCAAAAATCAAAGTCAAGGATAAAAATCCTATGAAGCAAAAAGAAGAGTTTATCTCCCCTAATATCAAAATAACTAGGGGCAAAAGTTCTAATATTTCAAGTCAAAAAGCATACTTGTTGATCCTAAGTCTCCATCATGCCATCCTACTTTCACTTCTTTTTGCAATCATAAGCCTTCATCACTCATCCACTGGTTCCGCACATCCTTTCCCTTCTAGCGATACATCATGGACCTTTAATAGAACTTCCTTGAAGGACTTTGTTATTAGGGATGCCCAAACTTCTTTAGGTAACACACATACGGGCTTGTGTAGTCCACATGCTAGTAATTCTATCTTAGTTCCTTTATCAAAGAAGACAGTCACTCGAGCTACACATTATTTAGTCAAGGAACAATGCAGCTGCAATCATAAGGTGAAACCTCACACATTTGAGGTGGGTGACTTAGTTCTCAGAAAAAATCCTAAAAATCAGCAAGACAGAGAGAAGAAGGGCAAGTTCGAATCAAATTGGCTTGGTCCTTACATCATTATAGTAGCCTATGGATCCGATGCATATCAGCTCTCAACCTTAGAGGGCAAACCTTTGGAGGATCCTATCAACAACATGCACCTTCGCAGGTTTTACACATAGCTCTTCGGAGTATCCTAATTCAAAAATACAAAAAAAATTCAAAAAATTCAAAAATACAAAAAAAACCTTGACTTGGTGAAAACCTAGCAAACAAGCACCGTGTAACACAAAAAAAATTGGAAACTAGAAAAACATTTCGTCCAACGGTGAAAACCACTTCGGTGGCACCCTGGGCAAGTATCATGGTGAAAACCGGGTCACCGACGCCATGTGTAGAGACATTGCTCCTGCCTCCTTCAAGATTCCATTTCATCATTTCACTTTGCACACACTCACAACCTTTCCATCCATAATAAATCAACTCCTATCTGTGGCTAAGGCAAATCCTAAGTCTAGTGATGGGTGTGGAACTAAGTGCATCACATGTTTCGAGGAGTATAGTTTCTTCCAATTTTATTCAGTCTATCCGTGCACAATCCACAATAAAACAACATTTTCATCGCCAATCCACAATAAAGTTCCATCTTCTCTACAATAAAGTTTCAGTTGCATGGATTCAGTCAGTTTCAGATGAGATACAACAGCA
The DNA here is from genome assembly GCF_030272615.1 of Cryptomeria japonica. Classification (NCBI taxonomy): domain Eukaryota; kingdom Viridiplantae; phylum Streptophyta; class Pinopsida; order Cupressales; family Cupressaceae; genus Cryptomeria; species Cryptomeria japonica. The sequence goes on along the minus strand of NC_081412.1, from coordinate 314,071,895 downwards.
ACAATGGGCTTCAACAAATCAAATCTTTTGATAGACGCAGCCAACATTATGGTTCAGTGCTATCTATCCTTTTTGTGAAAGTAAACATTGTGACCACAATCAAACAGACTTATACAAGTGACAAGAGACACTAAACTTAACGACTACAGTGGATGTTGGTGTTGAGTCTTGGTTTTCTTTTGATTTTATCTTTTGGTGACATGTCTTTTAGCTTTTCTGGGATGTCTCTGACTAGAGATTTTATCTCCAGGATGTCTTTGACTAGAAAGGCGAGGATGGGGTATCATCACCTATTTTTCTTTGTTGTCTATGGATTGTCTCTTAGTAATGCTATGATTTGTCCAAGGATATGAGGACACTAAGAGTCTAGTGTGAATTGGGGCATTCCTTGTTTGCGACTGTCTTATCTCCATGCAAATGGGTACAATGACTTTCTACGTCGAACTTATACCTCGATTGTCATAACCTATTTGCCATAATAAAGCTCAATGATGATAACACACAAGAAGCTCTTTCACTTCCATATCTTCTATCTTCCATCCCCCTTTCTTGATTGACCTCCATCATCCTTCTTGAGTCTATGTAGCCTACTATCACACGATTGAGTAGAATGGCAGACCAAAAACATTTGCATCTCATGTAGTTTGCACCTACATTACCACATATAAACATTTCATACATACATATAAATATCACAATTACATCACATCCTGCACACAACACATGTTAGCACATTTTACATTCTCATCATGTAAATAGTTATTTGCATTATCATATTCATCTGCATTACATACATCCACATCATGCATAACATTTAAAAACATAAAAGAACAAAAATATTGCATTTTCCTCATGTACATATTTGCACCCATATCATAAGCACCACATAGAAACATACATCGTAAAACATATAGAAGAATCGCATAGGTACACATGCATATAGTTGCCGCAAAGATGAATCATCTCATATATATATATATATATATCAAAATCATAAGTGTCATGATATAATGATGTCAAATACATATGGCTACAATCACCTGAAAGTGTCATCATACATAATGGTACAAAACTAATACATAGGGAGCCCTCTAAGGCTATGATGAACTCCCTCCCTCAGAGCTAATCGGCCTCGACAGAGTCTGAGCCCTAGAAGGACCTACCCTAAGATCATCTCTCCTACCCCCTCTATCCGGTGGTGGTGGAGGACCCATGACCTCACTGCTAGACACTTGTCTCCTGTCTCTCCCTCTAGTGGTCATTGCAGTCCGCGATGGTCTAAGGAAGCTCCTATCCTGCTGATCTGGTGGTACCACTCCATAGTATAGGTCTCTCTAGTAGCCTATCTCCTCCCCTGCCCATAGAACATAGGCGTATCTAGCCCCTATGTCCTCTGTTGCCTGCCTCCCTGCCCTCAGTGTTGTGTCAGCCTCTGTGTAGTGTTGAATAGCCTGATCCCTCTCCCACTCAGTGTCCCTTAGTTGTCTTCTGAGCCTTGTTGTCTCCCTCTCCAGATCCTAGATCTCATCTGCCTTTCCTTGGCATATCTCCCGCAAGGATAGTAGCTCATCATCCTCCTCTCTCCCCTCACCCTGTCCTTGTGGTTGCTCTTGTCCCTATCCCCATCCCTGTACCTGTCTAGGAACTTGTGCTGTTGGCACCTATAATGGCAATCCACTTCTACCCCTCACTACATGAGCCTATCTCTCCTCTCTTCCCTCTCTCCTTGGAGCCACTCTCCTCTCTATCACTATGCCCCACCTCTGTCATCAGCCTCTACCTCCACCATCTCCACTATCATCTTTATCACCTCCACCATCTCCATCTATCGGCTCCCCTAGATCCCTCAGTCATGGAAATGGATGATCTCCCCAATATGCAGTGTACTCTACATCCATGCCTACATCCTCTATATCTGCCCACATATCCCAAGGCAGGGAAACCATCTCTACCATCTATGTCACAGGTTGATCATATGAAAGCAATGGCCCCAAATGCACCTGATCCCTCACTGTGCATGCATACATCCCCGAGCCACATGGCATCCATTGTATCCTGCCAAACTACCTACATACTCTATCTATCAACTATTGCACAATAACATATGGTGTCCGCCCAATCAGATACCTAATCCTGAATACATATGGCAGCTCCACTACATCATCCTCCCACTCCTCAAATCTTGGTAAGGCCCCCATACCACAGTCTACCTCATCAACAACTTGGTGCCAATACTCTAGCCTCCCAATTTGTGGCTAAGAAGTAATCATAGCATACAAATGAACATAGATACACCCATGTCATCTACCTCTGAAATGTATCGGTCGTGTAACTAGCAGATGCTCATATGCCCATACCTGCAACAGTGTCACTCCACATCCCAATCCTGTTGATCTATGATACACAAAATGATGCAGCTCATAATACAAGTGTGCCAGCAGACACGATCTCCATGCAAACCTGGTGTGCTCTGTCACCAATGTCTCTAGAGTCCTCCCCCATCCCACAACCAACCCTCTTGTTTCCCTATCCGGACAGAGAAACCCACTGATCACTCCTACCAGCACTGTCGGTAGTGCCAATCCTGTTTGTGTCATGGTATCCCAAGCTACATGTCTAGCCCTCATCTCTAGTCCTGGATCCTGAAACACTTGTCTCAGTGCATCCCTAACTCCCTCTTGATCATAAGGAACCAACTCCCCATCGATCGGTATCCTGAGTATCCTGTATACATCCTCTAAGGTGACTGTCATCTCACCCATCGGCAAATGAAACGTGCAAGTCTCTGAGTGCCATCTCTTAGTTAAAGCAATCAGCAATCCCATGCTCACCCAAAACTCAGGCACATACATAATGTATTGTAATCCCATGGCCTCAACTGCAGCTCTATCCTCAAATGTCAGCTCTGGTCGTAAACTCTGAGTTGAAGGGAATCTCTCCCATGACTCCAACATCGGTAGGTCCTCCTGTAGTTAAGCAAATCAACTATGTCAATCCTAGTGGCATTCCCGGTTCATCACAAAGTGTTGCTTTTTATCCTAGTGCTTATATCTATCATATGGAATTCTATCCTAGTGGTACTCCCTGTTCATCACAAAGTGTTGCTTCTTATCCTAGTGGTACTCCCTGTTCATAAAAAAAAACTACTTTCTATCCTAGTGGCATTCCATGTTCATCACAAAGTACTAATTTCTATCCTAGTGGCATTCCTTATTCATCACAAAGTGCTACTCTTTTTTAGTACTCCCTGTTCATCACAAAGTGCTTCTTTTTTATCCTGGTACTCCCTGTTCATCACAAAGTGCCTTGATCTATCCTATCCTAGGGCCTCTGCTTGAGTGTATCCTCTTGAGTAGTTTCCTGATTTGCAACGTATGTTCTATCATAGAATTGTCAATCCTATCCCTATCTACTATTCTAGTCTTCCCTAGAGGACCTTCTTGAGTGAATCCTCTCAGCAGCTTATCCAATCGATAGTGTATGTTCATCACAGAACTGGCGATTTGTCCTTGAATACATAAACGCACTTACATAGTGCACATATGCACCTACTCTGCACAGATGCGCCTGACACACATAGATGTGCCTCTGCTCTACACAAATGCGTCTGTCTTGCATAATTATGCCTACAAGACACAGACGCACTCGCATTGAACATAGATGCTATTATAATCATAGATGCATCTGGCACAAATGCAGACATGCCTAGCTTACCCAGACGTGCCTGGCACCAACATAGACGTGCCTTAGCATTTTTCCACCCGCTTGACATACATAATGCACATTTATTGACCCACCTAACAAGCATTTATGACAACAATTAATGCAACAAAGTACAAGGAGGTTTTGTGGTACTTATCGGCTCTCCTGCATCTACTGGCCTCTGAAATCAGCGAACATGATCGAATCTATGTACCAATGCCATCGTTGTTGACTGTTCTTTGCTTTCTCTGTACTCTAATCTCTTAGATGTGTGGATGACAATGATGATGTTTTCCCTTGTAATCTATCTTATAGACTACCCTATCCCTAGTCTCCCACGTCAGTCTTCTTTATCTCATGACTCTGTCACTCTATCCTATCTTGTCAGTCCTTTCTAGCCTTTCTTTCTTATCGAGAGATTGTCTGCAGTCTTTTCAGACATTTTCATACAATCTCTCAAGGGGTCATATCATTCCCATCTTGGGGCAACTTTGTATCAGTTCATCTTATCTTCTTTGAAACAATGCAACAAACTGCATTGTCTCAAAGAGGGGCAAAATGTAGACACCTAAAATTGTCATGTCTAATTAAATAAATATCTTTATTTATTTAATTATTTAAGCCTAATTCTTCTATTAATTAAATGAATCTTTATTTATTTAATTAATTCATGTATCCTCTTCTAGCCTTATTTCTCATTTAAATAAATACTTTTATTTATTTAAATTCCCATTTTCCTAAATTAAATAAATATCTTATTTATTTAATTGATCCCACTTCTTCTATTAATTAAATAAATCTTTATTTATTTAATTAATTCATTAACCTTTTCTACCCATGACACATGTCGTTCATCTCTTAATTCCTACACTACCTACCCTCTCATTATTTTCTTATTTCATCTACATACCCTCTAATCCTAGCCGACCATTTATATTTGACACCTCTTAATCTTATCCCTCCATTTCTTATAGTGTCTTCTATATAAGGAGATGTGTCCTTCATTATCAACCCTAATCAAGCCTTCTAGCATTCAAACTTTCATATGCGATCAAGTCTACTTGCAACCACATTTTCATTCTTTGTTGAGCTCTTGTGCACACATAAAATTTGAGAGCAAATATATCAAGCAAGATCAATGGAGATTCAAACCCTATTGGACATGTGATGGTATAATATTTGTGATTTCATTTGATTTGCATTGTCTTAGGTAATCTTCATATGTTATGGTGGATCTTTGTTGTTGTTAGGCTAGGGTTTTGTGCTTGAATTCATTTAGTCTTTCAATATTGTTATTATCCATTTTCACCATAAACACTTACAACTAGATCTTGAACTAGCATCATCTCTAAGAGAAAACATGTCAAAGCATAATGAAGATCTCACCAAACAGCTTACCGAAGCTAATGGGAAACTGGAAAAGTTCAACAAGAGTTCTACCTTGCTTGAAGAACAAATTCGATCACAAAGAATGAAAGGTGATACCTCTGGACTTGGTTTTCACACATCTGAGAAAGGTGAATCCTCCGGTACTAAGAGAAACACTCTTAAGAACAAATTTTCTCCTAAGATCAAGAAGCCTATCGGTAAGAAGGTCTTTAAACCTGTTTGTTTTTTTTGCCATAAACCTAGTCACACTACAAATTTTTGTAAAGACAAACCTAACTAAAATACAAGCTAGAATACTAATGCTAGGTATGTGTCCAATAAATTTGAAGGTCATTGCTTCACATGTAGAATGTATGGACATAAATCTATTGACTGCAGATATGGAGAAAACAATCATGTACCACATATGCATCTAAGACTGAATGGCAACAGGATGAGGAATTTTGACAACTGGGTCAACATGATCTGGCAAAGACCCTACGACAACCGGTTTAGTCCATTTGAGATGGAAAAGGTAACAAATATCATTTGCACCATCTATAATAACTTTGGTCATGTGGCTATGAACTGGAGAAGAAGAACTGGGAGAGGAAATGCAAGACCTTGAAAATCATCTGGTATGGCCTGCTATCACTATAACAAATCGGGGCACCTAGCAAAATTTTATAGATTTATAAATATCAAACTGGTCAATTCTTCTAAGGATCAGAAAGGAAAGTAGAAAGTTAATGTTGAAGAAACCAGAGAGGAAATGAATTAGATATGGAAGAATAAAAGTGATGACTCACCTGGAGAAGAAACTGTTCCTTCACCCAGTGAAGAGAACACTGCACCGGTGAATTAAGCCTTTTAAATATGGCTAAGGGGAGCTCAATGGTAAATCCACCTCTGGACCCCTTGAGATGAATGAGGGGTAAGAGAATTTTGAGGCATGAAATTTTGATAACTTTTTGTCAATATGTTATCAACCGGTTTTCTCCTTGAGCAGTGAAATTAGGGTTTGTAACCCTAATAGGTGAGAATTTAATGCAGTAGGTAAAAAAGATAAAAGAGAGTTTTTACTTTGTCATTTTTACCCTAACGCATTCGAGAAAGAAATTTGGAGTGCTTACTGAGCCAATAGAGTTTGTTCGCTGATAATTGTCGAAGTTACATTATGATTTGCAATCAAGTTGATTTGAAGTTTGTAGAAGATCAAAATGGTGTGCACTTGCGCATTCAACTGGTATATGAGGCAGCGTGCGTGAAATAAGGTATTTCCTTGAAAATCCTGCTTCGAATCTTGTTTATTTGAAATGTCATCATCTTCAAAGATGATAGAAAAGTTAATGATTACATCTGAGCCAATGGAAGTTGTAGAGGTGGAACAAATTGTGTTGTATAATGCATTATCACATTCCTAGTGGAGTTTTAGTAAAAGGATATTTGTCGAGTTATACTGATTGTAAGATAGAGGATCTAGGATCACTATATATTTACACTCAGCTAAAATCCCTCTGTGATGAGGATGGAAAGATTCAAACACGGTATTCTAGGGTTTTCAAGAAAGGTTTTCACAACACTGCTTATTTTCTAGAAGATTTTGAGGAAGAGCATATTAGAATAATTGAGTCGGGTTCATGGTGAGAACAAGTACTTCGAGAGAAATCACACAATTACCAAGGAATCCATTTAGGCCATAACTGGTTATTTCTCAACCGTTGAAGTACCTGAGCTAAGATGAATCTCAAAAGAGATGGTATACTCTCTAGCCAGTTCAACATCTAACAAACGTGCTTTTTTCGTTAACAATATCAGAGACCCGACAATGAAATTGGCAGCTATGGTTATAGGCTACTAGGTATTTTACTCCAGAAGACTAAATAGTGTTCCATCTACAACAATTCATACAGCTCATAGGATGATAGTTGAAAATATAGATTATGATCTTTGTGAGGCAATTGGAAGACATTTGTTTCTAAATCTACAATATATCAAGAAGGACAACAATCTAAAGTTCAAGTATGGACAACTATTGGTCGGGTTATTCTTTTATTTTCAAAATTTTCTACTGGGAATAGTGATATTGAATGGTCAAAGGACCTATTGGTATCCGTACAAATCAAGAACAACATCAAGGCTATAAAGAATACTTTTCCTACTGCTATGAATAAGTATTTCAATGAGTCTCAGAAGAAGATGAGCATGAGAATGAGAATTCCTAAAGATGTGGTAAGTCATTTTGCAAAAGACGGTGTTTTTATAGTTACCACTGATTTTTGTTTGATGCAAGCAATTGAGCCAAGAAAAGAAGAAATGGAAGATATGAGTTATGAGGTGAACCATGACTTGCTGCTTGGTTATGCTAATAACCTATTAGCATCTCCTAAAGATAAAAGTAAAGCAAAAATGGATAATGTGGTATTCCAGGATGCACAAGCCAAAACCAGTATTGCTCCTGCCACAAGTGGGAAAGGAAAGAAAAAGAAAACTGATGAAGCACCTCCAATGATGAAGAATACAAGGGTGACTCAGAGTATCCAAACCAAAAAGGAACCCGTACCTAAAGTCTATACAAAGAAGGATAATGTACCAAAGAAGAGAAACTGAAAACTTATTCTCCAAGCAGAATCTGAGGGTACTGATATTGAAGAAGAACCTAAGAAGATGAAAGCTACTAGTAGAGTAGAAAAGTCAGTAAAGGAAGTGCCAAAAACAACTGTGACTATTGATATCTCAACTTTCAAGCCCGATGCCCATTTTCAAATAACAATGAAGACATTAGGGAGGAACAGATTTGACAATGTCAAAGAATATTTTGATTCCTTAACTGAAGATGAGAAGAAGCAAGCCATTGAACAGGTAATCACTCATTTGTGTCTTTATAGTAGATATCCACATGATCTTAAAAAGGATATCTCAAATTGTTTGTACACTATTTTGTTAAATAAATGGGAGGAAGATATAAAATTGGAAAAAGAAATTTTTGATAAGATATTTGTACAATATTTTCCCAATTTATCTACAGATGAAATAAGTGTTTGAGTTGATCAGTACAAAATCCAATTTGCTTTCAAAGCAAGGAGACTGAAGCTAATTAGTGGAAAGAGGGAAATTATTGAGACTAAGATGCATTGGATAGCATGTGAAATCAAACAGATGGAAGAGCTCATCCATTTCTCTAAGAATGAGGAAGATGTTGTTAATCGACTGGAAATGGATGAAGAAGAGATTGTACAAGCTGATGAGGTATATCCTATCAAGAAGAAGGATGACACCATTATTCATGTTGTTTGATGATGTTCAGGATACACTTCATCTATCTGGAGACAGCACTGCACCAGCTATGGAACCTCTTGAAATCACTGATACATAGATTACTTTAGTTGAGCACCCGACAACTCAACTGAAAGTAGACAATCCACCAGAAACTGGACAAATATAGAAACCCCAATCTCCACTGGTCTCACAAGATACTCAGAAGGAGTCTATGGAAAATGTTGTCACACAAACTTCTGAATATGAACCAGAGAAAAATCTAGAGAAAGCAATCATTAAGGTTACATCCTCTGAACTGGCAAAGCCATTAGTCACTCTGCAGACTAATGAGGATGATGATGATTCATTAGGTATTTCAAGGCCTACCAATGTTGACAACATGAGCGCATCTAAAATGATGAAGATTGCAAGTGTTATGAAATCTAGAGCACATAAGAAGAGACTGTTGGCAATATTACATTATAACAGACAATGAAAGATTGTTGACATTTCAATAAGGATATTGAGAAGGTTGTTGATGATTATGGACATAACTGATTAAAGATGTTTTACTATCTTGATATTATTATTTTGTCATTGATGTCAAGAAATTGATTCTCTAATTCAGTATGATGTTGCCATATCTTGAGAAAGTATGATATGAAGATTATAAAGAAGTCAGTAAAAGACACAGGAAAGAATATGATGAATAAGGGGATAAGTTATTCAATGGGCAACTACTACCGAGTCAGACAATGATGAGATCTTGATGTTTTAGATTGTTTTAACATCATACATATGTTGTAAAATGTAAAGGTTAATACTATACTATGTTATCAGGCAAAGAACCTAGTCGGTAAACCCTAAGGAACCTAGTCGGTAAACCCTAAGGTTATCGCTATCGGTTAATGAAGACAGAATGTCTACCGAGTGAAGTTTAGTATTTACCGAGTTACAACCGAGCTATAATAGAATGCATTAAATGTTTACATGTGATAATTAATGAAAGAAGCTGATGAGCTGGAGCGGTTCAATGATTGGTAAGCCGTGGAAGAAGTTTGTTAATGAATCCAAGGCAATGGAAAGTCGGCAGGAAGATCTATAGCTCAGATTGAACCGCAATACCCTAACACAAGTTTCAAGGTGACATTGCAAGTTCAAAGGCGGGGTAAAACATTTTTAGATCGAAAGATACATTGAACCTAGATAAGATTGAAGATCTGATGGCTATGATTGATCATGGGAAATGTGATCAAGGAGATTAAGAGGTTAGAAGATTGTTTATAAATAGGAAACTGTTGATAAACAATGTATGCGGGAAAGTGTATGCACAGGGATGCTACATAGTGATTACCGAGCACAGAATCTTGAAGACCTGTTAGAATAACAGAGTATTGATGCCCAGTAGATAGACAAGATTAGTTCTATGTCTAGATTGTATTGAACAAATAGGAATCTACTTTAGCATTTTAGATGTGAAGTTGCAGATAGATTTTTATAACTGTTATTTTGTGAAAGTGACAGAAAATCTCTCAACTGAGTGGACTTAACAATCTTATATGTAAATCCTCTAGCAAGGTGACATTTTGAAAGAGTGTTTGAAATCCTTTGACAAGGTCACTTCTAACAAAGTGAAGATCCTAATAGATCTGAGGGAAATCCCTTAATCGGGTCACATCTAGCAATGTGTTTGTAATCTTTAACAGGATTTGCTTTTAACCGAGCATACTCTAGAAGAGTGTATTTCTTAGTGGTTCCGAAATCCCACAGTGGTTTTTCCCTATTTGGGTTTCCATGTTAAATCTGGTGTTATGAGGTTTATATTGTTCATATGCTTTTGAGTTTTCATGTTTGACAGTTTTTGGTTATATGACTGATATATGTGTTACCGAGGTTGAATCTGATGTTTTTATGGATGATTAAGTTTGTATGATTCACCCCCCCCCCCCTCTCATCTTGTTGTCTATTGGATCTATACTTATATTAAGTATCAGAACTATCAATTGGAATCAGAGCTTTGGACTCTGAAAGGAAAGTTTAAAGGAACTTGAGTTAAAGATCCAAAGATGTATAAGAGGGATGCACCGAAGCTGAACAAGTCAAGTTTCTCTACATGGAAGAAAAGGATGAAGTTACATCTATCAGGAGTTGGAGAATATGCTATATAATATCTGGAGAATGATTTTGTTGCACCGAGCACCTATCCATTGACTATGGAAGAGATAAAGGTGAAGCAAGAACATATTCAAGCAATGATTGAAATAACATCTGCATTGACCGACTCAGAGTTTAATGATCTAGAAGGCTGCAATGATGCAAAGGCAATGTGGACTAAGCTCATATCTGTATATGGAGGAGATGAACATGTTCAAAGAGCAAAAGTAGATAGTTTAAGAGGACAACTTGAATCTATGAGGATGAATGAAGGTGAGAACATAACCTAGTACAGTACAAGACTAAAGGAGATTGTAAATCAAATCAAAGGAGCAGGAGGAACTATTGAAGAAAAGGATGTAATAAGTAAGTTGTTAAGAACCCTTCTACCTGCCTATGCAATCCAAGTCCCTGCAATCAATGAATTGAGGTCTGTACCTAATATGTCAGTTTCCTTGGATGCTACTATTAGTAAGCTACATGCATTTGAGTTAAGTAATTTTAATAACAGTGGGTCATCGGTAAATAAAGTTGAACCTGCATTTAGTTCTTTTCATCTGAATGAATCTAATGATTACAATGAAAGAAAGTATAAGTACTCCGAAGGAGATCACAGTGGAGAAAATGAAAGATTTTGAAAGAACATGGAAGAAGTACACAAACTGTATGAAGAAATCAGAAAGCAAGAAGAGTTTGAAGCACTATTGGCCAAAAGGTTACCGAGAGGCAAAGGTAAGTATAAAGGAAAACTACCTTTGAAATGTTTCAATTGTGATAAGATTGGACATATGGCTTCTAACTGTCTTGACAAAGATTTCACTGAAAAGAGAGATTACCGAGATGACAGACAGAAAGATAACCATTACAGAGGACATCGAGACTTCAGAAGAAGAGATAGAAAGACATTCTTAATAGCTTATGAGGAATCTAACGATGATAAATCAGATGAGACTGATATAGAGGAAGTTGTTTATGTGGCTATCAAGGATGGATCAGATGGAGAAAGGTATGAAGAAAAAACCCTTATATCTCACATAAACACTAATGATTCTTGGATTATAGATAGTGGATGCTCACATCATATGATAGGAGATAAACACAAGTTTGTTATGTTAGAAGATTATGATGGAGGTTATGTTAGATTTGGTAATGATACACCATGTCCGGTAAGAGGTAAAGGATCCATAACACTTCTTGATAATGCAAGATGCAATGATGTCTATTGGGTTGAAGGCTTGAAATACAATTTGTTGAGTGTAGCACAGCTAAACAACACAGGTTACCAAATAGAATTTCAGAAAGGAATTGTCAAAGTTCATGACAAGAACGGAAAGTTAGCTGCTACCGGGACACAAACAAAAGGTAATACATTTCACCTTGACTCAACTCACAATAAGTGTTTGTATGCAAAGATTGATGATACTTGGTTATGGCATAAAAGGTTTTGTCATATTAATTTTGATAATTTGATCAAAATAAGTAAGAAGGACAGAGTAAGAGGTCTACCGAGTCTTGAAAAACCTAAGAATGCTATGTGTCGAGGATGCCAGAAGGGTAAGATGACAAGATCAAGCTTTACAAGTAAGTCTTACACTTCTAAGGGAATTTTAGATCTTGTGCACACTGATCTTTGTGGTCTTATGAAAGTTCAAAGTTATTATGGTGATAAGTATTTCATATTGTAGTCACATAAATCTGTCCACTTAATTAAAGGAATACTTAGTATTTATTTGATTATTTAACCATCAATTAATAATTAATTAAATTAATATTTAATTAATTCATCTTAACCCTATTCTCCTATTAATTAAATAAATTATTCAATTTATTTGATTTAATTCACTTAACCAAATTCAGACCATTAATTAAATAAATAAATCATATTTATTTAATTAAATCTTCTCTCACATTTAAATAAATTAATATTTATTTAAAACCCCCAAAATCCCACCTCTCACATTTAAATAAATAAATCATTTATTTAAATCACCTTTATCCTCCACCCACTTGCATTTTCCTACAAATGCAAGTTGCACAATTATTTTAAATAAATAATTTATTTAAAATCCTATTTATCCTCACCCACTTGAAACCTTTAATGGTTTCCCTTAAAGTAGTCAAACTTGATGGCTTTAAAGTCTTCAAACTTGATGGCTTCCTTCTATAGTCTTCTTAAGACTTTAATGGTTTTCCTTAAAGTCTTCAAGCCTTTAATGGTTTCCCTCAAAGTCTTCAAGCATTTTAAATGCTTTATCTTCATTTTTCTCATTTAAATAAATTAATATTTATTTGAATATTTATCCAAATGCAAATTACACCATTTAATTGAAATAAATGATTTTATTTTAATTGAAAATACCAAAATTTCTCCCACTTGCATTTTCCTACAAAATCCACTTGCATGCCTAAACCCCTTCTAGATTCTTCTAAACCCTTCCTAATTAGCCTAAATCCATCCCTTAAATATTGTCACATTCCTAAGCAAATTGGAGTCACTTCTCAAAGACTCCAAAGTCTTTGAAAAGCAATTAATGCTTTGTGTGTTCAACAAATTAACCCTCAAAGTCTTGGATAACCTTTGAAAGCTTCCAACCTTCAACCACTAAATGGCTCAAAGTCTTTGATAACCATTGAAGGCTTTCAACCTTCAACCACTTAATCCACAAAGTCTTCAAAAACCATTAATGGTTAACCCAAACCCTCCTACATGGTTAAAACATTTGTTTTGACTCAACCTCTACCCAACCCAAGGGTCTCATCAAGCCTTTAATGCTTTGACCATGATTATCTCTTAATCATTTGCACAAAGGTTTATCCTTGCATTAACTCCTAATCCAGTGGGTAATCCTAATTTAGGCTTGACCCTTACCTTCTAGATAACCATTAAGTCTTTTCAGGCCTTTAATGCCTCCAACCTCCTCTCTCAACCCAATCCTATGTTGACACTTGTCACCATTTTATTGGTGCCAATTGTGCACATGGATCCCCAACTTTCAAGCTTGGCCCTTGATTAAACCACTCAATCTTAACCCTTCATTTCCCTATTTCTTCTATAAATAGAACCCTTCTCCTCAAGCAAAAAGGGGAAGCATTTTTAGAGTATTGTTGTTATACTAGCATTAGCATAGAGCTTTTTCATAGCATCACTATCTACTCTTGCATAGTATTTACTTATCATATTCAACCATCTTGAATCTCCATATGGCATCCATGGCTAGTGCTAAAAGCTGAGAGCTACACTCATTTGGGACTTGGAGAGGAGAGGAACAAGGGAGGAGCAACTATGAGCATCTTGATTAGCTATTTCATTCTATGTTTATATGCTTTCTATTTCATGCTTAATATCTCTCTTGATATGCCTGTTTAGGATAATCTTTTGTTGCTAACACTAACGTTTGTTTCCTGTGCTCTTGTGTGTGTTGCCATCAAACAGATTTTCTAATCCTTTTTTGCAGAGCATCACATATTATTTGTGGATGACTATTCAAGGATGATGTCAGTAATGTTTTTAAAAGAGAAATCAGGAGCTTTCAAATGTTTAAATGGTACAAGGCTAGAGTTGAAAATGAAATAGGAAGACAACTGAAATGTCTTAGATCAGATAGAGGAGGAGAGTTCACATCTGATGAGTTCAACATATTTTGCAATGATCATGGTATTAAAAGACAAGTCTTTGCACCGAGAACTCCACGGCAGAATGGAATAGCTGAAAGAAGAAACAGATCTATTGTGGATTGTGCTAGAACACTGATGATTGAAAAGAAGGTTCCACAAACATTTTGGAGAGAAGCAATAAGCACAGCTGTTTACACCTTGAACCGAGTTCAATTGAAGAAAGGTACTTTGAAGACACCTTATGAAATCTGGTATGGCAAGAAACCTAATGTAAGTTATTTTAAAATCTTTGGAAGTAAATGCTATGTTCATAAAGATGATAGAAATGGCAAGTTTGATCAGAAAAGTGAAGAAGGAACATTTCTAGGATATTCTTCTAGAAGCAAAGCATTTAAATGTCTGATCAAATCATCTAACAAAATAGTAGAAAGTGCAAATGTGAAAATTGATGAATTTGTAGAAAGAAATGATGAAGGAAATTCCAAAGAACCAAAAGACTATGATGGATTTGTCTATGTGCAACCGCGAAGTCCTACCAAGAAAACTGTTGAAGAAAATGAAGAAAATATCCAGTTACCGAGTGATGAAGAAGATCATACAGAGCCTACTGAGCCTATATTAGCCAAGAATGTCAGAAGACATCATGCACCAAGTCAGATTATAGGAGATAAGGACGATGCAGTGATGACAAGGAACAAACTGAGACTGAAGAGATTGATCAAAGAATAGTGAAAGAGGCATTTAATAGTGAAGATTGGATAAATGCTATGACTGAAGAGATTGATCAAATCAAAAAGAATGACACATGGACACTGATCCCAAGATTGAAGGACAAAAATGTAATCGGTACAAAGTGGATCTTTAGAAACAAGCTAAATGAAAAAGGGGAGGTCATTCAGAACAAAGCAAGACTAAGTTTGCAAAGGTTATGCACAAGAAGAAGGAATTGATTATGGTGAGACTTTTGCACCTGTTACTAGACTTGAAGGAGTAAGAACATTGTTGGCATATGCTGCTTTCAAGAACTTCAAGGTATATCAAATGGATGTCAAATCTGCATTTCTGAATGGAATATTAGAAGAAGAAGTTTTCATTGAACAACCTGAAGGATTTGTTGAAGACAATGATAAAGATCAGGTATGTAAATTGAACAAAGCTTTATATGGTCTGAAACAAGCACCTAGAGCATGGTATGAGAGATTTCACTCTTATTTGATTAATATTGGTTTTATAAGGACAAGTGAGAATAGCAACATGTACATGAAGAATGATGAAAATGGAATACTGATCTCAGCCATATTTGTTGATGATATTATATTTTGTGGAAATGACTCTTTATGCAAGAACTTTGGAAATGAAATGAGTAAAGAATTTGAGATGTCATTAATCGGTGAGATAAATTATTTTATAGGTTTATAGATACTGCAAATGAAAAATGAGATTTTCATTACTCAATCCAAGTACATAAAGGAGATCTTGAAGAAATTTGGAATGGAGGACTCAAAACCAGTAAGTACTCCTATGACTACCAACTGTAAACTATCAAAGAATGATGAATCTGCATCTATTGATGAGACACTTTACCGATCTATGAGTGGAAAGTTGCAATATGTTGTTCACAGTAGGCCAGATATAGCACATGCAATAGGTATTATTGCAAGATTCTCTGCAGATCCTAAGGAAACACACATGATGGCAATCAAAAGAATTTTCAAATACTTAAAAGGCACTGAAGATTATGGCTTAGTATGTTAGAAAGGAAATGATTTTGATTTAAAAGTTTATACTGATGCTGATTGGGCAGGCAACATTGATGATAGGAAAAGCACAAGTGGAGGAGCTTTCTTTTTAGGAGAAAGACTAGTGAGTTGGCTTAGCAAGAAACAAGGATGTGTTTCTCAGTCAACAGCAGAAGCTGAATACGTTGTTGCAGCACGGAATTGTACCAACATTGCATGGATCAAACAACTGTTGGAAGGTATAAATGAGAAAGTAATCGAGCCAGTAACTATATTCTGTGACAATACTAGTGCCATTAATATTTCAAAGAATCCTATTATGCACTCCAAGACAAAGTACATATCTATCAAGTATCATTATCTTAGAGAAGAAGCTCAAGAGAAGAAAGTGGTGTTGGAGTATGTTAGCACAAAGGAGAAAATTGTAGATATCTTCACCAAGCCACTACCAAAGGACACTTTTGAATATCTCAGAAGTAAGCTAGGGGTCCTACCCCTATCTTCTACTCACTGACTGAGTTCGGTGAAAGCATCAATCCGATGTATTGAATATCTTTTGGGGCATTGATGCTGGAGTTATACACTTTAGAATGTTTTCTAAAAGTGTACTAGAATTAATATTGGAATAATACAGAGAATGATACAGGGAACAGGAATTGAAGACAAATGCTCTGACTGAGACTCGGTTGATACACTACAGCAGGAAATAACTTCTTACAGAAAGAAATTATGTTTTAGTTCTTTTTCTTTTTTGGCATTGTTGTCAAAGGGGGAGAAGACCTACCAAAGGGGGAGAAGACTAATATATGGGAGAAGACTAAGAGAAGACTACAGATTGAAATAAAGACTGAAAATAGAAGAGAAGTCTAATGTATGGGGGAGAGCATTTCAAGCATTTCAGAATCACAGCAATCCGAATCTTTTAAAGGTCAAATCAATTGGTTTTGCCATCAATGCCAAAGGGGGAGATTGTTGGCAATATTACATTATAACAGACAATGAAAGATTGTTGACATTTCAATAAGGATATTGAGAAGGTTGTTGATGATTATGGACATAACTAATTAAAGATGTTTTACTATCTTGATATTATTATTTTGTCATTGATGTCAAGAAATTGATTTTCTAATTTAGTATGATGTTGCCATATCTTGAGAAAGTATGATATGAAGATTATAAAGAAGTCGGTAAAAGACACAGGAAAGAATATGATGAATAAGGGGATAAGTTATTCAATGGGCAACCACTACCGAGTCAGACAATGATGAGATCTTGATGTTTTAGATTGTTTTAACATCATACATGTGTTGTAAAATGTAAAGGTTAATACTATACTATGTAATCAGGCAAAGAACCTAGTCGGTAAACCCTAAGGTTATCGCTATCGGTTAATGAAGGCAGAATGTCTACCGAGTGAAGTTTAGTATTTACTGAGTTACAACCGAGCAATAACAGAATGCATTAAATGTTTACATGTGATATTTAATGAAAGAAGCTGATGAGCTAGAGCGGATCAATGATTGGTAAGCCGTGGAAGAAGTTTGTTAACGAATCTAAGGCAATGAAAAGTTGGCAGGAAGATCTACAGGTCAGATTGAACTGCAATACCCTAACACAAGTTCCAAGGTGATAATGCAAGTTCCAAGGTGGGGTAAAACATTTTTAGATCGAAAGATACATTGAACCTGGACAAGACTGAAGATCTGATGGCTATGATTGATCATGGGAAATGTGATCAAGGAGATTAAGCGGTTAGAAGATTGTTTATAAATAGGAAACTATTGATAAACAATGTATGCGGGCAAGTGTATGCACAGGGATGCTACATAGTGATTACCGAGCACAGAAGCTTGAAGACCTGTTAGAATAACAGAGTATTGATGCCCAGCAGATAGACAAGATTAGTTCTATGTCTAGATTGTATTGAACAAATAGGAATCTGCTTTAGCATTTTAGATGTGAATTTGCAGATAGATTTTTATTACTGTTATTTTGTGAAAGTGACAGAAAATATCTTAACCGAGTGGACTTAACAATCTTATATGTAAATCCTCTAGCAAGGTGACATTCTGAATGAGTGTTTGAAATCCTTTAACAAGGTCACTTCTAACAAAGTGAATATCCTAACAGATCTGAGGGAAATCCCTTAACCGGGTCACATCTAGCAATGGGTTTGTAATCTTTAACAGGATTGGCTTTTAACTGAGCATACTCTAGAAGAGTGTATTTCTTAGTGGGTTTGAAATCCCACAGTGGTTTTTCCCTATTTGGGTTTCCACATTAAATATGGTGTTATGAGGTTTATATTATTCATATGCTTTTGAGTTTGCATGTTTGACAGTTTTTGGTTATATGACTGATATATGTGTTACCAAGGTTGAATCTGATGTTTTTATGGATGATTAAGTTTGTATGATTCACCCCCCCCTCTCATCTTGTTGGCTATTGAATCTATACTTATATTAAGTATCAGAACTATCAGAGACTTAAAGAGAAAAGGGTTGAAGCTGAAACAATTCAGAATGCAGTAGATATTCTATCTAGTCTACTACCAAAAACTTCTATAGCACATCTGACATCCCCTATTAGCAAACTTGGCCAGTTGGTTACTGACGCATCTGATCAAATCAAGTCACTTGAAGAAGCAGCACTAACCTATGCTGAGAAAAGTCACAAGAATAAGTATGGGGAGAAACTTGCAAAGGACATTGATACTGGCAAAATGGCTCTGTCACATAATAAAGATTTGTTGAGCAAAGTTATTGAAACAAGAGGAAAGTATCTTGCTTCTACCTCTAATGTTCATTTTTTTATTCTGATATCACAAAAAGACAAACGGAAACAGAGCAAGAGCTAGAAAGGATATGCAATGCATATATCCCACTTTAGGACTCTATATTTGCTTTTAGAAAATATGTAGATAATTTGCACAACATGTTGGATACCTCTGATCATGAGAAGGCAAAGAGACTTCGGTCTCTCAAGGAACTCAAGAGTCTACTCACATCACAAGTCGACATACTACAGAGAGCCTACTCAAATGTAGAAGCTATCTTAGAAACTCCAAAAACCTGTACACTGGATTCGATGGAAGAATTCCATACACAACTTATGTCTGCAAAAGAGTACACTAAAAATGTGCTAGCGACATGGACAAATGCCATATCACAGTTGAAGCAGAACTTTAATGTTATGTTCATGAGACTGGCGAATGCATAATTTTTTTTAAAGTTGTTGTTGTATATGTTGAACACTTTGATACAAATTTTCTCTATATATATATATTTTGCTTTTTCAATTTGGCATTGTTGTCAAAGGGGGAGTAGAAATATGTATGTGTGTTTTTGAAAATTTTGTATAATGTATGCATTAAGGGGGAGCATGTGTATATGTGTAAATTTTGTTTTGTATGCACACTTAGCGGTATTCCTGTAAATTTTTTTAAGTGTTGCCATCAATGCCAAAGGGGGAGATTGTTGGCTTGATGATGATTGTAATATATTCATCATATGTTGTCATTGATGAAACACATACACATATATGTTTATATTGTCTACTGGTATAACTTCAAGTTGTTTATACTACAACCGGTATGCTAGAGGTTATACGATGAGGTTTATCTCTAACCGATACTTTGTGACAACCGGTATATGCATAGAAGACAACTAGTGGATACACATTAATCGACATCAACATGAAGATCAAGCGGAGATTATATCAGGATATTCAAGAATAATGGTTCATATATTTAACTCTAACCAGTATTCATTGATTTTGTAATGAGTTACCACAAATCATGACGAGTTATCCCACCGACAAATTTTGGTGGTTTTTTTGTGATAAGTTATGATCACTTGACCAGATACACTGTGCCTAGGAAATTGTTATGATTTCTTTGGGCCGACATGAAATCTTAATGTCTATATATTGACATCATAATGAATTATTTCATATGAGTGAAAGTGATATGTTGTGTGTGAAAGTCAAAAGAGTTAAGTTGCAGAGTATGTAGAAGAGCAGTGTTGAATATGCCTAGAAGGATCTGATCAAGCAAGTATTGTGCTACTCAGACAGATCAAACCAATCCTATTGTTTTCTAACAATCACAACAAAATTCAAATCCCCTAACCAGGTAAGCTCTAACAAGATTCTTTGTACAAATCCTCTAACAAAGTGATCCATTAGTTTGGATTCAGAAATCCTCCACCGAGGTTAGTCCTAACAGGGTACTACCTTTTATAGGGTATAAGCTTCTAATCAATATTTGGGATCTCTAACAAGATTCTCTCCTAGCAGAGCACTTTGTAGACCCTAACCGGTCACTTATCTATTACTGTAGATAGTTAACTTGTGAGTTCCATCTCACCATGGTTTTTTACCTATTTGGGTTTTCCATGTACAAACACTTGTGTTATGATGGATGTTTTACTTATTGTGAATGTTGTTATATCATTTTGGATTGCATGCATTGTGTTTATAAGTTTTGTTAAATTCATCTACTGGTTAGTGTTTGAAGTAGTTTTGTTTTTGGTGTCACTGATTCACCCCCCCCTCCTCTCAGTGATTTTCAAGTCCATCATAAACCATACAATTTTTAAACAAAATTCTCCTCAAAACATAAATACTGGGAAGACATAAAACCACAATCCCAAATAGATGTCCATAACTGCACGAGACACCTTGTTCCATCATCATCAAATTGCTTCATGCACAAATCATTACTCCAGAATCTATTTCTCTTTCCAAAAAATAGTAGCATATGCATCAATAAGGAATACCATTGTAATGTGATAGTTGAACTATCCCTTTGGGTACAAATTAGGGTATTATGAATCCCTTCTGCTACAAAGCAAGGATAGTCAAAAGGTCTATTTTCAACACTACTTTGGACATCACAAATCAAAATTGTAAGTACCTCAGGCATGTGTAACTGTCCCTCAAAACCAAGCACTTGACACACAACATAATAAGTCATCTGAAAATACTTGTGAAACAACTCAACATTATAAGGCGGTAGGTCTTTTTTGTGAAAATTTTAAATTTTGTTTACCCAACTTGCATCTGTGAAGTGGTAGCCACTTTCTCCTATAAATCCCCTCGATACTCTGGTATTTTTCTTTCAAGATACCCAAGTTTATAACCATGCCATTACCTACTACATCCTCCATGCCAAACACTTTACAAATAGTGTCTTTACTAATTTCAATCAAGTTCCCGTAAATTGATTGAATGCACCTTGTATTTGGATTGTATTGATTTGCAATTACTCTAATCAAGTCCATATTTACAAATACATTTGGGACTACCAATTGAGCCAACCCTAGCCTCCAAGGATTACACTTAGGCACTTCTCTATTTGATTTCATGTAAAAAATATTTAAAAAAGTTATGGCCTCTAAATGACATATAAGCTTCTTTACAATTCCTCCGTGAGAAATGAAATCTATTTGCATGCTCCGTAGTTCTTAGTCTTTGAGAAGACCTCGATAATTGAACAATTAGGTCATCATAGAGGTTTGTCTCCTTCATTTGTCTTTTGGGTTTAGGGCCCTCTTCTCTATAGGCTTTAGATGAGGTTGACATGTAATCTAGTTTCTTAATTTTACGGAGGAACCCTAAAGATTGTTTTCTGGTTTTCTGCTTTCTATGGATATGGTTTCTAATTTTTTTAGCCTCTAAACTTTTGCAAATTACAAAGTAATACAAGAAATTGAGAAAGAAGGCAACTCATTGCCCAAATTCCCTTGTCTACAATTCTTCTTTAGCTTCTCTACAACACAATCTATAGAACTTGAGATTGTTTTTTCTTTCACCTTCAATCTATTTTTTTCTCAAAATTCAAAAAATTATCTCGAATTGGTGCTTTCATTCCTTGTAACGAGCAGTTGAGAAACTTTAAAACTTCATTGTTGATTTGATTTGATCGATGGTCACCGGCAAATTTTGAAAAAATTTCACAAATTTTTTAACCGATTGTCGGTTTTGCAACACGTGTGCATAACTTGGCATTGTTGGGTAGTTGAAATATTTTAAAACCATCACCAATGAGTTTTGATTTTACTAAAAACCAATTCGTTGCACACTGAACTTTCCCATATGTCTCATCATCTCCCTCCCGGTATCATTCTATTGATTGCACTATCTGATGACGTGGACACCACATATCTATCATGGTTTAGCAATCTCCTCCATCATGGAGTCATTGGGATGTGTACAAATATTTTACAGATGGTCATTTATTCTGATGTGTACAGCCATGTATAAATGAGTTTAATAAATTAAACTAACGACTTTATTTGATGAGAAAATAAATTAAAACATTTAGTTTCCGCAAATGAATTTTAATTAAGTTTCGATACTTAGTTAGTATCATAGTTAGTACAATCTTTGATTAGCCAACATGTTAACACATGTCGTGATAGCAAACTTGGTTATTTAACTAGTCGTTTTAAAAAAAAAAATCGTTTCGTTTTTGCCCTAAATTTTGGGCATGACATTTTGGTATCAGAGCAAGGTTTCCACACTAGGAACCTTACTCCACTTACGTTTCGCCTTAGATTATTTAAATTATTTTGTTAAATTGATTTTATCAGACTTTTGAATTTAATTGAATTAATATTATTCTAAAAGGAAATTATTTAATTACTTTTCCTTATTTTCCTCTTAGGATGCCTCCGACGATGCGACAAGCTTGCAAGCGCGGACGGGGTCCTAGACGTGTGCGCATAGCACACGAAGAGGTAGTGAGGGAGGCATCGATTCCAGAGGAGAACCCAGGAGCACCTCCCGAACAGCCAAATGAACCTAACCGAGACCTCTTAGCAGCCATACAGGATCTTATTGGCATAGTTCAAGAAAGGATCCCAGCAGAGAACCCTCAGGTTAGAAGTCATGACTCTGGGAGTCATAGATCTGTTGATAGAGAACGAAGCAGGAATCCAGCTCCTATTCTTGTAGAGAGTCAGGGTGGAAATGAGCTAGAGTCTGTGCATATGCCAGGACCACCTCCAGCGGTGGAACCAGTTTATTTTGAGAGAGCTCGTCGAGATCCAGGGGATCTCATCAGGGAGGTCATGCGCCTCCAACCACCATCCTTCGGAGGTTCTACAGATGGAGTAGAGGCCGAGGCATGGCTTCTGAGTCTTGAGAGGTGCTTTGCATTGTGTTCTTACGAGAGCAACTTGAAAGCACATGTCGCAATTCATCTACTGAGAGGGACAACCTCCACTTGGTGGAGACAGGAAGAGTACAAATGTGGATTAGTTCCTGATACTCTCACTTGGGAGATTTTCATAGAGAGGTTTCGTGAGAGGTACCTATCAGAACACTTCAGGCAGCGTCGTATAGACGAATTTCACGATCTCCAACAAAAAGGCTTGTCAGTAACCCAGTATGAGAGTAAATTCTTTGAGTTGTTGCCTTATGTAGATTATCTAAAGGATGAGAAACTTCTTGTAAACCACTTCATCAGGGGATTAAATGCCGGTATAGCCGGGCCTGTTAGGATGTCCACTCCAGAGAGCCTTTGAGTTGCTGTGGAGAAGGCACTGATTGCCGAGGAAATTCAGGTCAGACCACAAGACAATAGGGATCGGTTTCAGAACCAAAATCCTGCACCTCAGACTTATGGATTCCAGAAACCACATTGGAAAGGAAACAACCAAAATTCTCAGGGGTTCTCCAAACTCCCTCCTCCAAAATAGACACCATAGAACTAGAGGCAGAAGCCTCCACAGTATCAGCAGGGCTCCAAGCCCAAACAGTGGCAGACTCGGGGATAGAAACATGATCAGAGAGCACAGGGGCAGTACACACAGCTGGCGGGGACTCAACAGTCCTCCAGGGGTGGGTACAGCGGATCCAGTAGGACATGAGGTCAGGCATTCTCTAGGCCTCAGGGTGCCCAGTTCCAGGCACGGGGTGCTTGCTTTACATGTGGAGCCATGGGGCATATGGCGAGGGATTGCCCTCAAGGACAGGTGGCAGGGAGTCAACGGATGGCTACTTCAGAGCCGACAGTTGGTGATATGGGCAGGTCCCATAGAGTATTCGCAGCGGTTGACAACCGCCAGGCTGAGCATCAAGCCATGATTATCAAATCTACAGGTATAATTAAAGGTAACAATGTATCTATTTTGTTTGATTCAGGAGCTACTGACTCCTTTATATCTCCATTGGTTGTGGAGCATTGCGGGCTAGTGGCAACTAGACAGGGTGTCAGTTGGGAAGTGGAATTAGCTTCAGGAGATAGAGTGTCAGTGGAATCAGAGGTTAGGGCATGTCAGCTACAGATTGGTAAGACCACCACTTTAGTAGACCTTAGAGTGACTCCACTTGGATCTTACGGAATCGTACTTGGCATGGATTGGCTATATGCCCACAGAGCCAAGATGGATTGCCGCCTGAAAAAGATCGAGTGTGAGGATGATCATGGTTTGCCCATAGTTATCATTGGGATTCAGAGGCCCGTGTCTCTTCGCATGATCTCCGCAATGCAGCTTAAGCGGAGCATGCGGAAGGGATGTCATCTTTTTGCTATCACTATTAGTGATAGAGGAGAAGAGGAAGAAAAAGAAACATCGCTTGATGACCATTCTATCCTTAAGGGATATTCAGATGTATTTCCTTCAGAATTACCGGGAATGCCTCCCCGTAGAGAGATTGATTTTCATATAGACCTAGTATCAGGAGCTGAGCCCGTTTCCAGAGCACCTTATAAGATGACCACAAATGAGCTAAATGAACTTAAAATACAGCTTGAGGAACTCCTTGAGAAGGGTCACATTCATCCTAGCGTATCCCCTTGGGGTGCACCAGTCATCTTCGTTAAGAAGAAGGATGGATCTCTCTGATTATGTATGGATTATTGGCAGCTAAATAAAGTAACCATCAAGAACCGATATCCTTTGCCCAGAATTGATCATTTATTCGACCAACTTCAGGGTGCCAAAGTCTTTTCCAAAATAGATCTGAAGTCAGGATACCATCAGTTGAGAATAGTGGAAAGTGATATCCACAAGACCGCATTTCGCACTAGATACAGTCACTATGAGTTTACCATAGTCCCATTCGGACTTACAAATGCCCCAGCAGTTTTTATGAGCCTCATGAATGGGGTGTTCCGTACATTTCTGGACCGTTTTGTTATTGTGTTTCTCAATGATATACTGATATATTCTCAGAATGAGGAGCATGAGGAGCACCTAAAGTAGGTTTTGCAGTGTTTGCAGGATAACCAGTTGTTTGGCAGCCTATCGAAGTGTGCTTTCTTTCGGTCTGAGGTCAAGTACCTTGGGCACGTTATTTCTGGTGATGGGATCTCAATTGACCCATCAAAGATTAGGGCTATTATGGATTGGCCAGCGCCTACCAATGTGATAGAGGTTAGGAGTTTCATGGGCTTAGCCGGGTATTACCGACGTTTTGTCGAGGGTTTCTCCAGAGTCGCACACCCTATTACTTCTCTTCAGCGTAAAGGGAAGAAATTTGAGTGGACAGAGAAGTGCGAGAAGGCCTTTCAGGAACTCAAGAAGGCACTTACTAGCACTCCTATCCTTGTTGTACCAGATCCTACAGCTGACTTCATGGTTTGTACAGATGCTTCTCTAGAGGGTTTAGGGGCAGTTCTTATACAGGATGGTAGGGCAATAGCTTTCGAGTCTAGGAAACTTAAGACTCATGAACTTAATTATCCCACTCACGACCTTGAGCTCGCAGTAGTAGTGCATGCACTTGTGAGGTGGAGACACTTCCTTTTAGGTCATCACTTCGAGTTGCATTCAGATCATCAAAGTCTTCAGTACATCTTCACTCAGCCAAACCTTAATGCACGTCAGAGGAGATGGATGGAGTTCTTGTGCGAATATGATTTTGACGTTCACTACATCAAAGGAAAGGAAAATGTAGTTGCAGATGCCTTGAGTAGGAGACGTCATGAGGTTTACACCATATCCATGGGCACGGACTTGAGAGACCGTATACTACAGCACTTGCCAGAGGCTGGATGGTATGCAAAGGTTGGTCAGGTAATACGATCTCAGGTTACTCTAGAAGGGAAATATGTGGACTATTCTTTGGAGTCCGATGGACTGTTACGCCACAGAGGGTGCATTTATGTACCTTCCTCCAGAGGGTTGTGAGAGTTCATTGTCATGGAGGCTCATAGAGCTCCTTATGCAGCGCATCCCAGGGTTAAAAAGTTGCATGCTGACTTGAGGCAGTTGTATCATTGGCCGGGAATGCGGCAGCTCATTGCTAAGATAGTAGCTCGATGCCTCGAGTGTCAGAGAGTAAAGGCGGAGCACCGCCATCTAGGTGGGTTGCTCCAGTCTCATGCTATACCAGAGTGGAAGTGGGATACTATATCCATAGATTTCATCATTGGTCTTCCTATGTCTTCTCGTCGCCATGATGCTATCTTGGTGAGAGTTGACAAGTTGACCAAAGTAGCTCACTTTTCACCAGTCCGTACTACATTCACAGCTCCAGCAGTAGCACAGGTGTTCTTGCAAGACATTGTTAGACTTCATGGCGTGCCCCGCAAGATTATTTCTGACAGGGATTCTCTTTTCACTTCTTCCTTTTGGAAGTCATTACAGGCAGCTATGGGCACTAAGCTCAATTTCAGTACAACCTATCACCCGGAGACAGATGGTCAGACAGAGAGGGTCAATCAGGTGTTAGAGGATATGCTTCGCATGTACGTCATGGATCATCAGACCCAGTGGGAGGAGTATCTTCCCTTAGTGGAGTTTGCCTATAACAATGGGCATCACACTTCTTTGGGGATGCCACCCTATCAGGCATTGTACGGCAGGCCTTGCAGGACGCCCTTGAGTTGGGATCGCATAGAGGATAGAGTTGCTATTGGTCCTGAGATAGTTCGGGATATGGAACAGAAGGTGGATTTGATTAGGCAGTGTCTCAAAGAGGCTCAGGATAGACAAAAGAAATATGCTGATGCAAAGAGGATAGATCGTAGCTACTTGGTTGGAGACAGAGTTTTCTTGAGAGTACGACCGCATAAGAGTCCAATCCGTTACGGAAAGGGTTCTAAGCTCGCACCTCGCTTTGTAGGACCTTTTGAGATTCTTGAAAGGATAGGCCCAGTTGCCTACCGTTTAGCATTGCCAACTAGCTTGTCATGCATCCACGATGTGTTTCATGTATCAGTTTTGAGAAAATATATCTATGATGAGTCTCACATTTTAGACTGGGATGCTTTGCAGGTGGAGTCGGACGGGCAGCTAGCTTTGGAGCCCATTCGCATTTTGGCATGTCGGATGTTGGCCCTTCGAGGTCAAGAGCTGGACCAGGTTAGGGTCTAGTGGGATTGTTATGATGAGGTTACGGCTTCATGGGAGGACGCAGCACGTATGAGATCAGAGTACCCCCACCTCTTTGATGAACTCCAGGAGGAAGTTCATGCCTAGAGGGGGAGGATGTGAGGCCTCACCTCGACTCAGTCTGACATTCAGTAGATTTTATATTTAGACTATTATGGATACTTTATTTTGATGCAGTGTGAGACTTAGAACTTATATGATTTCAGGATTTGGATAACATTGCTATGATTTGATGATTTACTTATATGCTTTATGAGATAGAACACTACATGATTGTTAGATAGGATGATATTGCAATGATAGATGTCGTTATTAAATTTGCAGGACTTTACTATGATAATAGAACTATGATGTATGGTTAAGTTTATGTGAATTGGAATGAAATTGCTTATGTGAAATTGCTAGATATAAGAGGTATTTAATATGTGCAGATGAAAATTGTATGCATGTGATGATGTGTATTGTTATTCCTTTGAATTATATTATATGTGGATATTTGAAAGTACTAATGTGTAAATTGAGATGTGCAGGAAATTTACCATGTGACCATGGAAAATTACGGAGAACCAAACCTAGACTTATGTGTGTTCGTAAGCCAGGGGTTGTCTATTTGGAGAGACAACACCCCGTTTGTGTTGTATTTTATTCGTAACAGTATATGCTGCATGAGTGTTAAGTGTTATTTAAATTTAATGTGTAAAACCCACAAGAGACGATTTCATGTTTTAATTTGTAAAAGTGTTTTATTTGTGTCACTTGACACATGTGTGGATTTAAATTTAAATGTTTTATTTTTGTCTCTTGGTGGGAAAGTGTTTAACTATAGTTTCTTTTTAAATAATATAACGTGTTGTCATTAATAACTTGGAAAAGAATCTTTGGAGTGGTCAACATATGTTTGACCCGAAAATAAACTTCAGAGGGGTTTAAAATGGGTTAAATGAACACCTAGGGGTAGTTTAATAGGGTTTCCTAAAGCCCATAAGGTATACCTAGGGGTTAGGGGTAATTTTAGGCAAGTTTCTACTTTTAAGTGACCTTTTTGACGCTTTAAAAATTGGCTTTTTTGAGTTGTGCGAAAATTGAAAATTAGAAGTTTAAATCTAATTGAGATTTTTTCCTATTCGAATGAGAGTCTTTTTTTTTTTGCATTCTGCTTTACTTTCCTTTTTGGTTTTTAGAAACTTGTGAGGACTCAGAGAATGAGCTCCTTAAGCAAGAATTTGGGGAATTTGAGGGTAATTACCCACTCTCCATTTTTGGAGACGAGAATTTTTGAAAAGAAAATAATAGTTTGGAATAGAAAATTTGACTAAGGGTAGAAGAAGAAGATCCGTGGATTGGGCAGCTCTTCCTCAAATATCATACCACCATTGGGCAAATTAAGGTTGGTTTGATTATTCTTTAAAATGTCTATTTTCTTGTATGTGTTTGAGAGTATGATTGGTGTAAGAAATCTGTGTTTTTTGAATGTCATGTTTTAGAATTTCATTTGAAATCTTTGCATTATGCTTTGTTGTGTTTTGGGAGTTTCTCAAGACCTCTTACTCTTGGGAGAGAGGAGGATCTTGTGGGTGGTAGCAGTGACAACCCTCAAGTGAGAGACTCTCGTTTGAGAGCGATCACAAGGGATCTTTGTGTGACCCTTGCTGCATGGCCTGTTTGTGCAATGGGGGTCATAAGGAGGGATATAAGGCTAGAATGCCTTTGGGGGGCATAAGGAATAAGGGGTTGAGATTCTTGATGTATTTATTGTGCCATGAGGTGGCTACTTGTTTTTCCATACTTGCAGTTCTCCTCAGGGTATTGGTCCACTACCACCCTTAAAAAGGTCATCACCAAAGTGTGGTGCTGTGAAGCCAAGTTGGGAGTGTGTCTGAATCTCTGTGTGTGTATTTTTGTCTTCTATGTGTTTGCATGTTTGTTACCCGTCTAGGGCTTGGTTCTCCGAGCTCGGGGGTGGCTACCAGTTAGCCTAGGCTGGGAGGTGAGCACTCCGTGGTCATATTTATGATTTATTATGCAGGAAAGTCAAGAGAAAGGAATAGGACAAGAGAAAGGTTGCAGAAGATTATTGTTGAAGAAATTTAGATTTATTTGCAGTTATTAGTTTTGTTAAAAGAAATACGCCCTCATTTGTTGAAAAGAGAGGCAAGTTGTAATTTTGAAAATAGACATGAGATTTGTTGTTGTAGTTAAATAAAGAAACATCTTCTAAATTTGCAGAATATCGTTAGAGTTGTAAAAAGCTAGATATGCTTCTATTTTCTATAAAAAAAAAGAATTGATTTTTGATTTGCATGCAATAGTTGTTTTTTTTGCAATATAAAAATCAGTTTATTTAAATTTGAGTTCTTCTTTTTAGCTAAAAATCTATCTCCATTTTAATTGCAAAAAATCATGAATTGTACTTGCTGTTAACATGTAAATAAAATTAGTTGTTTTATTAGTTGAGAAATCAATAAATGTATTTGTTTCAGAAAAGTATAATGCTTTCTTAAAATAGTATTTCTTAAGTTTTAAAAAAAAAAAAAAAAAATCTTAGAATTTTGTTTCCTGCATACCCATAGATTACAATATATAGATTTCGATATAGTTCTGGAAATATATATTTATCCATTAAAACAGACGTAACCCATATTTCCTTTCCTACAATGGTATATCAAAATCTTTCATGATTACGATATTAGTTTAAGAAAAAAAATTAAAACTATTAGTCATAAATAAATATTTATATATATCTATATGCATGTAGAAATCATGGGTATATTTATATATATTTTTATATAAAACATGCCATATAAATACCCTGCAAAACAAATGAAAAAGAGAGCCTAAATTTATTTACCATATATATATATATATATATATATATATATATATATATATATATATATATATATATATATATATATATATATATATATATATATATATATATATATATATATATATATATATATATTAATTTAGCATAATGAGATTACTTTGTTATTTGTGTTTCTTTTAAAAAAAATTTGCATGTAAAATTAGCATTGAGAAATATATATAAATGTATATATTTATATATATATATATATATATATATAAATTTAAACAAAAATTTTAACACAAAAAAAAGGGGCCGAAGCACTGTGCATCGCACAGTGAACGGCGGAGCCGCGCACTGTGCAAAGCACAGTGGACAGCGGCGCCGCACACTGTGCAGTGCACAGTGAACGGCGGGGCCGCACACTATGCGCTGCACAGTGGGCGGCAAGGCGGAACACTGTGCAGTGCATAGTGGGCGGCAAGGCGGAACACTGTGCAGTGCATAGTGGGCGGCAAGGCGGAACACTGTGCAGTGCACAGTGGGCGGCCATGGCCGAGCCGCCACCAGTGAAACCCACGCCTTTCTTTGAGTTCGCCCTTCATCGTATCCTCTCTCTCAGTTCGGCCCTGCAACGCGGGGTTTGAACAAAACCAAAAATATATATATATATATATATATATATCAAACCCTAGCCCGGGTAGGGCTAGGGTAATAAAATAAAATAGATTGTTTAACTCTTGTTTATAAAGAAAAAAGAAAAAAATCCCTAATTAGGGATTACATGGAAATTGATTTTTTTAAAGTTGTGGAAAATCTATATTTAAGATTAGATAGGGTTTTCAATTTAGATAGACGTGGGAATTTTAATCCCAATTAATTATTTTATTAAATTAACTATTTGTGAAGCCTTGATTAAATAGAAAAAGGAAATTAATTCCTTGAAAGCTAAATTGATTTTTGGAAAGATAATTTTCCTCGTCGAATAATGTCATTTAGAAAATTAATTTGACACTTTAATCCATTAATTTAATTAATGTTTTAAAATGAAATTTAGACAATATGGCTTTATGGGAGATCAATTTTTATCTTCGTCTACCCATTTAAATGAGTTTAATAAATTAAACTAACAACTTTATTTGATGAGAAAATAAATTAAAACATTTAGTTTCCGCAAATGAATTTTAATTAAGTTTCGATACTTAGTTAGTATCATAGTTAGTACAATCTTTGATTGGCCAACATGTTAACACATGTCGTGATAGCAAACTTGGTTATTTAACTAGTCATTTTTAAAAAAAAATCATTCCGTTTTTGCCCTAAATTTTGGGCATGACAATCGGCGAGTCGACAAGATGATGTTTAAATGTCACTGGGACACAGAATCTCACCAACAAGATTTCTCCTTTTGTGTGTCCATCCACATGTGCATAGGTGAGTTGACAAGATAGAATCAAAGCCTCTCCTAAGTGCACAATCTCACCAATCTATCCACGTTGGTATTGTCAAGTCACTAGGATTAATGATCTCCTAGTGGGACCATGCCTTAGGAGTGACTTAAAGCACATGCAACTTGGTGGCTAGCAAGAACACCTGCAATTGATCTATGAAGTAGCCAATTCAATCTATGAAGAACTTCAGGGCTTGGACAACATGACAAGGATATGAATCCTTCTACTCTTCAGGCTCTACAAAACCTAGGCGGGTATACCTTTGATGCTTAGAATTAAACCTATTACACATCTATGACAGCATCAACATAAACAGATAGATCTCACTAAGGCTCCAAAACAAGTAGTTTATTGCAGATGGGCTGGATCTACACATAAAACTCAACTATACTTGAGCATGAAATAGATGAAACATTTCAAAACATAACACAAACTAAAGGTATTCTGATTGGATTTTAAATTGGTTTGAGAACCCCTTTAATTGCAAGATCAGTGCCTTATCCAAGGGAAACAGAGTCATACATCAAACTATAAATGGAAGCTTCGATTGCAAATCCATCTTCATTATTAAATATTCATGCATTAATGCCTTGCATAAATGCATTACTAAGATCATTCACAAAATCATCAGATCTTGAAACTATATTCCATTTTTTATGATTTATTGTAGAATTTAAATCCTTCCTTGAAGAATCCCTGCAAACAATCATAACTATCTCCTTGAGATAACAAATTTCATCCTCCTTGAGGATCTGATTTGATAAAATGGAAATACAAATCTAGAGACAATCCTGTGTGAATTTATGTATGCCTTACATACACAAGACCCTGCAACTAAAAACACCTATAACAAGAATTGAACTCCATTACTGAAGAAAAAGCCCTGCCCTGTACAATCTTCAAGAATGCTCAAAATTGGAAGCCATGAAAACTGGAGCCATTCTCACAGAATTCTGGAACCCTTACAACTGAGAAGAATTCGGAATAAAAAGAGGAGAGAAGAAAATCAAATCTACAACTGAATTGCCAAGTGTCTCTTCTCTAACTGAATTTTGTTCCCGTGGAAACTGCTTCTAAAATATCTCACATTTGTCAAAATTAACTTCATAATCAGATTCCTCACTTCGAGAGCTTTCTGAAAACATATAACACTTTATACTTTGGCCAAAAATTGGACCCTAAGCGAATTAATTCTCATCATGGATCCATCATTTAAATATTTCGAATTTCAATATAGTTTGAACTATATTATTTAATCATTTTAAATTTTATTTTTTGCCTCCATTTGTGCTCTAACGCCTTGCCACGTGGCGGCCTCTGATTGGTCGATGGGGTTGATCGGATGCCACCTGGGATGACACCTCATCATCGCCACATCATCTGCTTCGTCACTGCCACTTGGCCGCCACGTCATCGCCACTGGACTGCCACCTGTGCGCCAACTGTGTGCCACCTCACCGGGACCCGCCTGCTGGACTGCCACCTATCACGACACGTGGACGGCTCTCGTTCACTTTCGCTATTTCGTGGGGTTTAGCAAAATTTTGCCTGTTTACCTTAGGAAGCGTGCCTACGTGGGGTCCACTTGGTCTTTGTCCAATCAACTCCTCTGTTGCCTCGGGAAGTGTGCTCACGCATGGGCCTGCCTTGGGCGCCCATAGGCACCTTGTGTCAAAAGCCTTTATGGCTTAGACATTATATTACTGTGCATTCTTGCTTATAAATATCAAAATAATGCACTTCCCAGCCAATGTGGGATATAGCTATTTGCCTGGGACTGCGTTTTTGAAGCTTTTCTCCTGGGTTTTAATGGCTGTCAATGGATTTGTTGGAATTTATAATGCAACTTAGCTTCTACTTCCCACTCAACGCCATGCCAGAGGTTTCATGTGGGGGAGGAGGACTACAAATTTCTGTTTGCATTTGAAATTTAATGCTTTTGGTAGAGACACATTGCATTTGCTGAGAACCTCTGAAACATCTTCAACATTGGGAAGCTGCTGGCAATGCATTTGATGTTTGCTTTATAGTTTTCGATCTGCACCCCCTCCCTTTCTTCACCACGTGAACAGCAAAATCTTCTACAAACTACTTTAGCCACCATGTGAGCCTGGAGGATTGATTTCATAAAATGTTGAAACACTTTCTAGATCTCCTTTATGCCACGTGAGGGAGGGAACTACAGCTGCAATTACCATTTTGTTGAATGGTTTCTATGACCTGTGTCACATGATCTTAAAATTCTTCTGGAACTCCTTTACCAATCCTCACGTGCACTGCTGGGAGGGCTGATTTCATCTTGTTTTGAAATATTTTCCAAGGCCTCCTTTATGCCAATTGAATTTGGCTGAAGTTTATTTATTTGTCTCCCAAACACCACGCACACAACATAGTGTATTTGCTGGAGCATTACTTGGAAGTTTCAATTTTTTTTTAATTTCACTCTCCAGCCATTACATTTCATTTGTTTAATTTTAACTTTCAGCAATCAATTCTAACTCATGACAAGGAGGAGGGAGAATTGGGCATTATGCACTTGCTGGAAGTTTCAATTTGTTTTTAAACCACACCATTGCATTTGCTATTAAGAATTTCTAAATTGCCCCTTTCTCATTTGTGTAGGGAGACTTTGGCTTCATGCCAATTGAAATTTGCTTGAGGTTTTTAAAATCTCTCAAAACCATGATTAATGCACAAGAAGATGTTGGCTGGCATTTCACATGCCAATTATATTTGTTAAATGATCAATCCACTCTCCATTCCACACCATCTCCCAAATACATTTGTATTTTTTTTATCTCTTCTCTGTGCTGAAGGAGGATTTGGCATTAAAATCGCCAATCTGAAATTGCCTGGAGGTCTACAGTCTTTTCAACTCTTATGACATGTTTTGTGATTACAATCCATCATTCATAATATTCTAAAAATCTCTCAGTGAACAAAGTCGCCAATAAAATAATACGGCACAGGCATGAGCCAGGTCGGGCCCCAAAGTGGGTCCGACTAAAAAAATTTTCGTTTTCATGCAACTGACCCCTGGAATGCTTCACGAACCTCAAACACACCTCTGGAAACGATTGGCATCGTTTTCGGATCATTAATCCGCATTTTACAACCTTCAGGCAATTACGCCACAATTTTCGCATTTAATCGTGAAGACGTAATTTTCAAACCTATCAAAACACCTTTCTGGAGCTCGCCATCTGACAGGCGTGTACTTTGATATACAAGGATGACATCTACCAAATGGTTTCTCAAGAAGAGTCCCGAGAAAAGAGATATTAATTTCCGAAAACGGCCAACTGGCTTTGTCGACACTGCGGACCTGATGAAGTCAATGTTCTGGCAACACATGATGCCTTTCTCAAAAATATCAAACGACCTTCGTAGGCTCTCAAATTCGGAACATAGGTACCTTTAAGTACATATTAAATCTTTGAATTCTCAGTTCGATCACCCGACTGACAGGATGCAAACGGCGCGCTCACCAAAACGGTTACATTAACTGATCTAACACTGGAAGTGCGGATAACTGAATTTGATGGCAAAATGAGCTCTTTTGAAAACCGATAAAACGGATTGGTAGAGCCTTGAAATTTGAAATGTAGCTCACCATTTATACCAACATTAGCCCAGAACAAACATTCTGACATGACGCTTACCAGGACATTTTTACACTTGTGCAAACATCACAAACTACAAACGGATTGAGCTTTGAAAACTGAGCAAATGGATTCGTCAAGACCTGAAATTTTGGAGGGTGACTCACATTAATGCATACAATTGAATCCATTTTGAATTTTTTCATGACGATCAACAGGGCAAAAGATATAAACACCCAAAGTAGGCTACTTAATAAAATTTGCACTTGTGCCTAGAATGCACTTTCAGCTCACCCCTCAAAATGGGTACCTAGTAAACTTATCCAAATTGAATTCTGAAAGTTGCACATCACTGAATAGGCCAAATGAAAGGTGTGGGACATGAATCCCGAGACTTACCCTCTGAAAATCAATTGGCTCCATTTTACCCCCTTGCTAACTAGGCATTCAAACTGACTTATTTTAATCATTCGGAAATGTCGGGCAAATTTTTGAAATGGGCCTATAAACTCGACTCAGTTTTAATTAGTCCCAACAGGCGAGTCGACAAGATGATGTTTAAATGTCACTGGGACACAGAATCTCACCAACAAGATTTCTCCTTTTGTGTGTCCATCCACATGTGCATAGGTGAGTTGACAAGATAGAATCAAAGCCTCTCCTAAGTGCACAATCTCACCAATCTATCCACGTTGGTATTGTCAAGTCACTAGGATTAATGATCTCCTAGTGGGACCATGCCTTAGGAGTGACTTAAAGCACATGCAACTTGGTGGCTAGCAAGAAGGGGCCGGTCACAAAAATGATGCAAATTTCTTAAGTTATGACTTAAGAGATCGAAAACCAGCTATAGGAAGTCACCGCGAGATTATAACAAAAACAAACAAGAATTACATGGGTAGCTTTAGGGTTTATAGGGAGGTCTTTAGGCTTAAACCAAAAAGATGATGCCTTTGGTCTCTCCTCAAAATTCATTTTTTCTCATTTAATAGTGATTTAATATTTGGTTGAACTCCTTACATTCTTACCTTCCCCTCACACATGTCGATGGGAAAATGATGTACGATGTGACTGAGAAGATTTTGAGATGGATATGTTTTCAGATTTCTAGGACCTCTACTCATATCACATTTATTCCACATGTATAATCTCTCTCTCAATTATTTAGTTTTCTAGATATATTTAGGTATTTGCAGCTTCTCTTTTTGGTGTCTTTTCGCATTCCATTTCACTTCCTTCATTTGCCCACATTCGCCCACCATTTGCCTTGCTACTTTATTTTAGCTTTGCATCTATGGATTTTCTTATCTGATTAACTTCTGCCAGACAACAAATGGCTTTTCTTGGGGAAATTTTAAATAAGTGCCTCTTAGGAATTCTGAATAATTCTAGCCCCCTCATCATTCATGCTATCAAAAAAATCCTAGGGGAGGATTTCATCATGACTTCTCATAGATACAAAATGAATATAGGTATCCTTGCAATATTCCTAGCTTTCATTATCAGGGTGGGAGAAGCAAAGGTGATGGCCATGCGTTTGTGTCAGAAGCTCTTTGATAATGCTTTTTTGGGAGAAATTGAAATAGTCATTGATAATATTGATGACTATTTCACCATTCCACTCCCAAAGGACTATAATGCAACTCATCGTGGGAATCGACAAGTTCGTAAGATGCCTATTCTTTCTGGGCTATTGGTGGATGTGTTTGTAGCAAGAACAAAAGAAATTCTCAAGCATATGAGATTTGTTTAGAGAGTTTTAGGTCTGAAGTTCAACAAAGGAAGGGATTGGTTTAAGGAATAAATTAGTGAGGAAGGGTTTGGCACAAACTATGAACCAGAGCAACATGGGCTAGTTATTGAAGATGAAGTTTGGCCTTCTAGTACTGATGGTGAACCATAGTCAGGACTCTAGGTGTGGCAGGGGCAGACATTCCAGGACCAATCCATTCTAGGTCTAAGGATTGATTTGCCCCTTCATTTCTTCTTATTGCATGTCATTTCTCCAACAATTTCAAGATTTAATTCTTTATTTTATAATCTGAACAATGTATAAGCGTGCAGGATATATTTTGTAAGAGACTTTTTTGGTTTTTCTTTTGTTTTATAATCTGAAGAATGTATATGGGTTTTGCAGTGATTCTACTAAATTGTTATTTTTGTCATGATAGTTTGGATTCCTGAGGACTTTCCAGAATCCTTACAAATTTTATAATACTTTTAAATCATCAGTAATATATATCTTTTCAATCAAAAAAAGTGAAAAATTACAGAGATTGTGAATACTTTTTTTTTACTTCGACAATTCAACTTTGCAATTAATTTTATTAAAATTATTTAGATGTTTAAAAAATTGGAAACAAGAGGAATGCTAAAGTGATGGAAAAATTGTGTACAATTATTGGTTGATTGAAAAAAATTCTATCGATGGTCATTCATTCTGATGTGTCCATCCACATGTGCATCGATGAGTAGGAAAGATGAATTTTTAACGTTTTTGGGACATAGAATTTCACCTACATGTGGACATGTGGATGGACACATGGACACCATCAAGTCGTTGAAGCTTAAAGAAGGGTATCACCAAAAAACTGCTTCTATTACGAATTGCCTATGCAACACCCAGACTATACCATTGACCATGATTTTTAATTAATTAAAAATTCAAATATAACAAGTTTTTTGTTTTTCAATTAATTATTAAGCATGATCAATGGTACAATTTGGGTGCTAGATAGACTATATCGTGGATTTCCACATCAACTCAGTGGATCAGTTGAATGTGATATAGACTTCAACGACAACCCAATGACTCCCAGGTGGGACCATCACTTAAAAGTGCCTTAAAGAACATGATTTAAATATGAAGTTACTAGGACATATGAGGGAACTTACAAGCACTAACACATGATTTAGGCAAATAAAAAAATGTGTGTGAAGACTAAGGAAAAAATATACCAACTAGTAAAATAACAAAAGCTTAAGCATGGGGCCGGTTAACGCAATGAGATAAAACCCTTTGAGACAACTTAAGAGGAGATGTTACTGGTTGAGTCGATTAACTGAAAATTAAAACAAAAGCCTACCTAAGGTTATTTATAATTTTTAACCCAAAACATTTTATGTAACCCATCAATTAATATTAGTACCTTCTACAAAATCTAGGATTATGCTTAAAACCCAACCAACTCTTTATCATAACATAAGATAGAAATATAAAAGGGCATGGAAAATGTTAAAGAAAAAATTGATACATACAATATCTAGTGAAAATAAAGGGGGTTTTTAATTTGGGCTATGCATTGGGAGGGGTTAACAAGAAAGGAGTTAAGGGAAATATTTTTAAAAAATAGGGTGATTCTTTAGTATTCCACGAACACGCGTGATATAACCCAGGTTCATTAAGTGAATCCCCCTTTCATGTTCTTTGTCCTCACCTCTTTTATGGCTTATTGTAATAAGCCGATTCAAAGGGGAGGCAATTGTAGAACCCACCTTTTTTGTTATACATTCTATTAAAATATTTTATTATGATGTTATTATGATCCATTTTGATGACACGTTATATATGAGATTACATGATGTTTTATATTATATGCCATGTTACTTTTCATGACATTACTTGATGATTGTACATTTTAGGTCCATTATTTTTATATGATTATATGAGGATGTTTGACATGGATATATGATGTATCTTGATTCATAATTTTCATATACCATATTATT
This sequence comes from Cryptomeria japonica, assembly GCF_030272615.1. Taxonomy (NCBI): domain Eukaryota; kingdom Viridiplantae; phylum Streptophyta; class Pinopsida; order Cupressales; family Cupressaceae; genus Cryptomeria; species Cryptomeria japonica. The sequence continues at coordinate 314,033,123 of NC_081412.1, read as the reverse complement.
GTCGTAGATATTATATAATCTTATTGGGATCCATGTGTATTACATGTATTATTTACTAAAAGGATTTGAGAATTTATGTTTAATAACGTTGCTTATGAGATTAACTCTATTGAGATAGATTCAAACACATACTAGTACACCAAAGATGTGGTGTATATGCTATCCATTGGCTTTAATTAGTATTGCTTCAACTATTATTTTTAAAATGTTTAAAGTGTACAAGTGTAAAAGAAATATGAATTAAGCTATGAGAATTAATTCAAAGAAGGTAGTATGAATTTGTTTCCACTCTCTAAGATTATTAAGATGTAGCTATGTGCATACTAGGATAGCCATAGACTTGTCTTGTGAGACATTAGGTCCCCTTATGAATAACTTGTAAATGTTATGCATGATTTTTAATCTTTAAATTATGATGTTCCAAGTATTTAAAAATGGTTAATATTCATTTATGCATTGTTTCCTATGAATTTATTTTGAGTTTCATGTAGTCTGGATTTAATTTGGATAAGATATTTTGGAGTGGGAAATCTTATGTAAGTTATTTTGAAATTGCACTTACCTTATTATTCAAAAAGTGAATTATGCATTCTCGCTTCCCTTTGAAGAAATGAACATGTCAAGTATCTATTGGATGAAATTTCATAAAATAGAGGCAAGTTATCTAACATAAAGGGATAGTTAAGAAGAGGGGTTGCCTCTTTGTGGAGAGAGTATTGCATATTGGGAAGGATTGAAAGCTAAGAAATGTTATTGGATTTTTGGGATTTAATAGAGTGTGGAGATCATCTTATTACAACCCTTTGATATCTTGAGCTTAAAAAAAGGTTGGATCTTATTATAAATATGCTCTTTCTTCTTGTTAATTATACTCTTGAATTAAAATAGTATGCTTCTGATAGTTCTGATACTTAATATAAGTACAGATCCAATAGCCAACAAGATGAGAGGGGGGGGGGGGGGCGGGGTGAATCATACAAACTTATTCATCCATAAAAACATCAGATTCAACCTCGGTAACATATATCAGTCATATAATAAAACTGTCAAACATGCAAACTCAAAAGCATATGAACAATATAAACCTCATAACACCAGATTTAACGTGGAAACCCAAATAGGGAAAAACCACTGTGGGATTTTGGACCCACTAAGAAATATACTCTTCTAGAGTATGCTCGGTTAAAAGCCAATCCTATTAAAGATTACAAAACACATTGCTAGATGTGACCCGGTTAAGGGATTTCCCTCAGATCTGTTAGGATCTTCACTTTGTTAGAAGTGACCTTGTCAAAGGATTTCAAACACTCATTTAGAATGTCACCTTGTTAGAGGATTTACATATAAGACTGTTAAGTCCACTCGGTTAAGAGATTTCCTATCACTTTCACAAAATAACAGTAATGCAATCTATCTGCAACTTCACATCTAAAATGCTAAAGCAGATTCTTATTTGTTCAATACAATCTAGACATAGAACTAATCTTGTCTATCTACTGGGCATCAATACTCTGTTATTCTAATAGGTCTTCAAGCTTCTATGCTCGGTAATCACTATGTAGCATCCCTGTGCATACACTTGCCAGCATATATTGTTTATCAATAGTTCCTTATTTATAAACAATCTTCTAACTGCTTAATCATATTTCCCATGATCAATCATAGCCATCAGATCTTCAATCTTGTCCAAGTTCATTGTATCTTTCGATCTGAAAATGTTTTACCCCGCCTCGGAACTTGCACAATCATCTTGGAACTTGTGTTAGGGTAATGTGGTTCAATCTGAGCTATAGATCTTCTTGCCGACTTTCCATTGCCTTAGATTCATTAAAAAACTTTTTCTACGGCTTGCCAATCATTGATCCGCTCCAGCTCATCAGCATCTTTCATTGAATATCACATGTAAACATTTAATGCATTCTGTCATAGCTCAGTTACAACTCGGTGAATACTAAACTTTACTCGGTAGACATTCTGTCTTCATTAACCGATAGCGATAACCTTAGGGTTTACCGACTAGGTTCCTTAGGGTTTACCGACTAGGTTCTTTGCTTGATAACATAGTATAGTATTAACCTTTACATTTTACAGCATATGTATGATGTTAGAACAATCTAAAACATCAAGATCTCATCATTGACTGACTCGATAGAGTTGCCCATTGAATAACTTATCCCTTTATTCATCATATTCTTTCCTGTGTCTTTACCGACTTCTTTATAATCTTCATATCACATTTCTTAAGATATGGCAACATCATACTGAATTAGAAAATCAATTTCTTGACATCAATGATAAAATAATAATATCAAGACAGTAAACATCCTTAATTAGTTATATCCATAATCATCAACAACCTTCTCAATATCCTTATTGAAATGCCAACAATCTCCCATTGTCTGTTATAATGCCAAATGCCAACAGCTTCTTCCTTCATGAGTGTTTGTAAACCTGGTAAATGCTTCTATTTATTTTTTGTTGAAAATGAATGTGATGACATATATTTATGTAGCATCAAATATTTGATCTATTTTTCTCCTCTATTCATATATTTAAAATGATGATGAGTTTATTGTGTGCTTAAAATATTGTTTGTACATTTTATCTATTTGTCTCTTTTGTGCATATAAAGTTATTGATGGTGAGTTTTTTAGGCATTGCTATGTTGTTGGAATTACTCCAAATCTCTGGTTGTTGCTACTCCTATAAAGGTTTACTCTACAAGTGTATTGTAGCTATTTTTAAATTATTGCAAAATATATTGAGCTACTTTGGAGTGCGGGTTTTTCTTAGGAAAAGGTTTTCTCCATGTAAACTTGTGTTGTGGTATAATGTTGTTTATTGTTTATATGCATTTCTTCTTTACATAATATAAAGATCTAAAATTTTCACAAAGCTCCTTTAATATTAATTCAAGAAGCATTTCAACATACCTTGATTCCTTTCAAGTAAAGTTTTGAGTTAAACTTTTTGAAAAAAGAACATCACTATTGACAAAAAAAAAAATCTCTACTGAGACATTGGGTGTTTGATCTTTTAATTGATCTTGTAAGCTATTAATTTCTAGCCACAACATCATGTGTTGTTTGTAAAATTACATAAACAAAACCTTGTATTTATGCCAACATTCTAATATATCTATACTTCTTTTTTCGTTTTTTGATATTGATAAAAATGAGATTTCACCATGGCCTAGACACTTTTACTTAGTAGTAGACAAAAGGAATGAGAAGCTAGTCACATGGGATATGAAACATAAAAAAAGAAAGAAATAGAACAAGCTATTCAAAACATTTCTAGAAAATGAACAAAAGAAGAATAAGAATTGGAAACAAAACATTTCTAGACAAAAATGGAGAGTGAGAAGGATGAGAAGGTTGGTGAAGAGGATGAAGGGTGTAACTCTAAAAACCCTTACTCTAACCCTATGGGCTCAGATAGCAGGAATGTCACCCTGAATTCTAAGGAGGAAGACAACCAATGTTCATCTTTACATGCCTCAATTACTGATACCAGTTCAACTTGTGAAATTAAACATACCTCATTAGTTGCTAGTCTTCTTCTTGTCATTACTCCATTGCTCTTATCCCCAATGATTTGATCTTCAGAATGATTCAATCTCACATACCTAGGGGTCTTCTGACTTTCTGTTCCTCTTCCATGTTCTTAAGTCACTGTAGAATTCTCTAATGTTGTCAAAGTAAATGGTTCAACTCTTTGTTCCGATAAAGGTGCTACTAGTTCAGATATAATCATTTCCACTGCCAGTTCCTGTGGGCACTGAGCATAGTAGGGATTTAGCGAATACTATTTTGAATGTTGCCCGTAACTATACTTTGGAATCCTTCAACTTCCAGAAATGGGTTATTGACAACATTACTAGCATTTAGAGAAAACAGAGGGATTTGGAAAATAAGATAAACAATTTGATTAAGGAAACAAATTCGGGGAAAAAGAATGAGGAGATGGAAACCAGTGAAGCTGAGGAGGAAATCGAGATGGAGGACTGGTTGGAAAAAGATCTGATTAAAGGGGATTTGAAACATCTAGAGGATGTTATCAAAATTCCTAAAAGTTTCGTCACAGAATATGAATGCCTTGGTGGATCATTTAGAGAGGAAAAATCAGGATAAGAACTTGGTAATCATTGAAGATACACCGACCTCTAGCTCCACCCATCAAATTTCCAGACGAAGGACTAGGCAGAACACCACTGAGATGGAGACCAAAATGAAAGACATTCAGCTGAAACAAGAGAGCAATGATCTGAGGGAAGTAGCCAAAGCAATGATGTGATTGGTCCAGAATGCTGAGGAGTCTATAAAAGTGTTCAATTGATATGTAATACTGGGTTTTGGATGCCAATTTCTTGTTGGCTCCTTGCTGTCTTTTTGTCCTAGTTGATGGTTTTTGTGTTGGTCTTTTGCAGTTGTTTTGTCTTGTTTCTTTCATGCTCATCTTTCATATTGTAAGCGGGTTTCGGGTCCCTTAAAACCTATTTTTTCTTAATCAAAAACTCCTTAGATAAAAAATTAACTCCATCCTCAAAAGTGACCTCCTTAAGTTCTCCTTTTTGGGTTCTTGGGTCTCTATCATTGGTTATAGTTATAGTTTTGGTTAATTTGGTAGGGCTTTCATGAGAACTATCACCTTTTCTTTTATGGAGTTAATCCTGTAGCATGTAAATTTTGGTGGCAACATTTTAATTGTTTCTTTACTCATGGAAAAGATGGTTTGATATGTTCTTTTTGATATTATTTTAATTCTTCTAAATTTTATGAAATTTACGTTCAAGGTTTTCCTAATTATTAAAAGAGGTTGCAAATTTATTGACCTCAACCAATATCTCCTCTTCCACATTTTTTATTTTTAGATCTTTTACTTGAATAAACATTAGTTTCTCCAAGCATTGTAGTCTTAGGTTAAATGTGCACAATTGTGTAAGAAACCACTTCATCACATTTTTGTGGAGGTTATTTTAATTTATTTTTGAAATTTGAATAATTGTGTATAGATTAGTAGAGGGGTTTACTAGTTAAGTTGTGTCATTAGATTGGAATTTCTCTTACACAATAATCCAATATTTCTTGGTTATTTACCTAAGATGTTTTGAAACCTATAGCTTGTCAAGTAGACTTGAGATGGATATATAATGGATTTTTGGGGACTCATAAATTGTCACTATAGATTTTTCTTTATCTTTTACATGGGTAAGCAAGAACAAGAATTTTAACCTTTGTAGGGTTAATAAAGGGGGATGATATCTTGACCATCAAAGCCATGAGGGGTTTATTTGGATTAGTATTCTTAGGGGTCCAGGAGGGATTTTGTTTGGGTAGACATTTTTTGGAAGCAGGGAAGGAAGGAGGAATGCAATTGAACTTTAAGACAATAAAAATTTGAGTAAGTGATTCTTGGAATAAAAGTCAGCACTGTGGTTTTCGCTAATTCAAACCTATATATAAATAGTAGGTGAGGATTTGATGGAGTAGAAAGAAAATTTTACCAAAAAGAACATTAAGCATTGAGTGCTCTAAGAAACTATATAGAAAGAAAGGAAAACTCATTTTCTATTGTGCCTAAGGTGATTCAACATATGAACTAGATAGGAATAAAAATGATTTTACTTTCCTTCTATGGTGAACTATCACATGAGAAATTATACAACATATTTTTCATGGACTAGGAAGGCCCTCTTTGCAAAACCCATTTTGATATTTGGAAACCTTCTCCCCTTTCTTGAGGAGCCCATTTGTAAACTAGTGGTCGCAAATTTTGGTTACCTTTAGTATTTTTAGCCCCTCCATTTTTAGGCTCATGGACACAACAATGATCTCATCTAACTCCCTAAATAAACTATGGCATTATTGTATTTTTTTGGTAGAGACCGCATTGACCCTAAGAAGGCTTCCACCCATTATATTTTATCTCTCTTTGATTCTAAATGTAGAAACACCTATATTTAAATTTAAAATAGGAGAAATATGGGGTTTATGAGGATTCATGATAGAATGAAACTAGAGTACCCAAAAATATCGTGAAAAATATTATAAATCACCTTGCAAAGCTGTGATGAAGGGAAAATAGGGTTTATATGTTTAGGCATACAAACTAGACCTATTTCTACAACATTACATTAAGGATGAGATGAGATCAAAAGAGTCAACCCCCTTTTTATGAAAATGGCTAAATGTTGATTGGGTTACACTCCTCTTTGTTTAGGATTAAATTGGATAGCGAAAATATGAAAGTTGAATGCTAGATCTAGGGCTAAAGATGGAAAATTGACGTACATAAATATGAACAAGCAGTTGTAGATCAAATATGAAGTTGTAATCACAAAGAATAGATGAGGAAGATGAATGGAATTTGTGACTAGAGTTTAGACCTAAAAAATTGGGACAAAGTAGCTCCGAGTGAATATGCCCCTTGAATGTCAAAGGCAGGCAAATTTTACTGATGGAACTAGAATGTCACTCATAATCTACCCTATAAGTTTCTTGGGAAATTCATTGGACACTATAATGTAAATTTACAACTCTTGAACCTATCACCTACACACATAAAGAGGAGAAAGATGTTACAAATAAGGGTTTTCCTAAGTCAAACCTCAGGTTTGGAATTAACACTATAATTGAAATTTAATTTGAAATGTAATGTAAATATAAATCATACCTAGATATGAATTGAAATGCTATAATTGAAATGGTATACCTTGATAAGTCTTGCTTTGAAGTCTTCATACAAGGTTGATGTTGTCATGTAGGATGTAGGATTCCTTCATAGAGTCTTAATCATGGATGCCATATTGAATGCTTGAATCTGAGTGCTTAACTTCTCCTTTAATTTTTGAAGATACTTGATTGCTTCATCACTTGAATTGAATCTTTCTCTTGTTAGGAACTGGGAAGGACAACTGAGAGGGGGGGTGAACCAGTTGTCAATAATTTATAATCCAAATGCAAATTATTCAACTTGAAACTTAGTGTCGGTAAACCAAACTTAAATGTCGGTGAGACAGATTAATAGTTATAGAAGTACCGATTTAAGTTAATGCATGAAACAGAAAGAGAAACAACATCCACAACACATGGCATAGAGATTTTGATGTCGAAACCCTGTAAGGGGAAAAAACACGGTGGGAAACATTACCCACAATCAAATGATACTACTGTAGATAGTAAGTGTATACAAATGGGGCCTGCACATGTAGAAAGGCCAACTGCCTAGAGCTCACTGCTCAATCACAAAATAGGAGTCACACTGACTACAGTTGGATGGTTAAATCCAATAACAATGTACTGCTTTGGAATAGCATCTGTAATGCTAGATTCAGTACCAATTTAAGCTCTGACCATGAGTGTCAAACACCTTAATAACCTTTCCTTCAACCTTTAGATAATGTCTACGTGATTCGCACAAGGATCTGCTTATTTTCGCTCTTTAATATTCGCACACACTCATCATGATCAATCTTCAATAAGATCTTACAATCATTTATACAAAACCTAAGACCTATACATGAGGTCGGCTCACTAAAGATATTACAATAAAATCAATTACAAATAAGTCTTGATGCGATACAATATGTCGGCTCAATTTATTTACCACATTATCCAATCAATAAACCATTTCCAAAACGTGTCGTGCTGATCTGGAATAGATATCATGTACCAGTCCATAACCTAGACCTATCTCCCAGTAAAGGAAAATCTATCAACCCAATTAGACCAATAAGAAAAACACAAAATCCAAACATCCAATCCATGTCTTCGACATAACCAAATGATCTCTAGATGATAACAAGTTATCATCACTGTCGGTGAACAATATATCCTGTTGGTGAACATATACCAGTGACTGTGCATAAGCCACTAACCATGTCGGTGAACACAATATGTCGGTTCAACAATAAACCAATATAACCATAGTGTCAAATCAAAAAAGTAGAACACCAAGAACACAAGTGTTGACATCAATGACAAAACATCAATTTAAGGTGAAGTTTTCACTTCTTGCTAAGGTCTGATAAAGACTATGATTAATCATGATAATACATCCATCATGAGGGAACTTAAAACATTTATTGATGGTAGAAGGGATAAATTTCATGGAAGAAAGCCAAGGATGCCCCAACTTCACATAAAATTGGCTAGAGGTAGGGATAATAGCAAAGATGACATCTAAGCACTTTGTGCCAACCTCAATGGGAAAAGTGTTAGAACATATAGTGGGACAAATAAAGCCATCATGCACCTTAATCATAACATTAGATTTTTCATAAGTATTTTAATAAAATTGTTGAGTATAAAGATGTTCTTTAGTAATAATATTCACCATACATATTGTATTGGTTAAAATTAGGAATTAGGATTTCAATTATGATAATAAACCACTAACTAACCAAATTAACCCAATCCATTGAAAGAAGAGTGAACCTTGTTGGATTATTAGGGAGATTGTTAGATTTGGTTGTTCATTGCTACTGCTAGGATATGTTGTTTTCATTGATGTCAATATATTCTTGTGAGTTTGGGAAGAGTTTTTGATCTAGTTTTGTAGTTTGGTTTTGCTGATCACTGTTTTGCAGAATTAGGTATTTCCTCCGGCATATTTGGGTGTGATCAGATCTTGTGCTGAGACTTTGGATTATTGTTTGGGATGATCTTGTGTATCTTCATTTCAGATGGTTCATGATTTGGTGCTCTGCAAGTTATCTTTCCTCGTGACAGTTGCTAATTGGTTATGTTCTTGAGCTTTGAGACATTGATCAATGAAGATTTGAAAAGAGGTGTTGGTGCAACTGTTCTGGATGATTCTAACGTACTTGTTAGTGTTTCGTAGTCATTTCCTATTTTTTTTGGTGATCCACATTGATTTTTGTGTGAGTTTTTCATGATTTCTATGAACCGATGATGATTTGTGTGTTATGCGTTATTTCTAGTGGTATAGCGTGTTGTAGTTGATCTTGGTAGGATTTCTGGTGGATGTAATCATTTGGGAATTTTAATTAGGTCCATGCTATGTAATATAAATCATAATATTGGTTTGATGGTCGATCTTTGTATCATGTAATATAATTTTTATAATTATGAGTTGAGGGTTCAGGGTTTAGCCGACCTTGTTATCAAAGTTGATGATTTTTATATATAGGTGACATACTTATGTAATTTAGGTGTTAGTATTATGCCTGCATTATCAAAGCGAGATGAATGTGTGTACAAGGATTTATGATTCAGCGAAGTGGTGAGGTGTGTTTGGTGTTGTAGAGAAGAAAAATGTGCTTAACCAGAACTATCATCAGGGATTTGTAGATGTTATTATTGTAGTTCATTCCTTCCAAATTATAGTCTGAATCATTTTGTAAGTCAGTGAGACTTCCCTGAGAGTTGTAACCTTTTGGGAATATATCTTTTGAGTAGTGAGCTCTAGGCAGTGTCCGTAAATGCATGTGCATTCCCCATTGTAGTATTTTCACATACTACTACAGAGTATCATCTTATTGTGGGTAGGTTCCCACTGTGGTTTTTCCCCTAACCAAGTTTTCCATGTTAAAATCTTGGTGATGTGTGTTGTGTTGTTAATTTGCTTATCTATTTATTGATGTGGTTTATTAGTTTATGTTTTGGAGTTTAATCTGTTGTGATGTTGTGAATACCGATTCACCCCCCCTCTCAGTCTTCCTCTTTAATTTCTACTAACAATTGGTATCAGAGATAGATCCTCTGCTAGAAGCTTAATCTCTTGAGGAGATTCGGGATGGCATCTCAAGGTATTCTTTTCAAGAAGGATAGTCTGAGGTTTGATGGAAGCAACTATACTGTGTGGAAGAGATGGATGGAGGTGCATTTGAAATGTATTGGAGAAGATTATTAGAAGATTACTAAGAATGCCTATGTTGTTCCTCAGAATGGACCATCCACTCCTAATGAGGTTAAGGAAGATGAATATAACATCAGAGTGAAGGAAGAATTGCTTAGTTCCCTGACTGATCTTGAAATGACAAATGTTATAGAACTTCAAATTGCACATGAGATCTGGGTGAAGCTTGAAATCCTGCTCCCGGTGTATCCCTTTTCTCATCCTCTTTTGCACTAGTGGCTTCACCACATGGTGCAGTATCTGTTACTGTTAGTGGAGTATTGTCCATAATATTATCTATAACCTATACATTATCTATTCTACCTAGCTCAGATTGTACAAATGTAGTCTATGTTGGTTTAGTATGTACACTCTCATCAGTTTTAGGTTTAACTACCGATTCATTCAAAATTTGATCTGAACTTCCCAAAATTCCTTTCCCTTTAGATCTATCCAGAATGGTGGGAGTTGTTGCCTTAGCAAATTCTTCTTGAGAAGTGAGAAAATCGGGATTCTTTTGGAAGAATTTAGCCCAACCATCTCTGGTCTCATTTATTATCTCATTGACTCTACCCATCATTAATCTTATTTGCTAGGGTTTGTTGCTAAAGATTGTTCTATTTGCAACTTCTATACACCTTTGCATTTCCTCATTATTTATAGAGCCACACATACTCAAAAGTTCAACTTCTTTGATCTCTTTGTCCCTCCTGATTGCATCTAATTTCCTTGCATCTAAATTATTATATAATGATAAAGGAATTTCCTTCAAAATCTCTACCAAAGTCTTCTTATATATGTCTAAATGTAACAAAATTACTTCTTCCATTTCATTTTGCTCATTGTCATCTAAATCTTCATAGAAATTTGACACATTCTTCAAAATTCCATCTTTAGTTACCTCATCAATTAAATTTGCACAAGTCATATCACTAGATTCATTTTCTTCATCACTCTTTCTCTTCTTGTTGGGGGTTGCAGGAACAGATGGAGCAGGCTGCCTCTTCTGAGTAGGTTTCCTTGCAAGAGATGTGGATGCAGTTATTACCTTTCTTACTAGCTTCCTCCTTGGTTCCACCTTCTTCTCTTCTACCGGAGGCTTGTCAGCTTTCTTCCTTTGTACCCTTCTTAATGCAAGAGGTTGATTATCCTCTGGATCAGAGTCAAAAGTGATAGAAGAAATGAAAGTCTCAGGCCTCTTTACCTCAGGAGCACTAACCGTTGTTAGTTGATCTACCGGTTTAGATCGAGAACCTAGTTCTGTATCTATCCTATGAATTACATTTTGAACAAATGAAGACATTTTGTCTATCTTCTTTTCCCTCCTTTTCTTGTTGAAGCTAATTTTGACCTCAAGAGCCTTCTCCTCTACAGTGCCAAAGTGTTCAGCCTTTTCATCCAAAGGAGCATCAATCAGAATTTTAGCATATAGCTCCAAGATGTTGTCATCTACTTCATACAAAAATTTGGTGATCCATATAGTTATAGATTCCACTTCTTCCATCAGTGTCTCATCTGTTTTTACCATGAAGCAAATATCAGTGGAGTATTTCTCCATAATGTGTTTGGAGATTCTCTCCCTCAATCTCATATTTTCTTGAAAAGTTTTAAAGAAGCCCCAAAGCTTCTCATCCCTGTTAATACCAAGATCGATGATTACATCTTTGATCTACCTACCTATTGGTATGTCATGAGCCCAACATTTCTTTCCCAAACCCGGTAGCTCATTCATGAAATACAACATTAAGTAGACAATAATATTGCCAAACCAGAAATTTCCTTTCTTAACACCTTTGATCTTTCTAAGATTTAACATAAATTGACTCCTTAACCATTCACATAATTCATACTCATTGTTCTTTATCATTTGATATGCAACATGGACACAGGAACTGGCAATAGAGTTCAATCGACTTGATTGAGTTACCTTATAGCCGATGGTCATGGTGGCAAATTTCACATATGTGTCTTTGATGGTGTTGACCCTCATTGATCTTCCATCATGGGTTGCATCGGTGAGCTTCTCAACCATAGTATTAGAGATCTTCTTTCCCATTTCCTGTCCAACTTTGGGTAAGTCAGTGACCGCCTGAATTGCTTCTTTGGTGATCATGTTAGGCCGCTCCAGCTAGATAAATTCATTATGGACCCTACTCAGAACATATCTGATCACTTTATCCTTGAATTTTGGTATATACTGTAGGTCCCGGGGACAACTGAGAGGGGGGGGCTGAATCAATTGTCTAATAAATTCAAACCAAAATCTTATCAACCAACTTATTGCTTAATACCGGTAAGATAGTTAATTGTGCTGGTAAACAATGTTAACAAGAAATGTTGTACTGGTAAGAATTAATGCATGAAACATAAGCACAAAGTCAACCACAACACATGACACAAATATTTGTATGTGGAAACCCTGTAAGGGGAAAAACCACGGTGGGAAACCTTACCCACAATCAGATGATACTACTGCAGATAGTAAGTGTACAAAGAGGGGTCTGCACATGCAGAAAGGCCAACAGCCTAGAGCTCACTGCTCAAACACAAATGGGAGTCACACTGACTATAGTTGGATGGTTAAATCCAATGAGAATGTACTGCACAAAATAGCATCTTCATATGCTAGATTCAGTACCGGTGTAATGCTGATATGCTTTTCCAAAAGCCTAACTTCACTTTCAAATGATGTCTTCGTGTATATCTCTGCTTGATCTCGCATATACCCTTCCTTAAATCTTTTTCGCATTCCACATTTGATCTTACAAATAAGATCTTACATTTATACCATACCCTAAGACCAATTTTAGTAGGTCGGCTCTACAAGATATTACAATAAAACATTTTACAAATAATACAATATCCAATGCAATAACCGATTGAACATGTCGGCTTAATGCATTTACAACAATAATAAATCATCTCCATAGCGTGCCATGCTGATCTGGAAAAGATAAACCTGTCGGTGTAACCCTAGATAACCTGGACCTATTTGCCGGTAAAAGCAAATATGCAAATAAGAATATACCAATGATATTACTTCAAGGAAAAGTGTCCACATGATGTCTTCAACATTACCAAGTGTCTTCCATGTCATTGCATGTACCGGTGAACATTATATCCTATCGGTTAACTATATACCAGTGATTGTTTGAGCATTTTACTGATTGCCAGTGAATGTTGCTGGATCTCCAAAGTAGGTGTGTTAGCAGGTGTTGACATCAATGACAAAACCATACCAAAATACCAACATATACAGGATTTTGGTTAACCCTAAGTCTTCAATGATTTTATATTCCAACTTGATTGTTTCGGAGCTTCCTAGTATCTCAGATTGATACATTCCCTTGATTTCCTCAGTGCCTAAATCCTCCAAGGTGTAGTGAATATAGGCCCTAACATCTTCCACATAAACCACGCCATCGGGAACCCTAAAAAATGTGCCAATAGAGTCTTCCTTTATATAAATTTGGGGAACTTCCTTGAAAACAGGTCTAAGCCTATCCTTAACCTCAACAATAGTGGGATTTGCAATGAAAGTAGGAGCATATGATGATCTGGATGCCATTTCCAAGAAATACCTGGATAACAATCGTCGGTTGAAAGATTTTGATTACTTCTCAAATAACTGTTGGAAATTCTTTGGAATACCTTTGCTCGCTCTTGATCACCTATGATTTGCCTTTGCTTCGCTCTAGTTTTCTCGAGTGCTGGGTGAGTGAAAAATGAGTCCATTCTCCCCATTTTATCAGTGAGTAAACCCTAATTCATCATTGTCATAAATGCTTAGTGATATGCCCTACTAGATGTCGGTTTCACAGTTTTATGCCAAATAAACCTCCATCAATGATCAATACCACTCTCTAGATCTCTTTCCAGATCTCTTCCAGTGAATATGCAAGATTTTCAATGAATTTGACAACCCCTAAGGCATATTCCTTAGTTACCAATTGAATTTCTTATCGGTGCAGGAATCCTTTGTTCTACCAGGGGAGTTAATGGTGCAGTTACCGATGTAGTTGCATCTCCACTTGGTTCTTCAGACTTTCTAACCCATCTCTTGGTGTGATCTTGTTGAATTTCATCTACCTTATGCTTTCCTTTCTCATTTTCTTTTTCATTGCTAACCGGTGTAGTCTTGCTTCTACAGTACTTAGCAATATGACCTATTTTTTTACATGCATAACATGTAACATTGTTCTTTTGAATTGCTTTGACATATCTAGTGTCATTTCTTGACCTATATTGATTAGCCAAATGTCCAAACTTTCCACATGCATGACACTTAACATTCATTCTGCATTCTTCTGACTTATGACCATATTTCTATCAAATTTGTGCATTGACTGGGAACTAAATTGTAGTTTTGATTTACTCTATTTCTACATTGTCTAGCCATATGCCCAAATTTATTACAAACAAAACATCTATCATTGAATTTGTAAGCATTAGATTGCCTTATCAGTTTCCTTTGGTCTGATGAGTTTTGCATACTGGTTGTCTGATCTTCATTTGCAGTACCAAATCTTTCACCTTGTAAAAATCCAAATCCTCTAGAATCTTCACTCTGCCTTTGTCTTTTCAATAAATCATCCAACTGTGCAGCACTAATCCTGAATTTTTCTTTATACTCACTTGCAGTGGTTAGATCATCTCTCAGAGTCATTATTTGTCTCTCTATCCCTTGTTCATTATTTTGGGATTGTACCAAATCAGTTCTCAACATATTATTCTCATGAGTCAATCTGCCACATTCTTCAAATTTGTTTTTCAGAGATATAGCAATATTTTCTTCCTTCTTCTTTCTGTCCTCAATATCTTTTGACATCCTCATAGTCAGGTCTTGTATTTCATTCTTCATGAGCATGTTTGCTTGACTCAATTTCTGACATTGTTCCTTAAGTGCATTTTTCTCTTCATCATCCTGATTTTGCAAAAGTTCTTTTCTCTTAGCTTGATAATATGATGACCTTTCTTGCAGAACAAGAATGAATTCATTAGCAGAATTCAATTCATCTTGCAGTTTTAGGTTCTTCATCCTTTCAACATCATAATCCTCAAGTGCCATCTCAAGTTGCTTCTCCATAGCCATGTTCAATGATTCTGGTTTCAGGATCTTCCTCAAGCTATTAAACTTCCTTCGAGGTACTAGACTCTCATACCAATTGTTGGAATACAATGAATCCAAGAACACTGAGAGGGGGGGGTGAATCAGTGTTTTGTCAATAACACAAGATTTTAACCTTTTATAGCATACACATATAAACCGGTAAATGAAGAAACATATAACATGAAGTAAATAAACCAACCACATGAATGAACATCATAACACACTTAATTTATATGTGGAAAACCTCTAAGAGAAAAAACCACGGTGGGATTTGTGACCCACAATATCAATTCACTGGCCATATGAAAGATATTACATAGCATGGGGGCCTGCACATGCAGGAAGGTACACTGCTCAACACAAAAGAGTCTCACTGACTACAAGCTTTTGCTGAGATAAAATAGTACTCGTGAACTCACAAAATATATCTACAATGCCAAAAAGAGTTCTAGTTATATCTCTTCTCTGTACCGGTTCATAAACCTTGAACCCTTCTATTGGTATCTCCTCTCCTCCAATGATTATTTTCAAACCATATACTAATCATTGCATGATATAACATTCGCATACATATCCTTCACATTACACAGTTCTTCTACCTTGTCATATATCACAATCACCTAATAGACTGACTTGTATACCCTTTACAAACAATATGCCTTATGTCGGCTTACAATACAAAAGATATTCAATGTCGGCCCTATACAATAATTACAAAATTATTTTTTTACAAATAAAACCTTTCGGATCCTAGACTAATGTCAACTTCATTGAAGTGTTGGATGTCGGTGTCGATGCCAGTGATGACCCTAATTACTCCAATGTTGGTATCTACCAGTGTATGCCTCCAAATGCCGGTATAAGCCTTCTATAGAATCTTGTTTCCATCAATGAAAACATATGAATCCAATGAGTATCAATTCCCAACATGTTTATCCGTATTGCTTCTAAATATAGGTTTTCTCTGATATTTCATATTAGGCTTATAACTCCTCATAAATATTTCTTGATTCCTAGCAGCTCTCTCAGGACATCTAGAAGCAAGATGACCAATCTTATTGCATGAAAAACATTTAAAAGGGACTTTTCCTTCATACTTACTTTTAATTTGTCCTTTAGGGATTCTTCTAGAAATTAGAGCTTCCAACTCTTCAAGTTCTTTGTCTTCTCTCTCAATGTCTTCCAAATATTTAGCATACAATTCCTTCCAATCTATTTTATTCTTACCGAAGGCAGATGCTTTAAATGTAGACTCTATTTTAGTAGCACTCTTATCTCCAAGTTCCTCAAGCTCAAAGGTATTCAATTTCCCAAGTAATATATCTCTGGTAACAGGGGTACTTGACATTATCCGGAGTTAATTAATTGCAGTAGCCTTCATCTTGTAAGCTGGAGGTAGAACTCTCATAATTTTTGACACAAATTCATCCTCACTAACTGGTCCGCCGTAACATTTAATTCCCATGACAATTTTATTCAATCAATCCATGAAAGAACTAATCTTCTCATCTTCTTCCATCTTCAAAGTTTCATATCTTACCTAGAATCCTTCAAGTTTTATAATATTTACTACTTGGTCGTCTTCATAAAGAGTTTCAAGCTTTATCCAAATCTGCTTTTCATTCTCCAACTCTATTACATTCAATAGCTTTTCATCAGTTAGGGCACTCAATAATGCTTCTTTCTCTCTAACATCATTTTCAACTCTCTTATGTTCATCAATAGGTGCTAGTGTTCTAGAATTAGGATCATGAGGTATATATGCTTTCTCCAAGACATCTCAGATGAATCTTCATTCGCTCCTTTCATATCTTGTAATTTGTGGCATCAAATCTAGGACTCTCCTTCCAATAGGGATTAAATGTGGAACTAGATGCAGATGCCATCGGATCTCCTCAAGTGATTAAGCTTCTGTAAAGAGGACCTTTCTCTAATACCAATTGTTAGACATATCTGATACCGAGAGTAAACTAAGAGGGGGGTGAATCAGTTTACTATCAGAAATTAGAACTATTGCAGATTAAAACCTTTAAACCAAAACACAAAGGAACCAACACAATAAAAGATAAAACATGAAAGCACAGTACACACAACACCAATATTTTAATGTGGAAAACCCGATAAAGGGAAAAATCATGGTGGGAAACCCTACCCACAATCAGATAATACTTCTACAGCAGTATGTGAAATAATTACAATGGGGATTGCACTTGCAATCAAGCCAATAGCCTAGAGCTCACTTATCATCACAAAAGAGAAGTATCACTGACTTACAAAAGCATCGGACTATAATCCGAAAAGAATGAACTGTGAAAGTAGCATCTCCTAATGTTTGATACAGTTTCAGTTAAGCATATATGTCTGCCCTGCAACACCAAAATGTTTTATTGAATGATATAACAATGTTTGCACATAAACCTTCCTCTGATAATATAGACATAACCATCGATCCCAAAAACCATATCCAATTACATAAATAAGTCACACCTATAAATATAGATCATCAACCTTATTGATAAGGTCGGCTAAAACCTAAACCCATAAACCCATAATTATAAAAATTATCACACGATATCACTAGACCAATATTATGATTTACATTACATGGCATGGACCTAAAAAAAATTCCCAAACAATTATATCCGCCAGAAATCATGCTAAGACCAATCATCAACACATTTCACCAACCGGTAGAAACCCTCAGTGCAATAACATAGAAAGTCTAACCGAATCCAAATAGGACCACCATAATAGCACGCCAGCCAATGCAAAACCACCAAACAATTAGGAAACGATCAAGAAGCACCTTCAGCATGCTTGAAACCATTTCCATAAGTTAGACCAAAATCAGTTAATCAAATCATCAAATATCGCTAACCGGTAAAGCTAACCGGTACCAAGAAATACCAACCAGGAACATAAGCGATAGCTACCAGAGCACCAAATCATCAACCAATAGAATATAGCAAGCATTTAACCATCTTGAATAAGTATCCAAAAACCAAAACCAGGGATCTGATCATATTGGATCAGAATTGCAGCCAAAACCAAGATAAATACCAAGTCTAACTGGGATAGGTCCAACCAGGATAGTAGAACCATATCCAATCGGGATACAGTTTTGACATCAATGAAAACACTTAACCAAATCTAGCATATTACCAACATGAACTAACTCCCTTATTTACATAAGGGTTACAAACAATTGGCAACCCTTATGTGCACACCTCTTCATCTGCATGGCGGAAATCATGCGAAGAGAGATAGGTCTTTGAATACCTACAATCTCCACACTCTGTCCACCATCATCCACACACTACACTCTCTTACGTCTATAATCTATCTGCGCTTGCTGAGATCTAAGCCAATCCATAACAAGAACCAGATCATAAGATCCCAAAGACATAATACAAAGATCCATAAAAGTATGGAAATCTCCCAAAGCTAAAGGACAACCGAGCACAAGGGAATCCACTGCCGCCTTGGACCCCATAGCTATCTCTACCTGCCACCTATCATCCTTCTTTGTTCTAGCAAGCCTGCATTGCTCTACTAGAAAAAGGAGAAATAAAATAATCTAGTATTCTTGAATCAAATAACATTGAAGAAGAGATATCACCTATCAAACCTGATGTCTCCACAATGGTAGCCCGATGCTCAACCTAACAATTATCAACCATCGCAAATACACGATGTGACCTACCTGCATCTCCAACCGTAGGCTTGGAAATAGTTGGCATCTACTGCCCTAACATCTAAGAAGTGCATTAAGGACAATGAACAACAATGTGTCTTGGTTTCCCACATGAAAATGAATCTCTCGTACCAAAATCTCTACTCATTGGAGTAGCACTCGAGTCCTAAACACTGCCTCTACTAGAGGCTAGCTGAGAACTCTGTGTTGGCTATGAAGGTGTAGGTCTCCTATCACACTGATGATTGTGACTCCTATCAACCTAAAATTTGGCACCTCACACAAAGTTCTAACCCTTAGAATGCCTCCTCCTAAACTATTGGCTAATATGGAAAGAAGAAGGATGGGTCCTAGAAACACCTATAGACTAAGGCTAAGAGCCTCTTGCAACTGATCCTATAACTGGTGCACTAGCTATCTATCCACTTGTCGCAAGATTCTCCTCTACTTTCATCGCCTTCTCCACAGTTGCCTTCAAGGTCTTAGGTTTGTGCATCTGAACCTCACCACTAATATGATCACTGAGACCTCTCACAAAAAGTTGAAACAAATTTTATTTGTGAGGAACGGGTTATTACTGAGAGGGGGGGTGAATCAGTAATAACAATAAACTTAAAAACTTTAGCAACCACCAAAAACTCCTTTCAATACAACTCATAAATAGTACCAGTAATAACTAAAATCATACTGCTAATCTGATTCATCAAACTGCTCATTTTAATGTTCCATATCATGTATGCAATAGAAAGATATCAACTTAACACAAAATAAATCAAGCAACACATGAACACCAATATTTTCATGTGGAAACCCAAATGGGAAAAACCACAGTTGGAATTGGTACCCATAAGATTTTTACACTCTTTCGAAATGCGCCCTGTTAGGATCCTAGCCCGGTTAGGAGCTTAAAAATATGCCTGGTTAGGAGAAGACCCTGTTAGGATTCCCCTAGTTAAGGGATTTACCTCAGCCCTGTTAGGAGCTTTACTCTGTTAGGAGCAACCTTGTGAAAGGATATAGAACCCAAGATAATGAGTCACTCGGTGAAGGGATTTATACAATCAAGCCTACCAGGACTACCCGATTAAGGGATTTTGAGTAGTTGCAACTATTATGGAACAACATATGTATGATATTAAAATATCACTCTTGCTTGTACAGATCCTTTTATGCTCCAATCCACTTCTTACTTGCAGACACACATACTGGTTCACCCACACACTTCTTCCTTTGATCACCGACATAGTAAATCATCATAGACTTACCCTCAATAGACTTTACAACTTAGTCGGTTACAAAACCCTAAGATTTACATCATAGATCATCACCACACATCGATCTGATATACTTTCAAACCCTTAGCTCATTATAATAAGCACTTCGCATATTCCCAAGAAATTCACTCTTTTATCGTGCCAAAACATTAATTAAACAATTCGTGAGGATTCAGCCATGTCATCACCATCTTAAAAACATAAAGAAATACACCGCCAAACTCAAAATCATTATCGATTATAAGATTTGAATATCGATTCTTAAATCCTACTAAAACCCTACAAAAAATATATCAGTCAATCAAAAACATGACTTTCGGTAGCCAAAACATGATGTAGTTTCAGTCATAAGCTCATTACAATGTTACCAACACAATCCAAACCACAACACCAAATTATTCATCAATCTCAAGATCCAATTACTTAAGCATAACATAGTTTCACATTTACCGGTTAAAGTCCTATTTGCCAGTTAACTGTCAAATCCATTCCATAGCTTTCCGGTCAATCATAGACGACTTAGATAACATGATAAAACAATATAACCATAGTTGCCATCAATGACAACACAAACTAATTATCAAGTAATCAAACAACATCTCAACAATATCATCACCAATAGTCCTTATACCGGTTCATCAATATCATCATAGTTGTGCCAATATGCCAACAACAACATCATCTCATCATCTGCAATCCCAGCATGTTGTCTAAGCTTGAAGAACCTACGCTCATACTGCTCCATTGTCATCCTCTGCTACCTCAAATCATGGAATTCATTAGCCTTCCTCTGCCTCCAATGCTCTAAGAGGAATCAAGCATGAAACCGCTCTAGGAACAACTCCCAAGAAAAAAAATGTCCAATCATAGGTTTTGCTCCTCGATACACCACCATGTTGATGCAAGATCATGAAGGTGTATAATGGCACACCTCACCTTGGTGTTACTGCTATATGAGTGAATAGAAAAACACATGCTCAAATCCAGCAACCATGTCTTCACCTCCATACCGTTGCCTAATCTGTCGAAAGTGGGAGAGCGAGACCTCAACAGATCTCTCATATGACAAGCTGCCAACTCCTCCTGATATACCATAACTCTCCTCCTTGGAGAACGTGAATGGTCTCTCTCCTGATGGTTCTCCTCATGTCTTAATCCTAGACGACCAAGAAGCTCTTGAAGAATGTTCACCAACTGCAGAATCGCATCACCTATAAGTTGATCCTACTATTGGTGTTGCTACTCATGGTGTGACTCTTTAGAAACATCAGTATGAGGATTCCTACAAGTACCCATGCGACCAACATGACGACGATATCTACCCCTAGCAGCCATCTTGTCTAAGCAAGATGCAACACATAACTATAAGCTAACAAACTAAGGCAATAGGAGAAAGGACAACAAGTAGGGATAAAAACCATTGGGAAACCCCATGCTAAAGGATAACATGCAAAATAGGCTTAAATAAAACCAGAGTACCCAGTGTATGAACATGGGCTCTGATATCATATGCAATGCCCGCCAAAATGCCCTAGAGAAACTAAGCTAAATCACCTATTAAAGGAGATAATAATTTTTTTTTTGTTTAACATGTAATGTTACACTTAACATCTTTTATGCAATGTGACTAACATACATTAACATTTACATCTTCAACATAAAATCACTACACATAATACATTAACAATTTACGCAAGCGGAATTAACATCATCCAATCTTTACACTAACTCCCTAGGGTATCTTATCGTCATTACTTAATTACTACCATAGTAATAACATCTACACAATTTCTACTACAACTTATACTACCCTGAATCCATTAACATGCACATATGCATCTTATCTATATAATCCACCATGATATGCATCTATATGATTATTTATGTAATCTACTCACTATATGATCATCGATGTAATCTACTCTATTATTAATCTCCTACTCATGGATATGCAACACATGATATTTCTTTTCACTAAATAAGCACATATGCAATGCACTTTATACTATCTTACATGATGTACCATCTATAAGATTTCCTTTTATATGATATACAAACCTTTGAATCTCCTTAAGCTACATGATCTCAATGAAAGATTAATCCCTTAACTAATATTCATTTTAAGCTCCAAGTCCAAATATTCCTTTTTCCCTTAACCAATCCTATTGCATAATATCATCTTACAATTACTACCACGAATAATCATCCTATAATACATAAGCATAAATTCCTTTTACATGCAACTTTTTCCATAATCCACTTATGATTCTCTATGCCTGACATGATCACTTATTAGCATGAATCCTATATGTGTAATGCAAGGAACTAAATGTCATTCTTATTTAATCCTTTCGTATGATATGCATATTTCCCAAATATTACAATGCAACTATAAGAATAACATCAATAACTAGACATGATAAGATCACCAACCATGATTCCTATATTACATTCATTTCATATACATAAGGTTCATTACTGTAGCATAATCTACCACCTAATTACATAACATTTCTTCTTCAATATTTCTTATTCGTTATCATGATCTAAGCCTATTCCCAATATCAATCCATAACAAGGTAGAATTTACTTGAAATCATTTCCTTCCCCATTATGAATATAAACAATATATCATGTTTCAATACATAACAATGTCACATCATTATTAATATATTCATTCACCCAAGGAACCTACTAGAGTATCATTACAACTAACATGAACATTACAACATGAGCATATCTCATCTAATACAAGACTCATCTATAAATATTACAAGTTATTTACCTCTCATCATCATGAAAGTGCATTACATAAATCTGCAATAAGATACACCCAAGTGCTGCAAAACATCCATAAGCCATCATGAATAATAGTCCACATCCATGCATGAATAATCCAATAAGGAAAATACCCCAATGGTAAAAAGCACCAACCAGCCAACCATGTGGAACCAAAGGAACCACCCCCCATGCTAGGAGATGACACAAGGTCCCAACACACACTCTACATCTAGGATGATACTTAATACCAAAGAGACGAAAAAATAGTAGGAACTCTCAAGCATGAAATAACCACAATAAACCACAAACAAGAAACTCCTAGAGGCTACAAAGCAACAAGGCATGAAATCAAAATCAACAAGGGGACATGTGTAGGAGTAGAGTGTCATCATATGCCATCCTCATAACATATCATATAACATAAGGCACTCGCCTGATGGACATGTGGAGCCATCTCAACCTATGGGAGACCAAGGGAGATTGACTTGCCATCACAATGGTCTTCTCATGCTTAGCCTAAAACATCCTCCCTATGACAAACTCATGAGGCTCACATCAATTAATTATATTGATTAATGCATCTAACTACCCACCCCATGAGTTTATTATTATGTTATCACTTGTTTAAAAATCATGGTAAACTCCCAATGTTCCCTGGCGGTCTAGACTTCATGCATCCTTAAAAGGAACCTCATGTAAGTCTCTCTCGTGACCTCGATCATCACAAGGAATCCCACTCCCCCTAACATGGACCCATACAATAATAAATCATAAGAGGCTCTTATTCAAGTCTAAAAATTTGAAAGTATAAACATGTACATGCAGCCAATAACATCCATACATACATATGCTCATACAAATGGCTTAAGCATCAAGTACACAAAATGAGCCTCTTGTCATAAAGATATAACAAGGGCCACAAAAAGACCATCAAAAATTTGTCATAAAACATGTAATTAAGCTATGACAAGGCCTACTCACTTGCTGGATTAAGAACAACAACATAAGCATCTCCCTCACATAGCACATCAACATGGAGGAGAATTCATTCAACAACATAAAGCATAATAGATATTAAAAAAACATCAATAAATCCATAACAAGGATCAGAAACAGTCAATTCAAATCTATAAATCATTTGCAGACTAAGAACAAGCCTCTAGTACAAGATCTAATCAGAAAAATAATGTCAAATTAAGCAAAACTGTGAAAAAAACACAAACCAGATAGGGTCGCGCATTCATCCATTTTGGCCATGCATTCACCCAGTTTAGTCGCACATACACATAGTTTGGTCACGCATACACACTGTTTGGTCGCGCATACACATAGTTTGGTTGTGCATTCATTGTTTTCGTTCATTTATTCAAAAATAACTCTGACACTCGGAAACTTATGGCAAAAAATATTAAATCAAAGACTAAGAAATAAACTTCAATAAGTATATAAAAATCATTGCTTAGACCTTAGGAACAAGTAGATCAAATAAAAATAAATATTGATAGACTATAGGCAAATATTTTAAAAAACTTGCCTTGCGGTTGTGAGACCTAGAATACACTTGCAGAGACTCTCCATGAGTCCAGAGTGGACAATAATAAACACAAATGAGACTGAACATACGGAAACTCCAAAGGACTCATAACACAATAAAAAATAATGTGTAAGTATTGAAGAAGGATCTTTGTGAAAGCTTTTGCATGACATGGTCGGATGGAGAGTTTCACAGAGAGCTCCTCAAACACCTAGCAAAATAAATCTGGGTAGTGAAAATGATATATACATCCAGCATGGTAAATCACAGTGCAAGAAAGAAATACAATCAATCTCCCAGCCAAAACCAAAGAGAATGTCTTGAATGGCACAACACAAAGAGTGCAAATATATTTTCACAAAACTATACAAGCAATTATATAACCGAAAGTTTCAATCCCCAAATATTTTCTGAAAACTATACAAAATTATATGAAATGAAATACCTTCTACCTAGCTTTCGAAAAACATTTGCAGGCACGGAGCATATCGAATAAACCAGAAACTAAATGCAAAGGCAAAAAGGGCTCCAACCTGCACCCTGTGTGATGGAAGAAGGTTGAAGTAGAGCTCCCAAAACCAAAAGCCAAACCAGCAAAATCTCTAGGAATCCAAACCAAGCTCCCAAAAGAAAAAGTTGCAGAAAAACTTCCAAGAGAAGAACCCGAGAATAAACTTGAAAACCAAATAAAAAGCCATACAATAATCCAAAAACCCTAGCCACATTTCCAGCCAATCAAAATATTCCATTTTGGAATATATTTCACTGTAGACACTGAAAATTGTCCAAGTCTTCAACGACACTTTTCACTAACCTTTTTCGTCTAAACTGATTAAAAAATTCTAATTACTTAATTAGTACTAATATTCTTCTAGTTTCCTATAATCAAATAATTCTTAATTATTTCATTACTATTCTTTTGAACTATTAATTAAATAATCTTCATTATTTAATTAATATTCATCATTATCTCTTTCTAATCAATTAATCTTGATCTTAATCAATTAATCCTAACAATTCCTCTTTTATTAAATAATTCATTTAATTATTTAATCTCTTTATTCTATGCTAATTATTCTTCCATGATTAAAAAATTATTTTAATTATTTATTCCCATTCTCCAAATTATTCAAATTAAATAAATTTTTAATTTATTTAATTACCATGCGTGGATGAAATAAATAAATTTTATTTATTTATTTCTGACCCCACTTATCTCTTCCACTTACTAATTTTTAACTCTTATCTCTTCAACCTGCTAATTTGGTATTTATGAGAAGATAATTAAACATTTTATTATTTATTCTCGTAATATCTTCTCATTTGCTTTCTTCTATCTTCATCCTTCCTCGAATGGCAGATCTGTTGTGCATTTAATCTCATCCATTGATTATTTTTAGTCTCAAATCAATCTTGGCCATCCAATCAATCCTATTTTTTCTATAAATTGAGCTCTCATTGCTCATTTTTAATAACCACACTTCTAGTATCCTTACGTTGTCAATTTGCTATCATCTTGCCATCATCTTGCTTTCAAATACACTTGCTTTGTAAGTGAGATCCACAACAATTTGAAGGAGAAAGAACAATAGAGGTCAATTGAAGGATATTTTGTTTGGTTTTCTTTTTTTGTTTACATCTTATCTTCAATTCTTTCATTAAATGTGATAGGAGTTGATTTCATTTGCAATTAGGTTTGTGGTTGCCTAATGTTAATGTTTTTAATGTTTTATTTTGATTTCCTACCTCACATTTTTTGGTGAACCCGATGTGAACATGCTTGGATCTAATATTTTTTGAAAGTTTTGTGAAGTTGCAGATTTTTCATGGAGAAATTGCAAATCCTTCTTCTAAAACCGTCCTAATCATTTGATCATATAATAATTTAAGTGCCGAATTAAACCAAATTATTTCTCGGTTTATTATATCTCATTCTCACCTTTCCAGATCATTTTACAATTTGTGATTTGGATAAATATTGAAGAAGTCACTAATACATTTGGCCTCAAATTCCGACGAGCATTTCCGACAATCTATGGGATTTTTTTTGCTTTGTTGGATTGATTTGTTTTTTTTTTCAAAAATTGCCCTATGTTTGTCGTAATTATGACACTAATACATTTGGTCTAGAATTTAAGATGGAGGTTTCCAATGGAGAAGGTATATTGTGACCAGATTTGATTTTTTTTTTGAAAAAATGCTCGAATTTGTCGGAATTACGACGATAATTTCACATTTGGTTTCGACGGAGAAGGCATTAGGAATGAAATTTATTTTTGTTTTTTTTTAGAAGTGCCCACGTTCGTCAAAATTTTGACGACAACGGGCATTACTTCAAAAAAAAGCACCACATTTCATTTTAACCCAAAGCTGCAATCCCGCACAAGCAGAGCTCTATCACTCCCTACGTGCGATCTCCTCCACCCAATCCTAAATCAAACTAACTGCCTATGAAAAGAAAATCTCTATCACTCCCACCTAACCCAGAATTCGAGCTTCACTGTGGCGACACATTACAACTTTGATAACATTTCATGCAATTTAACAACTAAAAGGTTAGGGTGCTCTACTTCATTTTGGGGTTGCACATTATCGATTTAACATTGATAATATTGAATTTTGCATATGAATTTTGGACCTACTGCAAGGGAACTTTATTCCATGTTATCGACAGCTAGATTATCTATGAATATCATGATTATCGACAGCTAGATTAACCTTGATCATGCTAACAATAAATGGAAGTTGAACCTTAACAATAAAATGTTGAAGAAAACCCTTAAGTCTTGTTGAAGCTCCCATACATCATATCGGGAATAATCCTAAAAAGGACCTCTTTCCTTACATTCCCATCATTAGTATACTAGACCTAATAGACATACTAGCATGCATAATTCCTCTGAAACATAGCATTAATTTGCAAGGGCTTCAAGAATGATAGCCAAATAATTGCCAATTTCTACTACTTTCACCGCAAATTTGGAAGGGGGCTAAATTTTTGTTGATGACCCCAATTCGATACACCTCCCATGCATCTTCTATTAGGGTTTTCTTTCTTTCCTTCTACACCTTTGCTTGGACATGCTCCTCTTCCTCATCATCTGGGTCCTCTTCCAAATCTGATGAGATGTAATTGCTCGAGTTGAAATATACACCCAACAAAATTACACAGCTACTTAAATCCAAGTTCAAGATTTCGTTAGCAATGGCCTGCCCATCCATAGAGAAAATAGACCCATCTATCTTTTGGATACATACCTCCTTTGAATCCAGAACATCGACCATTGGACAAAGCACGGCTTCATAGATGAAACCATCACACTAATTTCTACCACCGCCCAAGATAGAGGTCACCAGTCTCCATACCACATCTCTTGCCCTATCATCGATATGAAACAACCTCCTACACTGCATTTGAAAACATTCTTCTCTACACATGCAACTCATACCGAAATGATGAACCATTTATGCAACACTTAGTTGAATATCGCATGCCTCCTCTCTACAAACACAATGGCCTTTTTATAATGATCAATCGTGAAACTACTAGGCCACAATTTTGGAATCAATTAGATCAATTTGATTGCTCTCGATTGAATATTTTCCTCGACATCTTCTTGCAATATGTGCTTAATCTTTCTGCAATGCCAACTATTTGTTGTATTTCTCATACTCATCCTTCTCTCCTATCGAGATTGGTTTACTGAGATCCTTAGTACAAATCGAGGCAAAATTTCACATTTTTTAACCTTTTCCTGCTCTGATGTTCTGATTTGCACGATCCAAATCGCTTCTTATTATCCTTAAGAGCTCTCCACTCTGTACCTCATGAATGATTTCTTCTTTTTCATATCTTGACTCGATACTTATGAAGCTTTAGAGCATGTATTTCTTTTGGAGTCTGTATGAGACAGATTGGAAAAATATGCAAATAACAATAGACCGTTGGACTTCATCGGGTAATTGAGAAAATAAGAATTGAAGTGGTACAAGAAGAACTATCCTCAACACTCAATCACTTGGGATGTAGTAAAAAAGAAAATTTTTAGCAAACTTTGGCACCATAGAAATTCCAACTGAAAGTGTTAGTAGGATGCAAAACTTAACACAAGGAGACAATTAATCAGTTAAAAGCTATAACAAGAAATTTAAGGAAGTATATAGAAAACAGGAGGAACCTTTAAGTGAAAAATAGAAAATAGAATAGTTCATACACATATTACATAGAGATATTTGAGAAAGATTGGATGGAAGTATCTAACAAATATGTTTTTTTGATTGCCATAGCATACCAGATTGAAGCTCAATCATGGAGAAGACTGAAGAAAGATAGGAATGCTAAAATCCTTGAAGATTTACAGCTAAAAGTACATAAATTAGTAGTACAACAAGTAAACAAGGTCGGTGAACCTAAAAATCCTACGAAAATTTGGTATACATACTGTAATAGGTAAGGGCATATCCAAAATGAATTCCCCAAGGACAAATCAAAGAAGACACTAGTGTTGGCATTTGACATTATAATAGACAATGGGAGATTGTTGGCATTTCAATAAGGATATTGAGAAGGTTGTTGATGATTATGGATATAACTGATTAAGGATGTTTACTATCTTGATATTATTATTTCGTCATTGATGTCAATAAATTGATTTTCTAATTCAATATGATGTTGTCATATCTTGAGAAGTATGATTTGAAGAGTATAAAGATGTCGGTAAAAGACACACAAAGAATATGATGAATAAGGGGATGAATAAGGTATTCAATGGGAAACTATTACCGAGTCAGACAATGATGAGATCATGATGTTTAGATTATTTTAACATCATACATATGTTGTAAATTATAAGGTTAATACTATACTATGTTACCGAGCAAAGAACCTAGTCGGTAAACCCTAAGGTTATCGCTATCAGTTAATGAAGGCGGAATGTCTACTGAGTGAAGTTTAGTATTTACCGAGTTGTTACCAAGTTGTAACCGAGTTGTAACAAAATACATTAAATGGTTACATGCGTTATTTAATGAAGGAAGCTGATGAGCTAGAACTGATTAAATGATTGGTATGTCATGCATGAAGTTTGTTAATGAATCTATGGTAAAGGAAAATCGGCATGAAGATCTACAGCTCAGATTGAACCACAATACCCTAGCACAAGTTCCAAGAAATATATGCAAGTTCCAAGGCAAGGTAAAATGTTTTCAGATCAAAGGATACATTGAACCTAGTCAAAGTTTGAAGATCTGATGGCTATGATTGATCATGGGAAATGTGATCAAGGAGATTAAGCGGTTAGCTAATTGTTTATAAATAGGGAATTGTTGATAAACAATGTATGCGGGCAAATGTATGCACAAGGATGCTACATAGTGATTACCGAGCACAAAAGCTTGAAGACCTGTTTGAATAACATAGTATAGAAGCCCAGTAGATGGACAAGATTAGTTCTATGTCTAGATTGTATTGAGCAAATAAGAATCTGCTTTAGCATTTTAGATATGAAGTTGCAGATAGATTTTTATTACTGTTATTTTGTGAAAGTGACAGAAAGTCTCTTAACCGAGTGGACTTAACAGTCTTATTTGTAAAACCCTCTAGCAAGGTGACATTCTGATTGAGTGTTTGAAATCCTTTAACAAGGTCACTTCTAACAAGGTGAAGATCCTAACAGATCTGAGGGAAATCCCTTAACCGGGTCACATCTAGCAATGTGTTTGTAATCTTTAACAGGATTTGCTTTTAACCGAGCATACTCTAGAAGAGTATATTTCTTAGTGGGTCCAAAATCCCACAGTGGTTTTTCCCTATTTGGGTTTCCACATTAAATCTGGTGTTATGAGGTTTATGATGTTCATATGCTTTTGAGTTTGCATGTTTAGCAGTTTTGGTTATATTACAAAAGTATATGTTACCGAGGTTGAATCTGATGTTTTTATGGAAGATTAAGTTTGTATGATTCACCTTCCCCCCCCCCTCATCTTGTTGGCTATTAGATCTGTACTTACATTAAGTATCAAAACTATCAACTAGCTATAATGAAATTAGTATGACCCAATTCTATATGCTATGTTATTTATCAAGAATGAAATATACATCTAACAGAAGATTGTATGAAGAAAAACCTCCAATCTAAAATGGAGGAAATCAATATTGTCGTAGTCATAACTATGATGTGGATAAGAAAAGCAATGTTAGATACTAAATCCCACACTGGAAAGATAACCAAAATTCATATTGCATGTTGAATAATTAACAACAAAGTTATCATGGCGACAACAGACAATCTAATTATAGAGGAGGTATGTGAAGAGATTGAAGCAATAGAAGAATGAGTGATGCAAATTATTTTCATTGTGGAAAAGTGGGACATCATGCATTTATATGTTGGGTGGAGAAGAAAGAGAAATGTGATTTTTGCGAGAAAGACACTCAATATATATTTTCATATGAAAATGCAAGGATATTCTTTCAAAAACTAGCTAGTCAACCTACCCAGAATGATGAGTTACAAAGAGAAACAAGAGTGATTTGAAGATGCTACAACAAGGAATTAGAGGATTTCATAGAATGGATATGGGGTCCTTGGATACTTCTATGGAAGAGTACTCTAGAGGAAAACTAGTCATGGAGAATAAGAAGAAAAAGAAAACTAGATGGGAGAAGAAAGTACATGTTCTAACTAGACAAGGTACTGATACTAGAAAGAATAAGAAGAAATAAATGGTAGAGGAAGCTTATGAAGAATATTATAGTCTAGAAGAAGAATATGATGAAGAACCAAAATATTTATAGCCAAATTAAAAGCAACATGAGAGAGTGGTAGAGCAGGCTAAATAATCAATAATTCGATAATAACATGAAGAGGAGGGTTGTTTCACTAAGGAAGCTATTAAAATGCTTTAAGAACTAGCAGCTATTGCCAAACAAAAGGACTTGGTGCTCAAATTAAAACAATGGGGAAAGTACTGTAATAAGAAGAAACAAGTGAACCAGTTATTTGAGGATTGGAATTGGAAGAATGGTTGAAAGTTGTCGTGCCTATGATGAAGTGTGATACCTGCAGCTGCAACAAAAAACACTCAATAGATCATTACAAGCATGGTTAGAAAATCATAAGCAAAATAAAAATAAAACCATGACAAAGTGATCTATCGCCTCCTAAGAGATGCGAGTGTGGATTTGCTCTCAGATCTGAATAAGCAATCCTAGTGACTTGACTACACCTAGACGGAGGATTTGAAATGATAATGATATGCAAAGATGAGATTGATGTGTTAGATTGATCCAAGAGACTAATTAAGATAATGATATGCATGATTAAGCTATGATGATGATGAAATTAAGATAGAAAAGAGATTGATTAAGCTACATGATTCAACAATTATGCTAGAAAATGATCAAATTAAACTAAATCTAAGATGAAATTGCCTATAATAACAATGCTCAAATGATATGCTAGAATGGATATGCCTATAGTAACAATGCATAAGATGAAATGAGATGGGATCCTTATTGCTCCAAAATGGGGGATATTTATAGGATTTCCAAGGCCAGGGGTGAGGTCGTAGGAATCAACGTTCAAGATTGAGTCTGAAGATATCAAGGGTGAAATTGGAGGAGGTTGAAGAAGAGGTTGGAGGAAGAGACACTTGTCATCTTTGTGGTGACAAGTGTCAAGGAGATTTTCTCATAAAAGGGCAAGTGTCCAAGAGAGGAGACATGTGGCCAAAGTGCCATGTGTCTCAAGAATAAAATATCCACACCATAGGAGGTTAGGATAAGGAGGTTAGAATGTGCAAGATAGGATAGGGTTATTTAAACCCAAGGTTAGGTGGAATGGGTTAGGTTAGAGGGATTGTTAGGTTAGGTGGTTAGAAGTTAGGAGGCATGTGGGTAATTTGAATTTAAAAATTAAAATAATAGGAAAAGACTAATTAATTCTCAACAACTCATAAATTGATTTGTTTAAATTAATGAGGGGATTAGAAGAATTAATTGAAGTGGGGGGAGGAGATTAATTAATTTAAATTCATTAATCAAAGGGGACTATGGAAATGAACCTATTAAATAAATCCTTAGATTTATTAATAAGTGGATGAAAGGGAGAATTTAATCAAATTGCCTAATGAATTTAATTAAATTAGGAAGGGGGATTAATTAAATAATTGCTTAATTAATTAATTATCTTTAGACCATTTTTAGGTGTATACAAAAGTAATTAGAACCCAACTCACCACCTAAGAGTTAAGGAGTATGTAAGTGAATCAAGTGGTTGGATAAATAGACCAAATTTATAGAAAATAGATGTTACAAGGTTCACAAGGATGAAGAAGAGGCAAATCCAAAAATATATATTAAGGTAGGAAAAGGAGAATGACAATTACAAGTAAAGAAGGC
This sequence comes from Cryptomeria japonica, assembly GCF_030272615.1. Lineage (NCBI taxonomy): Eukaryota > Viridiplantae > Streptophyta > Pinopsida > Cupressales > Cupressaceae > Cryptomeria > Cryptomeria japonica. The sequence continues at coordinate 314,000,468 of NC_081412.1, read as the reverse complement.
TTCTAAAAATCACTATTAAAATTAACCACTTAATCTCTAAGAAGAAAACATAGCTATATCAGATAGCCCAAAAATGGCAACAATAGGAGACTATTAGGAAAGAACTAGTTGTTGAAGAGGGGAAAATGGAGTAGAAGGGTCAAATGATCAAAAACACAATGAAATAAGCATGAAAAACACCAAAACATCAAGAGGTCATTTTTACCTTGCTATTTTACCTTCTCCTTCGGATTGAGCTTGATGAAGTGGATGATGAGGATGTTCCCTTAATGCTCCACTTGATGTGTTCCTTGCTTGATTTGGATGTGGATTGATCTCCTTTGTGCTCAATAAGATAGATTGATGGATTGGATTCGCATTGAAATATTAAGGATGGATGGAGAGAGGAGAAAAGAGTAGCATGAAAATGCATGAGAAGTGGATGATTTGTGAGGAGAATAGGCTCTAATTTATAGATTGGAGAAGGTCAATGGAGGGACAAGATTGATTTGATTATGAAGGGTTGAGATTTATTTTAGATAGAAGGCATGGATCAAGGGTGCATTGGGAAAATAAACAAGAATATAAAATTCCTTGGAAAAAAAGGGGGAGAAATTTGAATTTCAAATATGAGGAATTAAAAATTCTAAAATAAGGATGCATTGAGGGATTCAAAGAAATTTGAATTTCTTTAAAAGGCTCAATGTTTATGTGACATGGGTGGGAATTAAAAATTGAGGGATAATGATAATCATGATTATGAGAGATTCTAGAAGGATTAATTAGGCTAATGAGATTAGGAAAAGTGATTTGTAGGAATCACATGACTAGGTTAATTAATTAGAATTAATTAACTGAGTGGGTTTAGAGGAAATAATTATTGGAGGGGACTTTAGAAGAATAGGGGAATAATTTATTTATTTGATAAATTAATTATTGGACAATAGTGACAGGATTAATTAAATTAGATTTAATTAACACTGAGAAGAATAAGGATAACGCAATTAAGTCAATTAATTATGTTGATAGGCTTAAATTAATTAAATATTAATTTTAGGTGTCTACAGTTGTAGTATCAATAATTGAATTATTGACACAGTTTGTGGAACTATTCTCCTAAACTTTCATGGAGATGAAGGGAATTAAGGAAGTAGGTACTATGAAAATACAACTAAAGGAGAGCACTAAACCACGTAGGAAAAGACCATACTGTGTAAACCCTAACATGAAGAAAAGGGTAAAAATAGAGCTAAACAAAGCTATCCAAAGAAAGATTCATTATTACCCGTGTTGACTACTTAGCCAAATTGGTAGAAAATAAACCAGCCAAAGATTATATTGCATATATTGTTGCTAAATTCTTGTACAATAATATCATTACCAAATTTGAGTTCTCCTTAAGTATCACAAGTCATGAGGGAATCATTTTCTCAATAAAATAATGTTGTCTTTGATTATATTTGGCATAATAAAAGGTGAATTTCAATAATGTTGTCTTTGATTATATTTGGCATCTAAACTCATTAGTAAATTCTTATGTAGCAATGTTTTGATTTTTTTTAGTTTGCCTATCCATTTGGAATGCACCAAAGCAGTTATAAAAAGATCTTTGAAAGATGTATAAAAGTAAACAGTTTCATAGAGTTCACAATATTTATTATTTTACTATTTTTGAAACGTGATAATGAGCATGTGAATTACTTGAAATATATAATTATTGAATAAAGTTGAAACCTTAATTTCAAATTTAATGAAGCTATTGATACAAAAGACATAAAATTATTTATTATGGTTATTTTTTTGAAAGTTTATAAAAAAATTCATTTCAAAAATTACAATAAATATAGTAGTTAATGACATATGCCTAGAGGCCACACTGTCCGCATACCAAGCATTCCTAGGAATGTGTTGGTATAAAGACAATATACCATTGAGGAATCTTTATCAAACTTACAATTGGGGTAACCAGTGTCTATACAATAATGATTTTTATTTTATTTCCAAATTAAATAACCCCACCAATGGGTGGAAAATCTTGTGTACATATGTGTTTTTATACCTTATGCTTTGTATGGTTCCATGATGCAATCTACACATGCAAAGTGTGTTGGAGAGACTGGTTTTTGTGTCTCAGTCTGATAAGACAATGAGATGATGAGTTTTGGGTGGTGTGAATGCAAGAATCGAACTTTGGAAGAGTTAGTGGAAGTCTAGAAGGGTGTGTGAAGACATCATAAATATGTCCCAAGGGTTGGCAATGCCAAATACCCAAACCAAAGAAGGAAAATGATGATTGGCCTAATGACAGTGCTTTAGACTGCAACAATATAGCAGTGGGTTGAAATAATCCAAGTGGAAAGGGGTTTGTGTGTCTTTGGTGTCAGGAAAGACATTAGAATGGGTTCACAATCTTTGTGATAAGAATTTGGAGTATTGGGAAGGGGGTTTGTCCCTTGAAAGTGTGACTGTCCCAAGCATACATGAGTGTCTTAATAGGATAGTGTTGCATCAGTAGGATACTTTGTGACCTTTAGGGTGGTTGGGAGGGTAAAGTAGGGTGTTTGGCTATCAAAAAGAGTTCCCTTGAAGTTGTCACGCAATACCTTGGAGTGGTATGCACCCATTTGGCATTGGGACTTGTGTCTAAATCACCACAAAGCCATTAGATATGTTTTGAGATGAAAAAGAAGAGTTAAATGGTTTTGGTTCAATTTTCATAATTTCTATGTTCAAGTAATTTAATTTAGTATATTATACTGAAACGTGATTTCATAACTAACATTTCAACCTCTAATTTTTTTGCATGTGAAGAAAGACCATATCAAACAATATCAGAGAACAACAAAATAAGGAGACAACTGCTAGATTGTGGTCTAACTTGAAAAGAAAAGGTGATGGAAAATGTTATTGTCCCTGCAAAATTTGCAAGGGGTTAAAGACTAGAAGACTTATAATCAAAACAGCTAAGAAGTATTGTAGGTTGCATGGTCACATTGAAGGTGGACATGATTATCATCCATTAGTAAGTTTTTCATTATATCGTTTTAACAATTTATATACATAATAAATCACTTGATGATGAGATCAATTTTATATTGCTCGAGCACCCTAGAGCACATGATATGGATCAACACAACCTAGAGAATATGGTTTTTGAAGTGGAGGAACATGGAGGCGTGAATATCAAAGCTGAAGATAATGATCCCATGGAAGATGATGATCATGAGCCACAAAACACAATTGAAGATGATGGTACAAATACATTTATCCATGACACATTTAGTATTAGCGTAGCTGATCATGATGATGAAGATGACCTTGATGTTGTACATGATGTCCCTCTACTTGAGAAGGCATCTGAGGTGCTTTAGGAAGGCTCCCAGACAACTCTTCTCTTCGTTGTATTGTTGTTGGTGAACTTGAAGGTTATGAATGGTTTATCCAACATAACAATCTCACGTATGTTAAGGTATGTCATATATGTCATTATAGTTAATAAATGGTGAATCACTGTACCATTAATATTCTTTATACTAACAAATTATATTTTTTTGTTGTAGATTGATAGGTGAGTTTTTGTTACCACCATCAAATGTTCTACCTCGCTCATACTGAGAATTATCTACCATTATGAAAGATATTGGAATGGAGTATCAAGCAATAGATGCCTGTCCCAATGATCATATTATATATCACGAACAACATGAATTTTGAACTAAATTCCCTGAATGTCATATCAGTAGATATCGAACAAATCAAACAACAAAAAGGGTTCCTCGCAAGGTTCTTTGTTATATTCTCATTATTCCACATATGCAACGATTATTCAAGTGCACCAGCTTGGCACAATTTATGGATTACCATGCACGTAATAGAAGTTGAGATGACATTATTCGAACACCTGCAGATGGTTCAACATTTATGGACATAGAGGAAAAGTGGCCACACTTGAAAGAAGAACTTCGTAATCTCAAGCTTTCATTGGCAGCGGATGGTGTCAATCCATTTGGAGAGATAAGATCTACTTGCTCAGTGTGGCCTATTTTTGTTATCAACAATAACATTCCTCCATGGATGTCAATAAAGAGGGAGCACATAATGTTGGAAATGATTGTTCCAAGTATTTTATCATTTAATAGTCTACATTTAATTATAAATAATGCAGTAAAATGGTCATAATAATTATGTAATGTTTTTTTTCATTCGATTAGGTAAGTACCAAGTTAAAGATATGAATGTATATATTGAGCCTCTTATCGATGAGTTTTGGAGTTATGGAATGGTGTCACTATGTCTGACGTCTCTAGACCAATAGGGCAAAGACAATTTCAATTCCATGTAATGCTTGTATGGACAATACACGATGCCCTAGGGCTAACACATTTTTGTGGTATGTTATAGTGTTCAAGTTGTGCATGATAATTATAATTAAAAAAATTAACATATTTAATCCAATTATACATTATCTTGTAGGTCTTCAAACAAAGGGAAAATTTGCATGTCCAGTTTGTGGTCCAAAGATGAAATCTCGTCATTCAAAAAGTTTAGGAAAGAAGGTGTTTGATGAGTATAGGCACTTTCTCCACAAAAATCATAAGTATCGAAATACTGAAAAACATCTTTTCAATGGGAAAGAAGAGAATACATCAAAGCCACAAAGAATGACACCTCACCTATGGAAGTTGGAATATAATAGAATTAATCGTCAAGGTAATGTCATTCCATCTAATGGTTTATGTCATAAAACATCTTTTCTATTGTGTTTTGTTTACTAATGATGTGATTGATGATCGTGAAGGTCATCAAGGCATAAATGAACACCTTCCTAAGGGACTAAAAATTTATCCCCGACAATTTAGTAGGTTTCCCTACTACGAGCAATTAGAAATTGTGCATTTGTTTGATACTATGCATATTGGAAAGAATATAACGAGACATTATGGAAAATATTGGATGGAAGGAGTTACAAAGAAAAAATTGTCAAAATTTGTAGTGACATTTAGGAATCCTATCATGCAATGAAAAATGTCATTCAATCAAATAGCCATGGAGACCAGATTAATATAAGTGACTTTCCTTGGTTATTAATGAACCAGCAAAGAAATGCTATAAAAGAAGTCATACAAAAAATTTGATTTCCCACAGGATTTGCTACGAATATAAACAATCTCATATCAAAGAAAAGTAAATTTGGGCCAGGGATGAAACACATGATTGGCATACCTTCATTAAGGTAATTCATGTTCTTGTGTTTTTACTATATATTTGTATATTGTGCATGTACTTTTCATTGTATTATGTTAGAAAAAAATGAAAAGATAATTTTATAATTGTTGCAGTACATTCTACCTCTATCTCTCCTTGGACAATAATGTCAAGCAAGTCATATATGATCTTGGAAAATACATGAGGTAAGTAGTGATATTTGTTCAGTTTGTTGTATAGATATTATATTTACAATTTGTTTTACTTGTTATATAATATATTTTTTGCGTCTTGAATATCTTGTAGGTGGTTGTCATGTAAAGAAATGCATAAGGAAGATATAAAATGTTGGAAGAGAAAAATTCCTCATCTAATGTGTGAAATGCAAAAGTGTCTACCTTCAGCTTTTTTTAATGTACAAGAACACTACCTCATACACCAAGTTGAGGAGATTGAATTGTGTGGACCTGTACACACTAGGTCAATGTGGATGGTTGAGAGGCACTTGAAATTTTTGAAGGCTTTGATTCGACAAATAGCACATCCTGAGGGTTCTATGGTGGAGGAATATATGGTATACCAGACTATGGTCTACATTTCTGAATATCTTCCTAAGTTTGCAGCAAAGATCCACATGGATCGCATTTGGGATCCCAACCCAATTAACAAATTCAAAGGGGATTACTTGACGGGGAAAGGTAGATTCAGGGAAGTGAGAGGTAATTATAAGATGTTATTGTAGTTAATTAATTCTTAATCTTCAAAATAAATTGGTTGTAAGACATCTATTTATTTACTACATTTGTATATTACAAACAATCTTGATTGGATGATGGTATGGATTGAACGTTGTCAACATTCTACTTGCACATTAACATGGGAAGGTGTGGCTTCATTAGTTAAAGAAGCTCATCATAATGGAGATTCCAATGTTACTCAAAGGGAAATTAATTTAGCATATGGTTTAAGAGATAAACAGGTACGTATAAATTTATTAATCACCCATATGTTTATCAACTCACGATGCAATAATTTTTACATGTTTGACATATCGTAGGTCAAACACCACAATGCTATGTGCTACAATGGTCATAAATTTTGCATCAAAAATTTGGATGACACGAACAAAAATTATGATTCTGGGATAACTGCAGTCTTTGAGGTGACAAATATTTCATCGAGAAACGACATACATCCTCAAGAGTCTCAAAATCGATAATATGGCATTTTGGATGATATACTTGAGTGTGATTTTAATTCTTTCAAATTAGTTTTGTTCGTTGTCAAATAGTACAGGCTACGATTGAATAAAAATTATCCTGATAGAACTGTTATTGAACATGATAATGGTTTTACAATGGTTAATATTGTACACACCTAAAAATGGTCTGAAGATAATTAATTAAATACGCAATTATTTAATTAATCCCCCTTCCTAATTTAATTGAATTCACTAAGTAATTTGATTAAATTCCCCCTTTCATCTACTTATTAATAAGTCTAAGGATTTATTTAATAGGTTCATTTCATAATCCCCTTTGATTAATTAATTCAAATTAATTAATTCCCCTCATCAAGTTCATCATCAAATTCATTTCTTCTAAATCCCATAATTAATTAAAACAAATCAATTTATGAGTTGTTGAGATTAATTAGTCTTTTCCTATTATTTAAATTTCTAAATTCAAATTTTCCTAACTTCTAACCACCTAACCTAACCCCTTCTAAACCTAACTCATTCCATCTAACCCCGGGTTTGCCTAAACCCATCCTAGCTTACACATCCTAACCACCATGTCCCCTTTGCTTGAACACTTTTCCCTCTCATGAGAAAAGCTTTATGACACTTGTCACTAAGTGTTTCCTTTCATCCAACCTCTTCTAGAAGCCTCTTGACACTTGTCACCATAGAGATGACAAATGTTCCCTTTCATCCAACCTCTTCTAGAAGCCTCTTGACACTTGTCACCATAGAGATGGAATTGTCCCCTTTTATCCAACCCCTTCTCCTACCAACCTCCAACTATCCCCTTTAATCCAACCTTTTCTCAACCACCTCCAATTTAACCATTGATATCTTCAGATTCAATCTTGATCGTTGATTCATGCCACCTCACCCCTAGCCTTGGAAAATCCTATAAATAGACCCCATTTTGGAGTTCAAAGGATCCCGAATCCATCTCATTTGCATTCAAGTATTGTTAATATAGTCATATAGCTCTTAGAAATATCATTTTAGCATTATCATCATGTTCAATTTTAGCTTAAATCTAGTTTATTTTCTAGCTCAATTTGCTTATCATCTAGCTTAATCTCATCATTTCTAGCTTAAATGCATCATTTATCATTTAAATCCTCCATTTAAGTGTAGTCAAGTCACTGGAATTTGCATGACCAGATCTGAGAGCAAAATGCATACTCGCATTTACTAGGAGGCAATAGATCGCTTAGTTATGGTTTTTTCTTTCTTTGCTTCAAATTCATTAACCATGCTTGTAATGATCTATTGAGTGTTTTGTGTTGCAGGAACAGGTATACACTTTATAGGCACAACATTTTGGTGCCCACCGTGGGGCCAAAATTATCCTTTTTTGCCTCTCAAGCTTCAACAAAACTTCATATGTGCCAGATCTTGATTCAGAATATCGTACGAGTTGATTTTCCAACTCGTACGAACTTCCTTTTAGGCTGGGATGAAACCTAATTCTGACTCGTATCAGGTGAATTATGTGTCATATGAACTCATTTACCTTGTCGTACGAGATCTAAAGTTGTGTCGTATAGATTTATGACTGAATATATTCTCACTTGTATTAGCTTGTTTCTATGTCCTACGAGCCTGTTTTGGCTTGTGTCTGAGATCTAAATCCGTGTCATTTCAGCTCATAAATCATGTCGTATGATTCTCTGCCTCTATGATTTTAAAATAAACTGCATTTTAGGGTTTTTTGTTTTTAATCCGAGCTTTACTAATGCTAACCCTGACTTGTTTGTGAAATTTTTGGTAGCTTAACTCTTTTCTGCATGACGATTGACGAAGATATGCTTGTCAAAGACCAAATTCAAAATGCATCAATGACTACTAATAGATCTGTTTTGTAGGTTGCCTAAAGGAATTGGAACAACCTAAGTGGGAACGACTAACACCAAGTAATCCAACCCACTATAAAATAAATGTGATTTGATGAAAATCAAGTCAATGGCAATGCTCAGGAATAGCTCTCCTTCATACCTTCGGGTATATCAAACCTTGGTTTTCAAGGCTGAGAGACCTCTTAATTGAGTATTATACCCCGACATGCTAAACGAATCCCTTACTAGTGTTGGTTAAATTAGAAGCTACCTGATTCACCTCCGAAAGGGTGATAATCTTTGTGCAAGAGAGATAGTAACTCTCCCAAGATACTTGCCATATCATTCCCCCATTAGCATTTAGAGTCGGATAATACAGCATTGAGAATCCATTGTGTGAGACTCAACGGTCGTATTATGATTAGCTATTGGGTGTGTACCTAAGCTTGCAAACAAAGGTTTTCTCTCCTCAGCCAACTTCCTTAGGGTTTAGCATGCTTGGAGTCACTTATCACATCATGTGTTTGTTGTGTATTCATCCCTAAATTGAATAAATCAAACATCTAAAACTGGAAAACATAAGCAAAACATCAAAATCTGCTAATCCAAATTCGGCAAAAAAAACATTTTTTTATCTCTGCCCTGTTATCTATCATACGAGTCAAGTTCTCTGTCGTGTTGTCTGGTGATTTGTCATATGAAGTTAATCTTTTATCATCTGGTTCAAAAAGAAATGTCGTATGAAACTGAGTTTTTTACATGAAATTTCTGATTTGTTGTTTGGTCTTATATCTCTTGTCATTTGGGGCTATAATTTGTCATACGAGTCTCTATTTTTATTAGTCTAGAGCTACCACTTTTCATTACTTTTTCAGGTGTGTCATTTTGCTTGATCATTTTGTTGTAATCATAAACATCTATGATCTATTACTTTATGCTTGGATTGTCTACTTGGTTCGATTGGTCAAGTTATCATCCGTCAAAATCAAACTTTAGAACATAAACACCTCAAGATTTTCAAGTGCTCACCCTCAACAAGTTCAAGATCTAAACATCTCAAAGTGCATTATCACCTTCTTTGGTAAACTGATCACTCAAACATAGTTTCTCATCAGGATCTATCATCCTTTATCACGAAACTGAAACATTTGGTCAGGATAATCTCGTCCCACATTGTAGGATATATTGTTCCTACTAGACTTGGTTCTTATCATATCATCATCATTGCACTCCAAAACCAAAGATCGGAAAACTTGCAAACCTTTAAAACACTTGAACCATCTTTTCGTGTCATATCGCGCTATCACATTTACCTTGATAATTGATCACTTATCAAAACAAACTTTTGGACAATCGAATCCTAGAAAAATAAAACATGTGTATGCCCATTCTAACTAGAGCTTAGAGATGAAGGATCGCAGAGACGGAAATTGAAATATTGGAAACAACTGAAGAGAATATAACCATGGAACATGAAGAGGAAATAAAAGTTGAAGGAGAAATAATAGAACAAAATATCAGAGATATCAAGAAAGATCCTCAATTCAGCAAAATTATGCAAAATTATTGGAGGGGGAAAAAGAAAAATATTTCCTAATGTTATCCAAATCTGGTGCTGCATTCCCCCAAGATTTTGATATGAACAAATTGACACAAAAGAAAAGTGATCCTCCCCCTAATAATGAACAATATGAGGATATTTTTGGTCTCCACATGAATGACACATCAATCCCCAATAATACTAGAACTAATGAAGAAACCTACATACCCAAAAGAGATGAAGTAGAAATTTTGAATAACCTCCAATCCAATGAAGATACAAGAAGGACTAGAGATGACAGCAGAAGAGATCAAGATCCTCCTAGAATACAAAATCAGGTTATATAAGAACAAATCATGTTGATAATCCTATCACAACTCTCACACAACAACTACAAATAGTGCAAACACAAATTCAAGATATGCAGAGAGGAAATGTTAGAAGATACTCACTTCAAGAAATTTGTCCTTAACCATTTGACAGAAATCTAAACATGATACCATTTCCTATAGGTTTTGAAACTCCTAGATACAAAAAATATGATGGAAGCACTTGTTGGCATTACAATAGAAAGGAGATTGTTGGCATTTCATTAAGGATATTGAGAAGGTTGTTGGAGATTATTGATATAACTGAAGAAGGATGATAACTATCTTTATAACATTATTTTGTCATTGATGTCAAGAAATTGATTTTCTGATTCAGTATGATGTTGTCATATCTTGAGAAGATTGATTTGAAGAGAATTAAGATGTCGGTAAAAGACACGGAAAGAATGTGACGAATAAGGGGAGAAATAAGTTATTCAATGGGCAGCTATTACCGAGTTAGACAAGATGAGATCATGATGTTTAGATTGTTTTGATATCCTACATATGTTGTTGATTGTAAGGTTAATACTATAGTATGTCACCGAGCAAAGAACCTAGTCGGTAAACCCTAAGGTTATTGATATCAGTTAATGTCAACCGAGTAAAGTTTAGTATTTACCGAGTTGCAACCAAGTTATGACAGATCACATTGGATGGATAAAAGCATTATTTAATGAAGAATGCTGATGAGATGGAGATGAATAAATGATTGGTATGTCGCGCATGAAGTTTGTTAAGAATCTACGGCAATGGAAAATCAAGAGGAAGATCTACAGCGTAGATTGAACCGCAATAACCTAGCACAAGTTCCAAGGCAAGGTAAAACATTTTTAGATCGAAGGATACATTGAACCTAGTCAAGATTGAAGATCTAATGGCTAAGATTGATCATGGGATATGTGATCAAGGAGATTCAGCGGTTAGCAAATTGTTTATAAATAAGGAATTGTTGATAAACAATGTATGCAAGCAAGTGTAAGCATAGGGATACTACATAGTGATTACCGAGCACAGAAGCTTGAAGACTTGTTTGAATAACAGAGTAGGGAGCCCAGCAGAGGGACAAGGTAAGTCCTATGACAAGATTGTTTTGAGCAAAATAGAATCTGCTTTAGCATTTTAGATGTGAAGTTGCAGATATATTTTTATTACTGTTATTTTGTAAGTGACAGAAAATGTCTTAACCGAGTGGACTTAACAGTCTTATTTGTAAACCCTCTAGCAAGGTAACATTCTAAATGAGTGTTTGAAATCCTTTGACAAGGTCACTTCTAACAAAGTGAAGATCCTAACAGATCTAAGGGAAATCCCTTTACCGGGTCACATCTAGCAATGTGTTTGTAATCTTTAACAGGATTAGCTTTTAACCGAGCATACTCTAGAAGAGTATATTTCTTAGTGGGTCCGAAATCCCACAGTGGTTTTTCCCTATTTGGGTTTCCAGTTAAATCTGGTGTTAAATGTGTTATGATGATTATGTGTTTATGAGTTAGCATGTTTAGCAGTTTTTGGTTATATTGTTGAAGTTTAAGTTACCGAGGTTGAATTTGTTGATTTTATGGAAGATTAAGTTTGTATGATTCACCCCCCCCCCCCCCCTCTCATCTTGTTAGCTATTGGCATCAGAAATTTACAATTGGTATCAGAGCTTTGGACTCCAGAAGAAAAGTTTAAAGGTACTTGAGGCAAAGATCCGAAGATGTATAAAAGGGATGCCCCAAAGCTAAACAAGTCAAGTTTCTCCACATGGCAGAAAAGGATGAAGCTGCATTTATCAGGAATTGGAGAATATTCAACATATTATTTGGAGAATGATTACATACCACCAAGAACCAACCTGATGACCTTGGAGGAGATAAAGGCAAAGCAAGAAAACATTCAATCAATGATTGAAATAACATCAGCATTTGACCGACTCAGAGTTTAATGATCTAGAAGGCTGTAATGATGCAAAAGCAATGTGGACCAAGCTCATATTTGTGTATGGCGGTGATGAACATGTTCAAAGAGAAAAAGTAGGTAGTCTAAGAGGACAACTTGAATCCATGAGAATGAATGAAGGTGAGAACATAACCTAATACAGTACAAGGTTAAAGGAGACTATCAATCAAATTAAAGGAGCTGGAGGAATTATTGAAGAAAAGGATGTAACAAGTAAGTTGTTGAGAACCCTTCTACCTGCTTATGCCATTCGAGTCTCTGTAATCAATGAATTAAGGTCTGTACCAAATATGCCAGTTTCTTTGGATGCTACTATTGGTAAGATACATGCATTTGAGTTAAGTAATTTTGATAACAGTGGGTCTTCGGTAAATAAAGTAGAATCTGCATTCAGTTCTTTTCATATTGGTGAATCTGATGATTACAATGATAGAATGAGTAAGTACTCTAAAGGGAATCACAGTGGAGCAAGTGAAAGATTTCATAAAAACATAGAAGAAGTGCACAAACTATATGAGGAAATCAAGAAGCAAGAAGAGTTTGAAGCATTATTAGCCAGAAGGTTACCAAGAGGAAAAGGTAAGTATAAAGGAAAACTACCTTTAAAATGTTTCAATTGTGATAAAATAGGACATATGGCTTCTAATTGCCCTGACAAAGAATCTAGTGAAAAGAGGGAATCCTGAGATAACAGGCAGAAAGACAACCAATACAGAGGCCACCGAGACTTCAGAAGGAGAGACAGAAAGACATGCCTAGTAGCTGATGAGGAATCCAACGATGATAAATCTGATGAAACAGATACAGAGGAAGTTGTTTATGTGGATATTAAATATGGATTAGATGAAGAAAGGTATGAAAAAAAGCCCTAATATCTCACATAAATAATAATGACTCTTGGATCATAGACAGTGGATGCTCACATCACATGACAGGTGATAAACACAAATTTGTTAAATTAGAAGACTATGATGGAGGTTATGTAAGATTTGGTAATGATGCACCATGTCCGGTGAAAGGTAAAGGCTCTATCACACTTCTTGAAAATGATAAATGGGATGATGTATAGTGGGTTGAAGGTTTGAAATACAATTTGTTGAGTGTAGCACAGCTAAACAATACAGGATATCGAATAGAATTTCAAAAAGGAATTGTCAAAGTCCATGACAAACATGGAAAGTTAGCTGCTACCAGGACACAAACAAAAGGTAATACATTTCATCTTGACTCAACTCGGAACAAGTGTCTTTATACAAAGATAGATGATACCTGGTTATGGCATAAAAGGATTTGTCATGTAAATTTTGATAATTTGATCAAAATAAGTAAGAAGCACCGAGTAAGAGTCTACCAAGTCTGGAAAAATGGGAATGCTATGTGCCGAGGATGCCAGATGGGTAAGATGACAAGATCAAGCTTTACAAGTAAGTCCTACACTTCTAAAGGAATTTTAGATCTTGTGCACACTGATCTTTGTGGTCCCATGAAAGTTCAAAGTTATTATGGTGATAAATATTTCTTATTATTTGTGGATGATTACTCAAGGATGATGTCAGTTATGTTTTTAAAATAAAAATCTAAAGCTTTTCAAATGTTTAAATGGTACAAGGCAAGAGTTGAAAATGAAACAGGAAGACAACTGAAATGTCTTAGATCTGATAGAGGAGGAGAGTTCACTTCTAATGAATTTAACTTATTCTGCAATGATCATGGTATAAAAAGGCAAGTGTCTGCACCGAGAACACCTCAGCAAAATGGGATAGCCGAGAGAAGAAACAGATCAATTGTGGATTGTGCCAAAACCCTGATGATAAAAAAGAAGGTACCTCAAACATTTTGGAGAGAAGCAATCAGCACTGCAGTTTACACCCTGAACTGAGTACAACTGAAAAAAGGAACTATAAAGACACCATATGAGATCTGGTATGACAAGAAACCTAATGTAAGTTATTTTAAAATCTTTGGAAGTAGATGCTATGTACACAAAGATGACAGAAATGGAAAGTTTGATCAGAAAAGTGAGCAAGGAACATTTCTTGGTTATTCTTCTAGAAGTAAAGCATTTAAATGTCTGATCAAATCATCTAACAAAATAGTAGAAAGTGCAAATGTGAAAATTGATGAATTTGTAGAAAGAAATGATGAAGGAAATTCCAAAGAACCAGAAAATTATGAAGAATTTATTTATGTTCAACCGAGAAGTCCTACCGAGAAAGATGCTAAAGAAAATGAAGATAATGTCCAGTTACCGAGTGATGAAGAAGATCATACAGAGCCTACCAAGCCTATATTAGCCAAATATGTCAGAAGACATCATGCATCAAGTCAGATTATAGGAGATAAGGATGATCCAGTGATGACAAGGAACAAACTGAGACAAAACACATGTCTAATATCTGAATTTGAACCGAGAATAGTAAAAGAGGCATTTAACAGTGAAGATTGGGTAAATGCTATGACAGAAGAGATTAATCAAATCAAGAAGAATGACACATGGACACTGGTCCCAAGACCGATGGACAAAAATGTAATCGGTACAAAGTGGATTTTCAAAAACAAGCTAAATGAAAAAAGTGAGGTCATTCGCAACAAAGCAAGACTAGTTTGCAAAGGTTATGCTCAAGAAGAAGGAATAGATTATGGTGAGACTTTTGCACCTGTGGCTAGACTTGAGGGAGTAAGAACATTGTTGGCATATGCTGATTTCAAAAAGTTCAAGGTATATCAAATGGATGTTAAATTTGCATTTTTGAATGGTATACTAGAAGAAGAAGTTTATATTGAACAGCCTAAAGGATTTGTTGAAGACAAGAGTAAAGATCAAGTATGTAAACTAAACAAAGCTTTATATGGTCTGAAACAAGCACCTAGAGAATGGTATGAAAGATTGCACTCTTATTTGATCAAGATTGGATTTATAAGGACAAGTGAAAACAACAATATGTACATAAAGAATGATGAGGACAATGGAATACTGATCTCAGCCATATTTGTTGATGATATTATTTTTTGTGGAAATGATTCTCTATGCAAGAACTTTTGAAATGAAATGTGCAAAGAATTTGAGATGTCATTAATCGGTGAGATAAAGTATTTTATAGGTTTACAGATACTGCAAATGAAAGATTAGATTTTCATTACTCAATCCAAGTACATAAAGGAAATCTTGAAGAAGTTTGGTATGGAGGATTCAAAACCTGTAAGTACTCCTATGACTACTAACTGTAAATTATCAAAGAATGATGAATTTGCATCTATTGATGAGACACTTTATCGATCCATGATTGGAAATTTGCAATATGTTGTGCACAGTAGACCGGATATAGCACATGCAGTAGGTATTGTTGCAATATTTTCTGCAGATCCCAAAGAAACCCATATGATAGCAATCAAGAGAATTTTCAGATACCTGAGATGCACTAAAGACTATGGATTAATATATGAAAAGACGAATGATTTTGATTTGAAATTTTATACTGATGTTGATTGGGCAGGAAACATTGATGATAGGAAAAGCACAAGTGGTGGAGATTTCTTCTTGGGAGATAGACTAGTAAGTTGGCTTAGCAAGAAACAAGGATGTATTTCACAGTCAACAGCTGAAGCTGAATATGTCGTTGTAGCATTGAATTGCACTAATATAGCATGGATCAAACAACTGTTGGAATATATAAATGAGAAGGTTACCAAGCGAGTAACTATATTCTGTGATAATACGAGTGCCATTAACATTTCAAAGAATCCAGTAATGCACTCTAAGACAAAACATATCTCTATAAACTATCATTATCTCAAAGAAGAAGTTCAAGAGAAGAAAGTTGTGCTGGAATATATTAGTTCAAAGGAGCAAATAGCAGACATCTTCACAAAGCCACTGCCAAGGGACACTTTTGAGTATCTCAGATAGGGGTCCTACCCCTATCTTCTATTCACTGATAGAGTTCGGTGAACGCATCAATTCGATGAATCTACAGAATATTATGTGTGGTTTGATGCTGATTTATGCACTTTAGGAGGTTTTCTAAAGGTGTGCAGGAAACAGTATTGAAGGAAAGGTTGCTCTGACTGAGACTCAGATGACACTTAGTAAGGCAAATCACTTCACGAGGGAAGAAATCATGATTTAGTTCTTTTACTTTTTGGCATTGTTGTCAAAGGGGGAGAAGACTGAATGGTAAAGCCCTAACTGAAGAAGTTTACAACACAAAGGGGAGAAGACTAAATGCAAGACAACACCTCTAAAGCCTAATGAAAGAGGGAGAAAGCCTAGAATAATTTTGAAGATTTTAACAGCTCAAGGATAACAGGAGAAGTCTCCACAGCAATCTAAATCCGAATCAATTTGAATATCTTGTTGGTATTACCATTTAGAAGTTGGTTTTGCCATCACTACCAAAGGGGGAGATTGTTGGCATTACAATAGAAAGGAGATTGTTGGCATTTCATTAAGGATATTGAGAAGGTTGTTGGAGATTATTGATATAACTGAAGAAGGATGATAACTATCTTTATAACATTATTTTGTCATTGATGTCAAGAAATTGATTTTCTGGTTCAGTATGATGTTGTCATATCTTGAGAAGATTGATTTGAAGAGAATTAAGATGTCGGTAAAAGACATAGAAAGAATGTGATGAATAAGGGGAGAAATAAGTTATTCAATGGGCAACTATTACCGAGTTAGACAATGATGAGATCATGATGTTTAGATTGTTTTGATATCCTACATATGTTGTTGATTGTAAGGTTAATATTATAGTATGTCACCGAGCAAAGAACCTAGTCGGTCAACCCTAAGGAACCTAGTCGGTAAACCCTAAGGTTATCGATATCAGTTAATGTCTACCGAGTAAAGTTTAGTATTTACTGAGTTGCAACCGAGTTATGACAGATCACATTGGATGGATAAAAGCATTATTTAATGAAGAATGCTAATGAGCTGGAGATGAATAAATGATTGGTATGTTGCGCATGAAGTTTGTTAAGAATCTATGGCAATGGAAAATCAGGAGGAAGATCTACAGCGCAGATTGAACCCCAATAACCTAGCACAAGTTCCTAGTAAGGTATGCAAGTTCCAAGGCGAGGTAAAAAAATTTTAGATCAAAGGATACATTGAACCTAGTCAAGATTGAAGATCTAACGGCTAAGATTGATCATGGGATATGTGATCAAGGAGATTCAACGGTTAGCAAATTGTTTATAAATAAGGAATTGTTGATAAACAATGTATGTGGGCAAGTGTAAGCATAGGGATGCTACATAGTGATTACCAAGCACAGAAGCTTTAAGACCTGTTTGAATAATAGAGTAGGGAGCCCAGCAGAGGGACAAGATAAGTCCTATGACAAGATTGTTTTGAGCAAAATAGAATCTACTTTAGCATTTTAGATGTGAAGTTGCAGATATATTTTTATTACTGTTATTTTGTAAGTGATAGAAAATCTCTTAACCGAGTGGACTTAACAGTCTTATTTGTAAACCCTCTAGCAAGGTAACATTCTAAATGAGTATTTGAAATCCTTTGACAAGGTCACTTCTAACAAAGTGAAGATCCTAACAGATCTGAGTGAAATCCCTTAACTAGGTCACATCTAGCAATGTGTTTGTAATCTTTAATAGGATTAGCTTTTAATCGAGCATACTCTAGAAGAGTATATTTCTTAGTGGGTCCGAAATCCCACAGTGGTTTTTCCCTATTTGGGTTTCCACGTTAAATCTGGTGTTAAATGTGTTTATGAGGATTATGTGTTTATGAGTTAGCATGTTTAGCAATTTTTGGTTATATTGTTGAAGTTTAAGTTACCGAGGTTGAATTCGTTGATTTTATGGAAGATTAAGTTTGTATGATTCACCCCCCCCTCTCATCTTGTTAGCTATTGGCATCAAAACTTTAGAGCACTGACCCTCGAGATCATATACGAGAATTTTGCACAATGAGTATGGAGTTTGCACATTAGGATACCTACTTAATGAGATTATTTCTTAAAAGCTTAACTGGACTAGCTATGGAATGGTTCTCTAAACTTTCACTTGGAATCAGATATTTTTCAGAATTGGTGGATAAGTTTGTTTTACAATACTCTTACAACATACAACATGAAGTAACAATGCTAGACCTATGTAATGCCAAACAAAAGAGTGGAGAACCTTTCATGACATTTTTACAATGATGGAGACGGTTAGCTTCGCGGTATCCACGTGCAGTGCCAGAATACAAAAAAATGGACATATTCATCGACAACTTAAATGATCAAATGAGTTATTACTTAAAAATGCAAGGAAATAAAGGTTTCAAAAAAATGGTCGATAATGGAATCAGAATGGAGGAAGCCATGATAAAGAAAGGTGAGTTTAAAATATACAAAGAAGGAGTCCATCCACCTAACAACAACAATAACAACAACAACAATGATAAACCAAAGTTTTGGAATAGAAATCAAAATTTCCTCAATGATGGAATAGTGGATAACAACAATGTGAAACCAAAACAATTGATTTTTAATTTATCCACTCACTCAGCATCGGCTCAGCAAAACAACCATCACCAAAAAGAAACTATGAAAACTTTCTTTCGAAGACAATTTACAAACATTAGTGAACCCCTTGGATCAACACTAAACACACTTCTCGCAAACAAATTGATCACTTTACCAGAAGAAAGGAACTACGAACCTCAAACTAAACCACCTTGGTGGAATGATAACCATTATTGTGATTTCCATCAAAACAAGGGACATCACATAGATAATTGTCAGAAGTTGAAACATATCATACAAGATATGAATGATAATAGAGTAATAACAGTGGATGGACATACAACAAATGAATCTCATACAACTTTTAAAATTCCGCTTCCAAATTATGAGAAAGGTGAATCATCAACAACAAACAATGGTAAGGGTAAAGCGAATGTAAACTGCGCTCATACATATGACAATGTGGTAAACGTGATTGTAGTTAAAGAAAAACAAAATCAAGAACGTGCTCATGCTATCACAAGAAGCAAAGCCAAAGTTCTTTTGTCGGGTCCTACAAAAAACACATCATCCAATACCAAACAATACAACCTAGTGGAGCAATTGCAGAAAACACCCACACAAATATCCATCTTAGAATTGTTAAAGCTTTCACCTGCACACAAAGAAATTCTAGAAAAAGCATTAATCAATACAACAGTATCCAAAGATCTTGATATTGATCAATTCCAAACCATGGTGGGACACCTCACAACCCCTCACTACTTATCATTCATTGAAGAAGATGACATGTCCTTACAACATCCCCACAATGCTCCTTTGCATATTGAGGTCCTCATTCAAAAAACGTGCGTTAAACGTGTTCTAATAGACAGTGGAGCTGGCCTAAAAATCTATTCATTGAGTCTTGTTCATTCCTTAGGATATTCAGAAGATGCAGTTGATGTCTGAAAAAGGGTCACCATAGAAGCCTATGATGAAGAAGAACGTTCCTCCAAGGGAATTGTGATACTACCCATCAGAGTGGGACCTTTGTAGAAAGACACAGCATGCCATGTTCTAGACTTGGACTTATCATATAATGTACTCCTGGGGAGACCATGGATACATGACTTGCAAGTTGTCCCAACAACATATCATCAGTGTGTAAATTTTCCCTACAATGGACAAGAAATCACAATCTCTGCAGATTCAAATCTCATTTCAATACTGCAACAATCTAAAAATGGGCCAAGAAGTCATTGTTCCTCATAACAGGGAGGCATAATCTTCGAACACACAATCCAAAGAACAATCATTTGCTTCAATTATATCAAGTATGGAAAAACAAATGCAACTAAGAGATAGAGGGAACTGAGAATATTCAATATCACAATTACCACTTTCTCCTAAATCCTTTGGAAAACCATCAAACTCTAAACAACAACCAATTGTAAAACATCTTCTGATATTTGATGGAGCATTTGTTAGTGCTGGAACCTTATTAGAGGAAACAAAAGACAAAGATGTGCTATAGTGGCTATACAAGGATGAAGAATGTCAACAAAATATCAACAATGTTAGAATACCTACAGAAAAGTATGGAAAAGGATTTAACATTCTCAGAAGGATGGGATACATTAGAATAGGTCCTATAGGAAAAAGAAAAGAAGGTATCTCAGAACCTATTCAGCCTCATACTCAACAGAGTACTAACAAAAAGGCTTAGGGTATGGACAAGTCACTCTACCAGAAGATGCATTTTTTAGTCAACAACAAGAGGAATATGAAAATAGACAAGAACAACTGGCAATTGAAAAAGAAGAAGTATTAGCTAAGCAACAAACACAAGAAAACATGAAATGGAAAAAGAATCAAGCTTCAAATCAACAAGAGAAACAAACTAAAAGCAACTCTCAAGAAGCATTAAATCTCAATCAAAACAAGAAAGAAGCTAATATAAATCCAGGAGAACTCATAGAAAAGTTGACAAAACTTAATCTTAGTCCTGAAGAAGTTGAATATGAAAGAAGAAAACATATAGCTAGAAAAGCAAAAGAAATGCTATATGACCAAATTTGTAGGTTGCAAGCTACAAGTGATACAGATTCTAATGAATGGGAATGGGATTCCTATCACTCTGAAGAATCAACTAAAGAAAATTTCTTTGAAGGAGATGTAGGAGTCGATGTAGTTCACACGTATGCAGGACAAATGTCAGGAACTAGTTCACTTGAATTAGAATCACATTCAGATGACTTGGACTTAACCGAGGACGATCAGGAATTTCTTACATGATGTCATTCTGATGAGATTACCATTCTAGACATCAACATACATATTGAAAACTTTGATACATCCATCATGACCCTTGAAACCCTTGAAACCTCCCAACCCGAAGATCCCCTACCTCTAATCCACCCTAAGCTTATTGATTGGGAAAATGAAGGACATACCATCAGTGATACCTTTCCAAATGACCATTCCATATATGTATATCTTAATGCAATCGAACTCGTAACAACTCACACCAGGAATGTCAACAACGCATTTTCCAATCAAATGGGTGCCAAATCTCCTAGTCGCAAAAGTGAAAATAAAGAAAAGAATATCAACTCTAATGTTGAAAACCATTTATTGGCAACATTAGATCCAGAAAAAGTAAAAAGAAAGGACACATCTAATGATGAAAACCTCCTCAAGGAACCAAAAGATGGGAGATTCGACACTTTACCTGAGCACTATCAAGATAGGTCATCCATGTTGATTGAACCAATAGAGGTAGTTAACATTGGCACAATAGAGCAACCAAAGATTCTTCATCCAGCAACTTCTCTGTCTGAGAAAGAACGGCAACAATATATGGAATTCTTCAAATGGCGGCAAATCAATTTTGCCTGGTCATATGCAGACATGTCAGGGATAGATCCAGAGCTTATTATGTATCACTTAAATGTTAGTCCAGGGGCCAAACCAGTCAAACAAAAGTTAAGGAAAATGCATCTGCATATCGCTCTTCTACTCAAAGCAGAACTAAAGAAATTACTGGATGTAGGATTCATTAGACCTATAGCTTATCCTCAATGGGTATCCAACATCATTCCTGTTTCAAAACTAGAAAAAAGCATCAAAATATGCATAGACTTCAGAGATCTTAATAATGCATGTCCAAAGGATGACTTTCCTTTTCCTAACATCGACATCATTGTAGATTTAACTACTAGACACTCAATGTTTTCTCTAATGGATGGTTTCTTCGAATACAATTAGATCAAAATAGCACTCGAAGATCAAGAAAAGACAGCTTTCACATTTCCATGGGGTACTTTCTGTTGGAATGTCATGCCTTTTGGATTAAAGAACGCAGGGGCTACATATCAAAGAGCTATGACAACTATATTTCATGACATGATGCATATATTCATGGAAGACTATGTGGATGACATATTGGCTAAATCATATAATAGAGAAGAACATATAGAGATATTGGAAAAGATCTTTGATAGGTTAGAACAATACAAGCTAAGGCTAAACCCTAAGAAATGTGCCTTTGGTGTTACTTCAGGAAAGCTATTGGGATACATTGTTTCAGCTAGAGGTATTGAAGTGGATCCAGCTAAGGTTAAAGCAATCATGGAAATGGTATCTCCCAAGAATATCACTCAACTAAGATCACTCCAAGGAAGACTCCAGTCAATCAGAAGATTTGTTTCTCAATTAGCAGATAAATGTCAACCATGTACTCATCTATTGCACAAAAATGTTCATTTCAAGTGGGACCACCAATGTGAGGACACATTCAACAAGATCAAAGCATATCTCATGCAACCACCCATACTAATGTCACCAATTCCAGGGAAGCCATTGTTACTTTATGTATTGACCACTGAAGCATCATTAGGAGTTTTGCTTGCACAACAGGATAATGAAGGAAAAGAATGAGTTATGTACTACATCAATAGAACACTAGTAGGATATGAGATCAACTATTCACCAACAGAAAAAGCATGCTTAGCAGTAGTTTTTGCTTCTCAAAAATTATGACACTATCTACTATCTCACTCCATCAAGTTAATCGCTAAAATCAATCCTCTGAAATATTTACTCAGAAAAGCAACATTAACAGGACGACTAGCAAAATGGATCATGATTCTGAGTGAGTTTGATATTGAGTATATCGATAGAAAAGCTATAAAAGGACAAGTCATTGCAGATCAACTAGCTGAGGCACCACTTCAAGATGATCATCCTTTACAAATTGAATTTCTTGATGTTGATATCCTAACAGTCACCACAAAAACATGGCAACTATACTTTGATGGTTCATATACACAACATGGATCAGGAGCAGGTATTCTATTCATCACACCACAAGGTCATACAATTCCAAAAGCATACAAATTAAACTTTCCATGCACCAACAACACAGCAAAGTATGAAGCTTTAGTTACAGGTATCAAAATGGCTATAGAATGGAACATTAAACAACTTCAAGTCTTTGGAGACTCTCAGCTTGTCATCAATCAAATCAATGATGATTATCAAACAAAGGATGAAAAATTAATGTCTTATAAAAAGATGGTTGATGATATCAAAAAATACTTTGTAGAAATAACTTTCCAGCAGATTCCAAGGAATGACAACAAAGTAGCAGATGCCATGGCTACACTTGCTTCTCTACTTTAGACGCAAGAAAATCAACAGCATTATGAATTCCTAGTGGAAGAGTTGTTTTACCCCGCTTATAATTGTCTTGATTCCTAAACTATCTGTCAACTTGTGGGGCATGATCCCTCCCACTATGGCCAAACTTACACATACCTAAAAGATAACACCTTACCTCTTGATTTATCGAAGAACCAAAAGAGAAACTTTATTCGCCAATCCTCCCATTTTACTCTCGTCGCGGATAACCTGTTTAAACAAGGTCTAGACGGTACTCTTTTAAGATGTCTTGAACAAGAAGAATCTGAGAAGGCCTTAAATGAAGTTCATAACAGCATTTGTGGCACTCATTCAAGTGGTCTTACCCTTTCGAAAAAACTCATACACTTGGGCTATTATTGGCCAACTATGGAACGAGATTTTTTTCAGATAGCCAGAACATGCAAACAATTCCAAATCCATGGAAACTTGATTCATGCACCAGCACAAGAACTTCATGCTTTGGCAACATCTTGGCCTTTCTGTCAATGGGGTCTTGATCTAGTAGGAAATATAAATCCTTCTTCATCTAATGGTCACAAATTCATCCTTGTAGCTATAGAATATTTCACAAAATGGATTGAGGCAGTACCTCTCATAAATATCACAGGAAAATAAATTATTGCATTTATCTTGAATTATATAATTTATCGATATGGAATACCAATGACCATTATCATTGATAATGGGCGACCATTCAAGAATGGAGATGTATAAGAGTTATGTGACAAATTCAAGATCCAACACAGATTCTCCACACCCTACTATCCACAAGGAAATGGGCAAGCAGAAGCATCAAACAAAACTATTCTAAAAATCCTCAAAAAGACAGTGAATGATGCTGGAAGAGATTGGAATATCCAATTAAACCCTGCTCTATGGGCCTACCGTACCAGTATCTAAACACCAATAGGTGCCACACCTTTCTCTCTTGTTTATGGATCAAAAGCAATACTGCCAATAGAAGTAGAGATACCTTCTCTATGAGTATCATTAAAAGGTCTTATCCCAGAGGAAGAACAACGAGTATCTAGATTACAAGAGTTAGAATTGATCCATGAACGAAGACAAAATTCCTTTGATCATCTAAAGGTACATCAGCAAAGAATGTGTCGGAGCTATAATCATAGGGTCAAACCATGAATATTCCAAGTGGGGGAACTAGTACTAAAAGAAAATCCACACAACCATGCAAATTTAGAAAAGAAAGGAAAGTTTGAACCAAACTGGTTAGGTCCATTTGTGATCATAGCAGTATTTGGATCAGGAGCATATCAGTTATCAACACAGGACAAAGAACAGCTCGAGGAACCCATCAATAGCATGCACCTGAAGAAATTCTATGTCTGAAAAAATCATAAAAATCAAAAACAATGAAAAATCGAAAAAATCAAAAAGAGTGAAAAATCAAAAAAATCAAAAAACAGTGAAAAAACAGAAAAATCAAAAACAGTGAAAAATCAGAAAAATCAAAAATAGTGAAAAAGCAAAAAATCCAAAACAGTGAAAAACCAAAAAATCCAAAAAAATCAAATATGAGAATAAGTGCAATAAAAACAGATGGTGAAAACTTGACAAACAGGTGCTATCTGTCGGCTAGCTCTTTCATCTATTAGTTCATGTCTATTTTCCGCTTGCATTCATTCATTTTCCATCAGCATTGTTCATATCCATAATAAAGTTTTTTTAGATACGCAAGCATCGCAGCTGCTCTCTCACCATGGTTTGGATCATTGGGTATATCATACTAAATTTGTTTCTAGGCTTGGGGCAAAATCCTGCACTTAGCTGGGGGCAAAACTTTGGATCAATTCTGAGCTTAATCTAACAGGTAGAACAAATGGTTAGACAACTCTTATCAAGCGAAAACTGAGACATATCCAACATTGAACACGAGATCAAATTATCAACCATCAAACTATCACAAAGTTAGTCTAAACGCATGGATGATATCTTTTGGATAATGATTTACTATTATGATTTCTAAGTGACTCCAAGATGCCTTTGACTAGAGGAACAAGGAAGAAACATGACATTTTTCTTCTTTGTTGTCTGAAAATTAATCATTAATGTGTGCAAATTTGTCTTGGGACATGATCATCAAAGTATCATTGAAGATATTTCTGATTTGCGTATTGAAATGATTAATATTGCATGTTTTATGCAAGCAACACTCAGGTCATCTTGGTGTAATTATACCTCAATGCTTGTGCTAACTTGCCATATCAAAATCTAGGAAAGAAGTGCTCAGGTCATCACGGTTTAATTATACCATCAATGTTTGCACTCACTTCCCACATTTCAAAATCTCAATGATGACAAAAATGCAATAATCCAGTGACTAGTCCGCTCGTAGCTTTGCATTGCATTTGCATTTGCATTTAGCTTTCATTTCATTCTTGCATGGGATCCTTCATGCTTCTTTTATCCAAGGTTCAATCTATCACAGGAATCATCAAGGTATCATCACAAATATATACGCAATCAGAATGATGACTCATATATCTCCAGATACTATCAATCCAGTGAAAATCTTATGTTGCCCTCTCATCAGAACCAACATCAGCATATCCAAATCTTTCTGCAACTTGATATCAACAAACTGTCAGTTCTTTATCCAATCAATCTTATCAATTCTATTAATCAATCACATCTAAATCAATTCTCTCGTGTCTTATACAAGATATACATTTCCTAAAACCAGATGTTCTAATCATGTCTTATACAGGATATATCATTCCTGAAACTAGAAGCTTTCATCATCTTTGTCTTATATAGGAGGTGTCATTCCTGAAACCAGACTGAATCTCAATCTTATTAATCTAACCAATCAAGCTTTATCAATAATCAAGAACTACATTACCATAATGGTAGAGCTCGCATTTTCATCAACCACAATTGCAGACATCAAATCATTTCTAATCGGGACATCAATTTCGTAATCATCCAAACCACTCCAAAGATCAATTATCTCAATTGATCTCCCGAGGGGGCATCATCATATCGCAATCTATCAACCAAGAGTTGGGGCATCCTATAGAACCAATATCATCATCAAAATGATATTATTCTTTGAATGAACGCATCATCACACCTCGCTTCAAAGAGGGGCAAAATGTATAGACCTAAAAATGGTCTGAAGATAATTAATTAAATAAGCAATTATTTAATTAATCCCCCTTCCTAATTTAATTGAATTCACTAAGTAATTTGATTAAATTCCCCCTTTCATCTACTTATTAATAAATCTAAGGATTTATTTAATAGGTTCATTTCATAATCCCCTTTGATTAATTAATTCAAATTAATTAATTCCCCTCATCAATTTCATCATCAAATTCATTTCTTCTAAATCCCATAATTAATTAAAATAAATCAATTTATGAGTTGTTTAGATTAATTAGTCTTTTCGTATTATTTGAATTTTTAAATTCAAATTCTCCTAACTTCTAACCACCTAACCTAACCCCTTCTAAACCTAACTCATTCCATCTAACCCCAGGTTTCCCTAAACCCATCCTAGCTTACACATCCTAACCACCATGTCCCCTTTCCTTGAACACTTTGCCCTCTCATGAGCAAAGCTTTGTGACACTTGTCACTAAGTGTTCCCTTTCATCCAACCTCTTCTAGAAGCCTCTTGACACTTGTCACCATAGAGATGACAAATGTTCCCTTTCATCCAACCTCTTCGAGAAGCCTCTTGACACTTGTTGCCATAGAGATGACATTGTCCCCTTTTATCCAACCCCTTCTCCTACCAAACTCCAATTGTCCCCTTTAATCCAACCTTTTCTCAACCACCTCCAATTTAACCATTGATATCTTCAGATTCAATCTTGACCACTGATTCATGCCACCTCACCCCTGGCCTTGGAAAATCCTATAAATAGACCCCATTTTGGAGTTCAAAGGATCCCAAATCCATCTCATTTACATTCAAGTATTGTTAATATAGTCATATAGCTCTTAGCAATATCATTTTAGCATTGTCACCATGTTCAATTTTAGCTTAAATCTAGTTTATTTTCTAGCTCAATTTGCTTATCATCTAGCTTAATCTCATCATTTCTATCTTAAATGCATCATTTATCATTTAAATCCTCCATTTAAGTGTAGTCAAGTCACTGGAATTTGCATGACCAGATCTGAGAGCAAAATTCATACTCGCATTTACTAGGAGGCGATTAGTTATGGTTTTTTCTTTCTTTGCTTTAAATTCATTAACCATGTTTGTAATAATCTATTGAGTGTTTTGTGTTGCAAGAATAGGTATACACTTCACATGCACAACAAATACAAGGTCATTTGAACCAGTTGGGGATGAGCCCTATGTTCTTCCAAGCCAATGTGAGCATGTATTTTACTCAAAGATTCCACATAAATTGGGTTTGTCATTTGTTGTTAGACATGATCCAAGAGGAAGGTCGATAAAGTATAATGTAATGGAAGAAGAAGATACCAAACAAGTAGAATATGATGTAGATGATGAACATGATCGACGGTTACTCGATGATGATGAAGAAGAAGAAGAAGTTGATGATGATGATAATAATGATGATGGTCATGGTCATGGTCATGGTGACGGTGACGGTGACGGTGACGGTGACAGTGACGGTGACGGTGACGGTGACGGTGACGGTGACGGTGACGGTGACAGTGACAGTGACGATGACGGTGACGGTGACGGTGACAGTGACGGTGATGCTGATGTTGATGTTGATTTTGATGCTGATGCTGATGTTGATGTTGATAATGATGCTGATGTTGATGACGATGTTGATGTTGATATTGTTGCTGATGCTGATGCTGATGTTGATGTTGATGCTGATGTTGATGTTGATGCTAATTATGGTGATAATGATGACGAAGATGATGGTGGTGGTGGTGGTGGTGGTGGTGGTGGTGGTGGTGGTGGTGGTGGTGGTGGTGGTGGTGGTGGTGGTGGTGGTGGTGGTGGTGGTGGTGATGATGATGATGATGATGATGATGGTGGTGGTGGTGGTGGTGGTGGTCATGATGATGAATGAAATGTATGAGGTATGCGATTAGTATATTATCTACTTAATATTGATTTCTTGATAGAAATTTATTTGACTTATATGGCTACATAATTAATTCATTATGTTTTTAATTCTAATGCCATTACATAATTAATTCATGATGCACCTTTTAATGTTTTTAATTCATGTTCCATGACCTCTAGCAGGTCCTTATAGTAGAACTATGCCACCCTGAGGAGATGGAGATAGGGAGAGTGACTACTTATGTGACATTTTTTAAACTTTGTGTTTATTTATGGAATTTGGATTGTTTATTAGCTATGTGATGGATGTTGATTTAAAATACATATGTGATGGATTACATGTTTATGATGATATATGTGACATTTTTTGAACTTTGTGTTTATTTATAGAATGTGGATTTTTTATTACCTATGTGATGGATGGTGATTTATGATACATATGTGATGGCTTACATGTTTATGATGACACATATGTGATGCTAATTATGATTCTCAATTACATATATGATGATATATCATGTGATGCTTATGATGCTTATGATACATATGTATTTATTGTTTATCAACTTACAAATGTAATGCTTATGATGCTCAATTGATGGTGTTGATTTCATGTATATATTTTGTGTGATGTTGTCACCCTTGGTGGGAATAGGTCATTGACTACAGACATCGTCAACCCTTTAGTTTAGGATCCTGCATAGTCTATATAAAGTAAAGGTAAGAAATTAAAAAATTTACAATGATTATGATGACAACATCTTTTTTTTTATCTAATACTCTTTTTGTCTACAAAGTTCATGTTGTTCATGTTGTGTACTATGTAATTTTTAGCTAACATAAGATAATTGAATTACATGTGTAGGAACCTAAACCCCTTTGACGAGGATCCTGCACAGTCTCATGGATCGACAGGTATAAGTCAAAATACCCTATAGAAACATATTATTTTATAAAAATTACTTGGAAAACAAACTTCCTCAGTTTTTCAAACCTTGACATTAGCAAAAAATCTAATACAGTTATCAACACTTGAGGCCCCAATTGGACTTTTCAAATTTTAATCTCAACATCAACTTTAGGGTTGACTTCTTCATCAACATTACCCTCATTTACAAAATATCTCTCATTACCAACTAACTCTCCCATTTGATGGAGTGCAGGTACCACCAAATAGGTATTTGTCAGATGTGCCTTCCTCGAGTGAGGAAAATGCAAGAATAGAAAATGAAAGTGAGACATGTAGTAGGTCTACAATAGGGAGATCAACTAGAGGTCAAAATATTAGAAGAAATTTCAATAAACGTATGAAATTTTTCCTTGCTCAAGGGGGGTCATGTTCTTATGATGATGAGACCAAAGGCAACATTGAGGTGCTCTTGAGGTATAAACATCTACAAAAACAATGGGTACCCAAGGAACTTCCTTCAATAAACACCAATTTTTTTGTTAACGATAGGATATATCGCATAGCACCTTCGTCGTTATATGGTTTGGGCCTATTTTCCATGGATGGAATAAAGGTTTGTTACAAAAAAGTTATTGAATTGATGGAGTTTGTCGGACCTTGTTACAATTACAATAATTGGATGCAAATTGTTCGATATAAAAAAAGTATGTGTAGGTATGCACTGTCAGCAAATTATATACAACAGAAAGATAATGATCAAATTAAATGAGTGGTTGTATACATTGATGGAAGGCCAAAAGCAACAGGGAATATTGCAGGTTTAATAAATAGTATGCGACCTTGGTCAGCTAATAAACAACCCAATTTCATATTTAAGGCGCGTGAGGGAAATCATGTATTCATATGTGCGATAAAATCAATAAGTGCAGGGGAAGAGTTGCTAATCGATTACAATTTGAATCGTATAGATACAAACAAAGTTACTATCATGGGGGTTGTACGTACTATATACCATTTAAATTAACCAACCTCCAATTAATGACTCCAATATACCATTTTATTATGAAGTTTTTTTGCTAAGTCTATTGGTTTAATTACGCTAACATTTTTTATATTTTTTCTTTATCACAGGGCGACATGGATCCATCACATAGCACAAGTAGGGATGTAGGTCAAGACACTTCTACTGAGAAGGTAAACCTCATTGTAATTGTACAAATTATATCGAAGAAAACTGTTACATTATTATGTTCTTTTTTTTAGTGTTTTAAACTAATTTTGTAATTGTTAATGACATTATTGTCATAGGTGGATGTTCAGACAAAGGGAAAGGGAGTTGCAATACCTGAGCACCTCTCTAGGGATGTGGACTCAATAGGATTAAGTGATGATGACCCTGGAAATTCCACAAACCCTATGCAATTGATAAAAAAGTCACTTAGAAAAATTTTAGAGAGATTGTTGCTTTGGCATCCGTGGAGCCTCAAATGGATGAGATATGAGAGAGGGTGCAAAAATTGATCCAGACAGTAGATAAATTGCAAGTAAGTAGTAATGAAAGCTTTAATTATAGCAAAAGTTCAATAATGGTTTATATTTTATACTCTTTTATGTCATTAACTAAAATATGTATGTGTTGTTTTTACAGCAATTTATGCATCCTCATGAAACTGGTGGCCATGATCAGCGTGTTGTAGGTAGTTTAGGTGATGATGATTTTCTTTGCTTATCACTCGCTTGTCTTATCACTGTGAGTACCCAAAATACATCATACTTGATACTGCCAATATTCATAAAAAAGGTTCAGCCTTGTTTACAATTATTGCACTTTTCATATATTTAATGTTATTCTTCACCTGTTGTCAATGTTCCTGTACAAATGTCGATGGAACCTCATCAAGGGTTAGCCCCACTTGTATTGTTGACTACAATGTCGGCAACATGCAACATGCAGACATCCTCTACTACACATCATATTGGCCTGCCCACTATTGGTAGATCCCTCTTTTGCTCTATCTTATGTTATGTGTTTATTTCCCTTCATGCGTTCTTTCTTGGGGGCATTTCATAATGGATTCATTTTCTATAGCAGAAGATGCACATGAAGATGTGCCAGAGGTGACTACTACTGATAATATACCATCATTTCCTGGATCTTCTCGTATTGCTAGTACGGGAACGTTGCAGGACACATTGCTGGTGAGCGACAAAGAAATGATTCCCTTAAAGATATAGAAGGTTCCAAGTACTTTAAAATTATTATTATATATAGTCTAATTGCAATTTAATTTATGATCACTCGTTTGGACTACTGATCCCATGAATTTTTTGCAGGAAATGATATTTTTTATAAACATCTTAATGACATTGCATTGCAGATATTTGGGCCCACCATACGTAAAAGGTGGAACATCATATGTGAACTAACCCTAATCCACTATTTTGATTTCATATCATTACTAGAATAGTTTTCCTTTTATCCATTTCTTGAACTATAATAAATGTAGCTTTAGTTCATTTCTAAATCTAACAAGTTTATTTTTGCTTTAAAAGGTGGAATGACCAAGAAAAACAGTTAAAAGATGAATTGACAAACCATATGGTTGAGTGGTTTGGAAATGATACCTTTGACAAAACCAAGCTCCTTGAAAAAGATGGTACATATCTAAAGTATGTGAGGGACCAATACAGGACCCATTTAGAGAAGAACGTAAAGTACGAGCGTCCACCCATGATTCCAGAGAGGGAGTGGAAGGACTTGATTTTGGATGCCAAGGATAGAATTGAAAGGAAAAAAGGAAATACACCAGTAGATGCCAAAAGAAGGTATGGGATACTATTAAGAATGTAATTATGTACTAATTAATTACTCTTTATATTTATATAATCTAACATATTTCAAAATTTTCATAGACTAAGTGACACGTCAAAGGCAACCAAGGCAAGACAAGAAAAGCACGGGCAACACAAACTTGGCTCTAGTGGTTATATGAAACTTGCCGCATGAATTGTAAGTATCTGTAAATGAAATATCGCATCAAAATATTTATAAATTGAAAACGATTTTTTTTTTTTATCGAACAATGCAAGCAAAATTCATGATACAAAGTAAAAATGCAGGGCTCTAAATTCAATAGAGCGCCCATAGAAGATGACAAGAGAATTTCCTACCAGTAAGGCTATACAGTCGTGGCTGATCGGCTATAAGAATTGAGTGGGACAAGATTCTGGTGCATCCGTCATAGAGGTAAATAAGCTAAATGAAAATTGTTTCAAATTGAATACTTTACCTGCTATTTAATCTAATTGATGTTGAGTTCCAACATAAAGTGACTATATTTGTTTTAAATAAGCAAGCAATGATAACAATGTGCATGACATTGGAATGCATCCTGCTAATCATGAAACACCACCTGCACATGAAGGTCTGGATGTGCATCCCAGTAGTGGAGGTATTCATTTGCTATTCAAATTTATTTATCTAATTATTAATACAATTAAACATCTTAATTTATAATTAGAGTAGTAATTAATGTAACCTTTTTTGTTAATATTTTAGAGCATGTAGTTGGTGGTGACCAAGTGGAGCATGATCTGGGTACACAACATCAGGAACGTGATGTTCCCCAATCAGGTAAAGAGGACCACTGTTATTCCTTTAAACAAATTTAATTGCAATTGGTGTTCAGCATTAATGTAACCTTTAGTATTTCAACTCCAGAGGATCTAGAGGGTGTTCAGCATGTTGAGGTTGAGGCTAGACAAAATGATGTGGCCCCATTAGGTAAAGAGCACAACAGTTATGTTCTCTAAATTAATGAAATACTTGTAACAATAATAAAAAAATATTTTGAATTTAACCCATTTCTTTGTTATTGCAGAGGACCCCCCTTCTCTTCAGTGTCCTCATCCTAAGTATAGGACTAGGCATACATCGAGATCATGAGCAGAGGGAAGAACAATTGAAGAGGGGGGAAATGATGAAGAAAATGATGTTCCACTTAGTCTTTTCATAGCTTCAAAGAAAAAAGAAAAAAAATAAATGATTGTAATTTACCTTATTTGATAATGACTGATTTTTATGTGTTAATGAATGTAATTATGTGCTAATGAATGGTTATGAATGATATGTGTTAATTAATATTGATGAATGTTGTGTGTTAATTAATGTTAATCAATGCTATGTGATATTAATGAATGAATGTTATATTTTATTAATGGTAGAAAGAATGAATGAATGAATGTTAGATGTTAACGAGGAATTTAGAGTGATGTTAGGGGGGCGGGAGGGGCCAAATGAGCTTCCACCTTCACGTGGTTGGCCCTATTGAGTAGATAATATTAAACTATTCTCAAAACCAAGTGAAGCTCAATAAGATAACACACTTTTCAATATTTAATTATGTTGCATAGATAATAATGTATATTGAATCTTAATTGCAAGGTCCAACAGAGCCAACGCGAACAACAACACCACAAGTTGTTGGGTATAATGAACTCCCATTTATGTATACTTTATGCTATGTGTATGCACATCTTATGGTTTTTATGTATACTTTATGCTACGTGTATGTTGTATGCCTTAAGTGAATTCATGCGTACAATTCATGCTTTACATGTGTTTGTGCCTTATGTGTGCACTCTATGTTTTACATGAATGCTTCTTGCCCCAATTATATTCATGTGTATGCTCTATATGTATTATTTATGTTTTATATGCATACTTCATGCTTTAAGTGCATCCATGTGCCTCATGTATATTACTCTTAAATGCATGTTTTATGTATATATACCTAATAAATTATAAATATTAATGTGTTTGTTGTGTCTTCAACATGATTTCCTCATTGGATGATTTATATGTGTACTTTTCATATATGCATTGTACCTTAGGGGGTATTTATGTGTATTACTTCATGTCTTGCATGGTGTTGGAGCCCTAAAATTTTCAAATTTTGGAGTTCCAGATTCATGCCAAAAAGCATATTTCTATGTTCAATCATGTGTAACATCAATAATCAAGTAGGTTCATTCAATTCTAACTTTCAGAGACCAAGTCTAATGCATCCATCAAGAGGTCAGTTCGAGGTATGTATATGTTTCACAAATTCTAGAATTAAGCCAGGTATACCTTTTCGAACCATAATTCTTTTTCATTTCAACACTATCAAGTCAAATTAATTATTCCTTTGTATTTCATGTATATTTTAGGACCTACGTTTCAAATTTTAGATTCATATGAGGTTATTTGATATGTTTTCTAAAGGCAAATCTAAATACAACTTATCTGAATTTACAATATGCAATTCTAAATTCAGATCTTTCCAGTCGAATATTAGTAAATCATTTTGCAGGAGTATTACTAAAGAAAATGGAGTTGTCCAAAAGAGGGAAAGCCTTTATCCCACATTGTTTGTGGGATAGGCTCTTTTAACGTTTTAAGTCCAAAGCGACTCGAATGATAACTGTCGAAAGACAAATGGCTTTTGGTATGAAGAGGGTTGAACCTAGTGGACCCCACGCATGTGGACATGCATATCGAGGCAACCAAAATTTTACGACAGACTAGCGAGGATGGAGGCTAAAGATCAAGCAAGTCAGGTAGATCTAACGGACGGGTGGATGATCCAACGGGGGTCACTATACCGCAATGGGAAAGTGCATGATAGATACCTATCGCAGATCACCGACAAAGCACATGCACAAAAGGTAAGTTAACAATCAAGCAGGTTGAAGGTGGATCAACAGTTGTCACTATACCATGATGGGAAACTGCTTGTCAAATACCCATCGCGACTTGACGACAAGGCAGGCCTAGGTCAAATGGCAGGTCCAGATGGCAAGTCTATGTGGTGAATAGGTGGATCTGCAAGCAAATTGGAGGCGAACACATGGAATGGATGGACGAAGAGATAAATAGTGAGCAAGTTGAAAGAGATCCAATGGCTATCGCTATTCTGCAATGGGAAAGTGCACGGCAGATACCTATCATGGATTAGTGACAAAGAAGAGCCAAGGTCAGTGGTGGGTCCAGTGGTACTGAAGTGGCAGATGAAGTGGTGCCCAGATGGACTCGCAAACCAATTCAAAAGTAACACGTGGAAAGGCACAGAAATGAAAAGCAGAGATAAAGAGTTGGCAGGTCTGAGGGAGATCGACGGTTGTTGCTATACCATGATAGGAAAGTGCACTATGGTTATTTATTGCGGATCAGCAACAAAGCACGTGTAGTAAAGAATGGGGTAAGCAGTGAGTAGATTTTGGAAGATCCAACGGATATCGCTATTCCGCGATTGAAAGTTGCACAATCAATACCTATTGTGGATCAACGACAAAGAGGAAACGAAGTGAAACGGTGGGTCCGCGGGTGCTGAGGTGGTAGACCGGCTGTGATGAGCTGGTAGTCAAGTGACACGTCATCAAATTCATAAATTGACTTATCAAACAAACCTTGGCCACATTAGATCTCTAAAAAGATTCGCCGAAAGCATCAGTTTCATCAACATAAAGCACATAGAAGAAATCAAAAGTGGTCACTCAGATAAAATTAAAAGTATCGATGAAACTATAGAATCAATAAGACCTGTGAACAGCTCACCGAGGGAGGAAGTTTGGCCGAAAGAATAATACGGATTCACGGATATCATTATAAAGGGAACTATTTTCTTTTATTTTATTTAACAATCTTTTTAGGGTAAATTATTATCTTATGTCAATGAATGTTATATTTGCACATTATTTTCTTACAAGAAAGAAAATACTTTGGTTTTATTGAATTATTTTAAACAAGTACTTATATAAAGATTATTGACTTCCAAACTAAAAGCTAAGGTGGAATATGTTTAATTTTCAAATCAAGGAATTTGATTGGCTTATCTTGTGTGCAAGAGATAATGAGAAGATGATGGATATTTGCTAAGGAATTTTTTCAAGGCAGAGAATAAAAGACACATGATTTAAGTATCATTTAGTATTTTTAAGGATTCTCATTTGTAATTAATTATTAAACCAAAGGGTGTGTCCTTTGGAATGTAAGTGTCTATAGCTTTCTCTTCTGTGAATGAAAGGGTGTGTCCTTTCATATATGTCTTTTGATTGGCATACTTAGGGGGAGTCATTCTTATATGTAAAAGGGGGGAGAGTTAGAAGAAGAACAGACTGTTGTAAGGATTGAATATCATTTTGTATTAGAGAATTCTATAGGAAGAAGAAGTATCATTTTGTGCAAGCAATCTGTAACGGAGTATCTGCAAGTGCAGCTTATGTATGCAATTATTTCCAGAAGATTAATATACAAGGTTCATTGTTTCTTTTTCCAAATATTGTGTACACTTTTGTGTTGATGATTATCTTTATCCTCTTGATAAATCTATTTATAGATTTTCTATGGTGTGAATCACATGTCATTGCATTAAGTTAAAGATTGAGTTCTTATTGTTTGTGTAACACGTATTTAACCTTCATAGTTGATGAGAAATTGTCTCTTGAGTTGATAAGATATTTTGTCCACAGAGTGTCATATATATCCCTGGATAGAGGCATTGGTCTGTTATTGATCTTTTAAGGTTTTGATCTATATGCATTCAAGGTCCTTGATAGAGAAACTTTCTTCCCAAATCCTATATGAACTAATCTATGCAGATTTCATTTAAATCCTGAAAGCAATTTCATTTTCAATATACATTCACAATCATTTCTTTTCAATGCATTCGTTAAAAGCACATAATAAAGCATAGTTGCAGAACAATAATTTGCCAATTGTGTAAACTTGCTAAAAGGTTTAAATCCACTATAAATAACCTTTTTTGTGCTCAAGAGGAAGTGGCAAACCCACCTAGGTTCAGTGGAGCCTAAAGTGCAAAGGGATCTAGTCCTTGACTGTCCCTGTTCGTTGGCCAAGGCTAATTGGACTACTCAAGGATTTGGCAAGTCTTTTGGTTTTCCTATCTGTGGTTTTGGGAACCAACAAATTGGCAACTCTACTAGGGAGTTGTCATACATAGTTTGACATTCACCTAGAAGCTCTGGTGTGTTTTAAATTGAAGATTTGATAATTTTTGTT
Organism: Cryptomeria japonica; assembly: GCF_030272615.1. Taxonomy (NCBI): domain Eukaryota; kingdom Viridiplantae; phylum Streptophyta; class Pinopsida; order Cupressales; family Cupressaceae; genus Cryptomeria; species Cryptomeria japonica. The sequence goes on along the minus strand of NC_081412.1, from coordinate 313,963,200 downwards.
TTCCCCATCCGAGTCACACAACAAATTGGCGACTCTATTGGGGAAGTTGTCTATAAAAACATCAATTCCAGAATCTCATTTAAGGTGCTCTACTGGAAGGAAGAACCCAGGAGATTAATAAGTAATCTTTCCTCCATAGAAGGTGGAGACTCTACCTAATAAGAAGTTTTAATACATGAATAATAGTTGGTATTTTGAGAAAATAAGAGAAACCCCTAGACATTTATCAATAAAATTGATGCAGGGGAGAAGGTCTTTACATAAAGGGCAGGATAATCTTGTTGAGTTGAGTCCTAAGAAAAGATATAAAGAAAATAATTCAACAACAAGTATGGCATCTCAGGGTTATAAAAATTTTCCTAGCAGAGAGGATGGTTCTTCTTCCGATGATAAGTCTAAAAATCTAGAGGAAAATCCATTTTATTCCTTAAATGCAAAAGATAATAATGGTGGCCATGATGAAATCTTGACTGAGAAGGACAAGCAACTGGATGAAATCATACTTAAAATGGCAGTCTTGAATGAAGATGAATCCAAAACACAAAAGCTTTTAGGAGACAGCCAGATTGGGTATTGCAAAAACTAGGGATACAAAGGGATACAATTCAAACCCCTAGGTGTTGGTATACGAATTTGTCTTTCATTATGTAATTAAATAACATCAGTGTGTAACATAGAAAAATGGACAATTTCTCCTACCAAATAGTTGGAAAACCATTTAATTGATTAACCTCTGAATATAGGTACAGCTCCCTCTAGTTAATGTTCATTCAGCTCTGAATTACATACAATCAATGGAATGCTTTTCACCAGAAAGCACTTAAAGGCAGTTGCATACACCAGTCAATACAAAATGAATGCAGGTACTGATCCATATATAATTTTATATATAAAGCCAATAGACTTCATATGATCGCTAAAACAAAATGAAAAGGCTTCCAAAATGAATCTAGCCAATAACCTTCTACATATATAAAAAGTATAACAGCCTTTTCTTCAAAATAGACTTGCACAGAAATCAACTTTGAAATCAAACACACAGATTTGAAATTGAAAATAGTTGTTAAAAAGATTCACATTCATAGATGTTCCTCCACTTTCTTCATACACAAAATGTATTTAACTAGTCTTAAAGCCAGTCTTTTCAAAAACTTAGCCAACCTCGACAAAGTCATTACACCAGATACTTATAGGTCACCAGACCCAATAGTTTTTAACCAAAGTAAAATTAACTCATAAGAGTTAATGGAAATCAACCCTAACTACAATAACTGAATTTTAAAGAAAATAATAGACTTGCTGGCAAACAACTGCCAGCAGTGCTAGTCATACAGACTGCTCTGTTTCGGTGTTATCACTTGGATTAGTGTCTTGGATAGACACCATCACCGCCTTGGCCCCGCTCCATTCTTGATGTACCTTTGAAAACTCCTGGATTACCGTTACATGCAGCAAACTGATATGAATAACTCTTTTCTTCCAAAGCTCCTTCTTCCTCTTTGCCATTTGCACTTTATCCCTGTGAGAATCTAGATGATCGAGGCACACGGTGAGCATTGATTCCACCTTAGATATCTGTGTGAAATCTTCCATAGACAAGGTTTTCTCTATCTTAATCTGCCTGATGTGACTGCTGAATTGGTTAATCATTTCCGTGGTGTCCTCCAAAGTTTCACTGCCTTAAGTAATTGAACATCCACACACGGCAAGTCCTTCTGCATGGTTGTCCTCAGGGTTGTTAATTCACCGCGCAGGCTGGCTGATTCATTATAACCCTGCTCAATAATCTGATTGTGCCATTCGATACTTTCTTTGCAAATGAGCATGGCATCTTCATTCAGGCCTGACACTTGGTTTTCAGCAAAAAAATTCATTAGCCCATAACATTGGACATCCCGCATCTGCTTTGAAATCACAGTCCATTTAGACTTTTCTTTCTGCCATGAGACCAAGTCGGTATCTAAGGTTTTGGTGACCTCATTGGCATCCTTAAAAATCTGAATCAAGTTGATTATGTAATTTGTTGCCTGGCACATGATTGTGGTGAGCCATTCTGAGAAAACCTCGGCGATCATCCTGTTCCATTGAACTTCATCCAGGAATTTTTGATTGCTAGGTGACTTTGGACTAAAAGGTCCTGAATGTTGTGATAATGGCAACGGACTGTTCTGCACGGCATGGATATATTGAGCCATTTATGTCAAACTTTTTTTCAACTCAGCCTTGTCCCTTTCATCCTTCCAGGTATGAGAGATGATTTGTTTGGTAGAAGTCTCCAGGTGTTTAACATCCACGGCTCTGGTTTCGACTCCCAAATCTATTCGTTCCATAGCATAATCTGCTTCTGAGGCTGTAACAGCATCTTTGTTAGGGCCGAGTCTAGCGATATCCACAGTCCAGTGCTTTGTATTTTTATTTTGACTCTATTTTTAATTTTTTAGGCTTCACATACCTTCCCAGGCATTTGCTTATAGCATCCTCCATTGATGGAATCATTTAGCCATTTTGGTGCTAGGGTTAACTCTTTTGAGGGCATGGATGAAAACCCTACTGAGGATGGGGGAGTGGTATGACCTACATGAGACTGAATCTCAAGTGTTCCTGAATCCTGAAAAATAGTATCAATGTCAATTGAAATCTTATCTGCTTCTGAAACAGGGGATGTCATTTTGCTCGGTGTTTCTTCTGGATCCAAATCTAGAATGAGGTGAGAAGCCGGTGGTTTGAAACCCTTCTTGGATCTTGATCTGGTTACCCGACCAACAACAGGAAATTCGACCCCGATGCTAGGTTTCTCCTCCTTAATCCTTCCCTGTACTTTCCCTACATCAGAAACAGGAATGTTAGTCCCAGCAGAAATTTTATCCACAGTATTCCTCTTCCCACTTTTTCTTCTTGGGATGGTGGTTCATGCTAGGTGAGAATGGTGACCCCTCAACCAATTTTCTATCCTCCAGATTACACCAAAAGTGTGCGTCTGAACACTGTCACTCATCTTCTTGTTCCAATCTACTTCCAGAAGAGGTTCATTATGAACCCATCTCATAAACTCAAAGTCGAGTGTATCCTCATCATCACTGGTGATGCCTGAAGTATCCATGGGTAACTTCATATCATGAATTTTCTTCAAAGTTAGTCTTGCCCAACTCCTTCTCCGTACTTCAAATTCATCTTGACAGCCCTCCCAATAATCTTCCAACTGAGAAACATGTTGATCAGACACCGCTTTCTTTACATACTAAGGAATGAAACCCCTACTGTCAAAGTTATCCCTCTTTACAAAGGACTTCAAATGAAACTTTTTAAATTCAAGTTCAAGGTTCAATGCATCGGAAACTGATCTATAGCTATAATGTCCTAAATCAATGGGAAAAATCCTGCTTGTGTCGGAGTCCTCACCATAATCTTTGGCCACATAAGCGAGCTGTCTAGATACCTCAATCAATATGCAAGAATCTGAGACGTACCTAGGAAGCCTAAAAGGCTCACCCTTAAATCCTTTGACTCTTAAATAAGTGAAATGGCTTAACTATATGAAGAAACTGCCATAGACATTGACGAGTTCAACCGCTTCCGCGGACATTCTTCTGTGCAAATTTCCCTATAACTCGAAGGTTAGCCTTCCAGCGAAAACATCATTCCAATGGAGGTAATCATCAACATGCCCTTTCAAGGTTAAACTAGGATGATACTCATAAATTCTCATACCTTGAACCCATTTTACGTGTGACAACCCGGACCACTCTCTGACACAGGTAAGCATGTATAGCAGATAGGATGACATATAAAAATTGGACATTCCAAGATAGTTACTCAAACGCTCATGTAATCTTTCTGTGATAATAGTTCCCCAATCAATAAACTGATTTTTATCCAGAGCAACCTGGATGAAGAAATACATCCAGTCCTCCCAGTAAAAAGAATGAGAATTACCTTTTACCCTGCTCAGCAGTATGACCACATCTCGGATTACTGGGATTAAGTGTTCACGAGTTAAGGGTCTTAGTAACCTCGAGCCTCCCTTTTGGAATTTTATTAGCCAATATTGGGCAATCACTGTTCTATAATACTACTTCTTCTCAAAGAAGATCCCGTATGATTTACCAATGGTCTAGTCTTCATAGGGTTCCCAGTGTGGGATACCCAAAGCTGCCATTATCGTTTGTCTGTCAATAGACAACAAAACTTCACCATCGTTTCTCCTTATGCACCTGTTACCCTTGTCATAATGATTCATGCACTCTTAAGACTAATTCTAGACAAGGAGCAGCAGTGGGGAAAGCAATGGCTTCCAATAAACCACTCTGAGCCACATCTTTCATCATGTCTGCGGTTGAATTTTTAATTCTCCCCAGAAAGACCTCTAAATCTAGTTGAACCAGGGTTATGTCTCCCAATTCTGGTAAAGAGATTACAAGGGAAGATGAGCTCACCAATTTGGGTAAAACAGGCCTCATCTTTTGGTTCGTGGTTTTTCCCAAGTTAACCCCAAGTGAAGAAAGAAATTGAACACAAAACAAGCAGCTAAAGAACACCCAGATCTTTTAAAACAAACTGCGGCAATTTAGAAAATTGTTGAACATACCTTCCTTTTCTCTCTGTACACCCTTATTGCTGCCTAATTTTCCTGCTCCGAAAACTCCTTCCCCAAAATCTTCTCATGAAAAATAATACTTCTGATGAGACAACTACTCAGTTTTAAAGAAGAGAAAATCTTACCCATCATTACTAAAACTACCCTTATTGCTCCTTGTTCGTGTGAAGTTACTTTGAAATGATTACGTTGTGGTTTGCCTTAACCATTAAGTCACTTTTCTTCTGACATTGCCGATTTTCACACATACTTGCCATAAATGGCAGATTTCAAATCACTGGAAAAAGAATATTCTTTCTTTCGGCGACCGTTAATCGAGTTCTGAAAACCCACGTCACCACCACGTGGCAAGTCACACGCCTTCCAAAGAACCCAAACATATAACTCAGAACCTTGCACGAGCACCACAAAAAAAAACATTAACATGATGAATGTTGAACTTGAACCTTGAACCAAAATGGTTCAAGTTCAAGGTTCAAAGAATGCAAAACGCCAGTAAGACTAGCAAAGCTTAAAGTTGCACGGGAAGAAAGGATGCTCAAAACAATGCTCGTTGAACTTTGAACCTTGAACCAAAAAGGTTCAAGTTCAAGTTCAAGATCAAGTTCAAGTTCAAGTTCAATGCAATGAAAACTAACAAGGACCGAAAGACAAGAGCAAAATTTAAACAAGCCTTCGACCAATGAACTAAACCAGCATGACTATAAACAGGGAGGCATATAGAATGGAAATTTGTATATGGGCCCAACACTAGGTCAGGAGGGGTAGAAAACACTAAGGGAGGTAGGCCAGCGATACCTAATTATAGTCCCCCTCATATGAGAAGAATAGAGAATCCTTTTATAACCTTTGATAACCCGTTATTAAATGGAAGCAGAAGATGGAGGGACGTGCATAGGGATCAAAGTGAAGAAAGGAATAGAAACAACCAAGATAATGGAGGAATAAATGGAAATGAGGATAATGATGGAAACTGGAATAACACAAATAGAGGTAATATTATAAATAATAATAAAGGAAGTAATAGGTATGGCAGCAACCAAAAACAATGGAAATAATGGAAATAATGATGACAATTATGGAAATGGTAATGTTGGAGGTAGAAACAACAATAATGGCAATGGAGGTAATCATGGAAATAATAGCAATATTAATGATGGTGGAAACAATTGGAATAATGGTAATTATGGCAGAAATGCTGGATTCAGCAGATGAAATATTAACAATCAAAATAACAATCAGGGTAGCAGATGGCCTATGTTCATTGAAACATATAGGCAATTGGATTTCACCGGCATTGTTGGTTAACCAAATCAGATCTTTAAAGATTTAAGATCAGTAATCCCCAAATTCTCAGGAAATGGAACTGATTCAGCAGAACAACATGTAGTTAATGTAAAAAAAATCATTGCAGAATTTGAGTTTCCTCATGAGGATGTATTCATGAAGTTTTTTGTTCAATCTTTGACAAACGATGTAGGAGAATGATATAGGAACCTTCATGATGGATGTATCAGCAGTTGGGAGGAGTTTGTAACATTGTTCTTAGAAGAATTTGGAGATCACAATGATCCTTCATTTGCATCCCATGAATTAACAAGTATAAAGAAAAATTAGAATGAATCAGTTGTTGAGTTTAATAAAAGATTTAATAAAGTATTAAATAGAATACCCAGAGATGTCAGACCTATTGATTCATTTCTGATTAACTTTTATTTGAGTGCTTTTGATAGCAAAACCCATTATGAGATTTTGTCTCATGGACCTGATACTCTACAACAAGCATTCAATATTGTTGCTACCATTGAGAATAATAGGAAGGTTGCTACGAAAATTGCTAAAAGAGATGATCCAAAGTTATACAATCCTAGGGTTCCCAAGAAAGATGACCTTACTCAGATCATGGACATGCTTAAGGACATAAAAGGTAAACAAAATCTTAATGAAAATCCACCATACAAAAATAATAAGCAAATGAATTTCAATAGGCCCAGACTCCATGATAAGCGTTATAACACCAACTGGAAGGATGGTAAGCTAATAAAACCAAATATGAGTAAAGAAACTCTAGATCCACTGAAGAGAGCAAATAAATTTGTGGGAGATTTCCCATGGTATGAGGTCTGCAATCTTCCCCATGATCAAGATTAATGCATGATTGCACAGGGCCTGATGGAGGATTGGCATCAAGAAGAGGAATATGAGCCTACAGTTAATGTTTTGTCACCAGATCCTATGTGGGGTAGAGATGAGGATTCATCTGAGGAAGAGAAAAATTTAGATATGCAAAGGATGAGAAACCATCAGCAGTATAGCATACAGCAGGTTTTTTCTGATGATGATGAAGATATCCCTGCCTTGAGAAAATTGTTTCAAGAGGAAGCAATGCCTTCTTTGAGAAACTTGACTGAAGAGGAGAAGAGAGAATTCACAGTGGCTGTTGTTTCCCGGGCCAAGAGTAATTACCAACTGAGAAACAGAACAGTGAATCCTCAATAGGAGAGGCCTGTAGGAATATTCGCAAAAGTCTCAAAACAAAATGTGAACAAGGAGGTAAATAACAAGAAAGGAAAAGAGGCTCCAAGTGAACCAGCAAATCAGATTGATGCCCCGAAGTTGGTCAAGCCTATGGAGAAAAAACAAATCAGTAAGCCTCTTTCAAATTGTGGAACTTTTATGTCTCAAGCGTTGTCTCAGGTAAAAATTTCTATGCCTTTGCTTGAAGTGATGAAATTTCCAAATTACAACAATGAGACATTGAAAATCATATCAAATGTGGGTGATGCCAATAAAGAAAATCCAAAATCAAAAGAAGATCCTCTTGTGGTATATCTAGGCACGTCCATTACCAAAAACTTCACACAAGTGGATCCTTTTTATTTAACATTGCTTATAAATAATTAGATGGTAAGAAATTGCATGATAGACTCAGGAGCAGTAGTAAATATTATGCCAGAAGATTTCATGAAAGAGCTGAGAATGAAGGTAGATACCCCTTATGGAAAATGTTATGAAATGGATAATAGGTCAATCCCAGTGATCGGGATCATGAAGGATATTGAGTCCAGGTTTCTAGCTTGTCCAGACACTACCTATAAAATAGATGTAACAGTTGTGCAAGTGCCTGCGAACTGTGGAATACTGTTATCCAGACAGTGGTCAAACTTGGTAGGTGGATATTGCAATTAGATCTATCATATGCTATGTCAACACCTACTAATACTTATCAACTTTGGCACTTTGGAGAATCAGCAACATTCACCATCATACAAATGACTTATGTATAGTCATCGGTATCTGGTACACCGGCAGGATATAATGATCACCAACACTTGGAATGGCATGGAAAACATGAAGACATCATTTGGAAACTTTGTCTTTAAGATTTGTTTATTGGCATATTCATATTAGCATATTTGCTGTTATCGGCAAATTGGTCTAGGTTATACACCGGCAGGATTATCTTTTCCAGATCAGCATGGCATGCTATGGAGATGATTTATTATTGTTGTAAATGCATCAAGCCAACATGTTGTATTGGTTATTACATTGGATATTGTTTTAATTGTAAATTGATTTTATTGTAATATCCTTTAGAGCCGACCTACTAAAATTGGTCCTAGGTTATGATATAAATGTAAGATCTTATTTGTAAGATCGAATGTGGAATGCGAAGAAGAATTGTGTGAAGGTATATGCGAGAATAAGCAGAGCTATACATGCAGACATCATTTGAAGGTGAAGCAAGGTTTTTGTGAAAGCATATCAGAACTACACCGGTACTAAATCCAACATATAAAGATGCTATTTTGAGCAGTACATCCTTATTGGATTTAACCATCCAATTATAGTCAGTGTGACTCCTATTTTGTGTTTGAGCAGTGAGCTCTAGGTGCTTGGCCTTTCTACATGTGCAGACCCCATTTGTATACACTTACTATCTACAATAGTATCATCTGATTGTGGGTAAGGTTTCCCACCATTTTTTTTCCCCTTATAGGGTTTCCACGTACAAATATTGGTGTTATGTGTTGTAGATGACTTTGTCTTTTAATTTCATGCATTAATCTTTACCGTTATTGCAATTAACTGATAAAACTATCTACCGGTATAAAAGACTAGTTTACCGGTATTCAGTATTAAGTTGGTTAAGTTGTTTTTGGTTTGAATTTATTAGACAACTGATTCACCCCCCCCCCCTCCCCTCTCAGTTGTCTCCGGGACCTAACAATTGGTATCAGAGCCTAGTCCTCTTTTGGAGAAGTTTAATAGCTTGAGGAGATCCAATGTCTACTAACTATTTCAGGAAGGACAGTCCTAAACTTGATGGAACCAACTATGGCATATGGAAGATCATAATAGAGACGCATCTAAATTGCATTGCTAAGGACATTTGGGATGTTATAAAGAATGGCTATACCACTCCTACTCAAAGTTAGCCTAATCCACCTAGCTTGGCTAAAGATGAAGAAAATGATTGCAAAGCAAGGGAAGCACTTTTGAGCGCATTAACAGATCAACAAATCATGGAATTATTAGATAGATCCACTGCTAAAGCTATTTGTGATCATTTGGAAACACATAATGAAGGAGATTCCATAGTCAAAATTGCAAAACTTGAAAGCTTTCGAGTCAGGTATGAAAATCTGAAAATGGAAGAAGATGAAAGGATTTCTACTTTTATGAAAAGAGTTAATGAAATTGTTTTGGGTATTAAATATTGTGGAGGAACCTTAAGTGAAGATGGAATTGTTTCAAAAGTTTTAAAAGGATTGCCACCGGCATATAAAATGAAGGTTACTGCTATAAATGAGTTAAGAACAATGCCTAATACATCAATAACTAGGGATACATTGATTGGAAAACTCTCAGCTTTTGAAATTGAGGAATTTGGTCTTGTTGCTACTATAAACATAGATTTAGCTTTTAAGGCATCAACATCATCTGCACCATCATTTGAAAAATTTGATTGGAAAGCCTTTAATGCAAGAGAACTTGAGGAAAGCTGGAGAGAAAATGAAGAACTTGAAGCACTATTTGTAAGGAAAATTCCTAAAGGTCCAGTTGGAAGTAAGTATGAAGGTAAAGCACCCTTTAAATGCTTTAACTATAATAAGATCAGTCATATGGAATCTAGATGCCCTAATAGACATGCTGGACTAAGAGAAGAAGCTTGAAGAACATACAAGCCTAACCTTGAATATCAGAGATACGGATTTAAGAATAATAAAGATAAATCTTATTATCTTGTTGATGAAGGAGTGACTGATGATTCTCATGACGATCTGACAAACAATGGATGGGCTTTTGTTGCTGTAACAGAAGATCAACCAGCACCTACCATTCAACCGGTAGAGCAGGCCCTAGCAGCTAAAGTTGAAGTAAAGGATGAATGGATCATTGATTCAAGATGCTCACATCATATGACTGGAGATAAAAGTAAATTCTTGAAATTTCAAGAATATAATGGAGGCTTAGTGAGATTTGGAGATGATAAAACTTGTCTGATCAAAGGTAAAGGTACAATATCTCTTGATGGTAAGCATAATAATGACAATGTTTACTATGTTGAAGGTTTAAAGCATAATCTTTTAAGTGTTGGTCAATTAGTTGAAAAAGGATTTCAGTTACAATTCAAACATGGAAAATGCAAAATCATGAACAGAACTAGTTTGGAAATTGCAACCGGTAATCAAACTAGAGGTAATATCTTTCATTTGAATAACAGTGAATAGACATGCTTGATTGCACATATTGATGAAAGCTGGCTATGGCATAAGAGACTCTATCATGTAAACTTTGATTGCATGGTAAAAATCAGTACTACTAAGGCAGATAGAGATTTACCTAAAATTGTCAAACCTCACAATATAGTATGTAAGGAATGTCAATTTGGAAAATAAGTTAGAGCTACTTTTAAAAGTATTCCAAAAAAATCAAATAATGTTCTTGACTTAATCCATACTGATTTATGTGGTCCAGCTAGAACTAAAAGTTTGCAAGGTGATAGATATTTCATGCTAATCATTAATGACTACTCTAGAATGTGTTGGGTTACTTTTCTCAGAGAAAAATCAAAAGCACTTGGAAAGTTCAAACTATTCAAAGCAATGGTAGAAAATGAAATCGGTAAGAAAATCAAATGTCTGAGATTAGATCAAGGAGGAGAATTTATATCTAAGGAATTTAATGCATTCTTTGAAGTGAATGGAATCAGAAGATAGCTATCAGCACCTCGAACACCACAACAGAATAGAGTTGTTGAAAGGAAAAACAGAACTATCTTGGATGCAGCAAGAAGTATGTTATCAGAAGCAAATATACCTCATGTGTATTGGAGAGAGGCAGTAAGTACAACGGCCTATACATTCAACAAATTTCACATCAAAGGTGAAACTGGTAAGACCCCTCATGAACTATGGTTTGGTATTACTCCTACTCTTAAATATTTCAGAATATTTGGAAGTAAATGCTATATTAGAAGAGATTAGTATATTGGGAAATTTGATCCTAGAAGTGATGAAGGAATATTTCTTGGTTATTCATCCAAGAGTAAGGCATATAGATGTTTTAACAAAAGATTGCAGTGTTGGCATATGAACACTCCAATGAGACATTGTATGTGATTGAAGGTTTTGTCATTGATGGCAACCTTGCAATCCTATGGCACCGGCAAGACATCATACCATCAAAGCATTACACAGGCAAGATAGTGCACCGGCATCAACAGATCGCTCTACACAGGCACAGGCACAAAAGAAAATATGTATACCGGCACAGAGGCCGACAGGATTTTTGTTATGTAATATTTTATTTATTATTGTAAGCCGACTTGGCAAATTGTAAAATGACTCTTGTATATAAAGGAGATCATTATAGACATTTGAGAAAGTAGATAGGTGATAAAAAGGGCATAAAGAAAATTATTAGGCAGACCTAATGTGCGAATTATAGGTCAAGGGTATATGTAAAGAACAGAGCAAGAACCGGTACTGAATCTAGCATTGGAGATGCTATTGTAAAGCAGTATAATTAATTGGATTAGTATAATCCTTATTGTAAGTCAGTGTGACTTCCCATTGAGCAGTGAGCTCTAGGCAGTTGGCCTTCCTACATGTGCAGGCCCCTATTGTAAGTAATATTCTCTTATTGGCCAATGAGTGAATATTGTGGGTCACAAATCCCACCGAGGTTTCTCTCACCCCGGGTTTCCTCATTAAACATCTTGTGTTATGGTGTACTTTTCATGTGGATATTCTTGATTCTGTTTATAGCATTATTTCTTGCATACCGGTACATTGTTATATTATGTTTTGCATGTTTTAACTTAAGAAATTCTTATTACCGGTTAGATACTGATTCACCCCCCCCCCCCCTCTCAGTATCTGTGGGATCCCTAACAATTGGTATCAAAGCTTGGTCCTCTATTTTCAGAAGCCTAACAACTTGAGGAAGATCTTGACACCGGTAAAAATGGAAAATCTGATGAAGCAACTTGAAGGAGCTCTTACAGACTATGATGCAAATAAATTGAAAAATTATCAAATTAGAAGATGATTTGAGAGCAGCTCAGGATATCATCCAGGCGCTTCAAGAAAACTTCACTGTTGCAAGAAATAAGAGAAGAGAACTTTGTGAAAAATTGCAAAATGAGAATGATGAAAAGGAATCACTTAATGATATGATAAGCAAGTTGAAACAAGAGATCATGACAACAAAAAATGAAATGCAGGATATGACAATGAGATTTTGCAAAGAGATTGAGGATAGAAAGAAGAATGAAGAAGAATTGACCAGAAGACTAAATGATGCAGCAAATGAGAACACAAGACTTAGCTATGAAAATGACATGTTGAAGACAGATCTGATGCATACTTAGAATGACTCAAATGAACTGATGAGACAAAAGGAAATCTTGGAAAGGGAACTGGAAACTGCAAATCAACACAAAGAAAAATTCAAGAAAAGCTCAGAGGAACTTGGTACCTTGCTGAAGAATCAAAAACCTAAAGGTGACACTTCTGGAATTGGCTTTGAAGTTGGTGAAAGCTTCGGTACTACAAATACTCAGGATCACAGCAAACCGGTAAGACAACCTAATGCTTATAAATTCAATGGAAAATGTTTTAACTGTAATAAGTATGGTCATAGAGCAAATGAATGTAGATCTAAGAATTATCAGAATATCAATACACCCACCGGTCAATGTTCAAAATGCAACAAAGTTGGTCATAACTCTGAAAACTACAGAATGAATGTGAGATGTTATGTTTGTGGAAGATTTGGACATTTATCAGATCAATACAGAACACAAACCGGCATAGGTTATGGGAAAGCTATTCAGAAGAATAATGTAACTTGTTGTGCATGTAACAAGATTGGGCATATTGCTAAATTTTGTAGAAGTAAAGGTACACTGGTAGACAACAAAAGTGCTAGCTTGAAAGGTAAGGAAAAATTTGAAGAGGTTAAGCAAGAATTTTTGAAGCAATGGATTAGAAAAGCAGATCTAAATATTGGGAATACTTCTCCATGGGTAGAACCAATCAATGCTCCACTGGTAGGACAAAGTGATGCTTCACCGATAGGACAGAGTAGTGCTCCACTAGCAGGAAGTTCTTCATCTAATTGAAGAAAATTTCCTTGAGGGTTTGGCAATCAAATGACACATATGCTAATTATTCCCTTGATTAGAGATAAGAAGTTGAAAACTACTTATTACCGGCAGATAGTGTTAAGTGAATACTTAACCGGCATGCAATTAATATGGTAGATGGCGAAAAGACATTATAAAATAAGGTTTTGGCTCCATTTCATTTCACCGTAATTTCAAATTTTTAGAGAACGTGAAGATTCCGAGCTAAAGCATTCTGAGCAAGAAGCAAGCACACTCCAAGAAATCATCCACCCAAGGCAAAAAAAAGGTATTTAATCATGGCATCCACCTCTGCAATTGAATAAATAGAAAACCCTACTATTGTTGAAGTAATTAAAATACCTAGGCCCGTATTTCAGCTAGTCCCCAAGATAGCAAAGAAGGATGATACCTTAGGTGCATTTTCTCAAATCCCTAAAGGTGTTGTATATCCTGAAGACCCTAGAATGTACATCCACTGCAACATTGAAGAGTTAGGAGATGAGGTAATCAAAACCATGTATAAAACCATAATATGTAATGATACCGGCAATGTTAAAGCTGAACACAAGGTTATTGAAACCCTAGGATTCATAGAAATCCTTAGCATTCATGAATTCCCTAAGGATGTGATTAGGATAGTGTTAAGTAGAGTTCATGGAGAATTTTTCTGGCTAGATGCAATCCATAAGATCACCAAGGAAACTGTGAAAGTTGTCACAGGGTTACCGACCACCGATAAGAGACCAGACAAAACCAAGAAGGTTCCAAATGACCTAGTTACAAAACTAACAGGTGCAACATTTGATAAGAGATCACTAAGGGTTAATGATGTAAAAGACATCAATGTGAGATTCATAAGTATGATATTAGGTTACAAAGCCACTCATGCTAACAGACTTAACTCAGTTTCAAGTTTATGCATTAAGAGTGCTTATGACATGGTAACAGACAATGCAAAAATTGACATCTGTGAATGGTTAAAAGATGAACTAATAGACAACCTTGGAAAGATAAAGAAGGACAAGAAAGGAACTTTCAAATTTGGAAATCTATTGGTATGTCTAATGCTACACATAACAAAACAGGTTCCCGGTATAGGTTATAAAAAACTTGGATATGACATACCGGTAGGAAAGCAATTGACAGAACTGTTCAATACCATGGGTGAGAACAAGGAGAACAATATTCATGACTTTTTTCAAGAATTGAAAACCAAAATGAAGCAAAGAATAAGGTTATCCCAGAAAATAGTAGACAAATACAAAGATGATATATGCTTTGTTATTAAGAAAGATGAAATCTGGATGGAAGCAGTCATCCCAAGGACAATTTGGGTAACTGAAATGGGCTATGAGACAGATGATCACATAGTTGAAACTTATGCTAAAGCACTTCTGGAAGCCCCCAATGAGCCTAAGGAAGAAGTATTTGGTAGTGCTGAGACCATAGAAAGCCAAATAAAATCCAAGAAAAGAGTAAAGAAGGTTGAGGCATTTGTGAGGAAAGGATCCAGGCAAGCAAAGGCCATTAAGGAAGATGTACTAAAGAAAACTGGCATAATGGAGGATGAGTTGGCAGCTCCAAAACCTGAAGCTCATCTATCACCGGTAGGTACTTCTTTAGAAGGTGACATGCCAGCAACTTTTAAAAAAGTTGTTAGAAAAAGAGATCCCTCACCGGCAACCACTCCTTTACCTAGAAGGACAAGGAAAAAGCAACAAGCAGTGAGATCTCTAGTTAGAAAGGTCACACCCAAGAAGAAGTTAACACCAAAGAAAAAGAAAAGGACAAACAGTGACTTAGCACCTCTAGATATATTGTTAAATGAAATCACAGAGGAAGGAAAACTGAAAAACATAGAGAAAATTTATGACACTCTATCTGCTGATGAAAAAGAGCAAGTTGAGGAAGGTGTGATACTGCATATGGACATGTACAAGAAATTTTTGATGGAAGTAGCAAATGAAATTCCTGATGATTTGTACAAAAGACTTGAGGCCAAAAGGCAAGCAGTGATTGAATTAGATAAGAAAATAAAAATAGAAAAACTACTTGTTGTATATCTAGTAAACTCTCCCAAGGAAATTGATGATTTGATTGCTCAGGCGAACCGGTCAGTATTCTCTACTACACACCGGCACATTTCAATGATGGCAGGAAGAGTTACTAAAGTAACAGAGGAAACAGAAGATGGTTGGGACATATTTCTGGTTGACAAGGAAAAACAAGAGGAATACAGGAAACCTAAGCCTATAAAAGTATATCAGAAGGACAGAGACAAGGGGAAAGGCAAAATTGGTGGACCACCAAGCATAAAGGTTAAAGACAACCTACCCCCACTGGTAAAAATTACAACTACTGAAGATCAATCGGCAGCAGAAAGTATGGATGTAGAGGATAGCAATCCTAATTCTGAAGTCATGTATACTGTAAATGTTGATACCCAAAAGATCAACATAATAGTTGATAAAGATACAACTGACAAGTCAGATATGGCTAAAGAGCCTCCGATAGCAAGGGAAACAGAGAAACTGGCAGAGGACACAGAGAAAAAGGTAGAATCTGAGGCATAGACAGAGACAACACAACATTCAGAGAAACCATTAGAGCTAAAGGCTCCGGAACAGGTTCACAAGGAAACAGTGCCACCGGTAAGTAGTGAAGTAAGAAAACCAGTGCTAAAAGAAATGCAGACACAAACTGACCTACCAAAGGTCAATACAAGCATGGTTACTTCCACCGGTACTCAAATAGTTGGATCATCATCAACATTCAAGTCAACAAATGTGACTAAGGTATTATTAGATTCTATAAAGAAAATAAGTGATTGCAGCTCATAGGCTTATAAAGCAATAGATGATTCAATACCAATTTTGAAGACAATAGCTCCAAACTGTAATATAGATAATAAAGATTCTTTAGGACAATTGGATACATTGTGTAAATATATTTCTAAAAACATTGAGAAAATAAAGGAAGAATTAGTAAAGGACAAGGTAGAAAAAGAGAAACAAAAATTCTTTGATGAGGAAATAAAGAAGTGTAACAGAAATTTTGACACACTTCTACCGGAACTATGTAGTTTGTTAAAAGAATACAAAAACCTGTATAAAGATACATGTAAAACAAACTTTTTGACTGTAGATATTGACAAGAAAATAAGCAAGACACGGGATGAGATAAATAAGCTTGCAGACAATTTTGTCAACTCACAGGATTCATTATCAGTTTTTAAAGAGAAGATAGCAAATTTTGAGGAAGAATTGCTCAAACTGGAAAGAGAAAAAGAAAGAATAATAAACAAGGCAAAGCATTTGAGATCTAAACTGAGTCCAAGATTGGACTATTTAGCATCTCTACGGAAGGAAATCTTAGAGGCATTAACACAAGGTAGCAAAACACCAGTAGAGCATTTATAGCATCTCACTGGTACAGTACAAAGGACTGAAATAGCAATAAAAGATAGTAAAAAGTTTATGGATAGTATAAACTTAATTTTGGGAGATCTTTTTCAGATAATAACTACTCAACTACAGGGTTGAGGATAGATGAACCTACAAACTCTACTAACATCTTGACAACCTTTGTCATTGATGCCAAAGGGGGAGTAGTGGAATGAGAAAGTTCAAAATACAGGAATCATATGCTCAGGGGGAGCTCTCATATTTTTGGTAAACTTTTTTTTGGACTACACATTTTGGATACTTTTTGAAATTTCTCATGAGTGTTGCCATTAATGCCAAAGGGGGAGATTGTTGGCATATGGACACTCCAATGAGACATTGTATGTGATTGAAGGTTTTCTCATTGATGGCAACCTTGCAATCCTATGGCACCAGAATAACATCATATCGTCAAAGCATTACACAAGCAAGACAGTGCACCAGCATCAACAGATCACTCTACACCGGCACCAGCACAGAAGAAAATATGTATACCAGCATAGAGGCCGACAGGATTTTTGTTATGTAATATTTTGTTTATTATTGTAAGCCGACTTGGAAAATTGTAAAATGACTCTTGTATATAAAGGAGATCATTATAGACATTTGAGAAAGTAGATAGGTGATAAAAAGGGCATAAAGAAAATTATTAGGCAGACCTAATGTGCGAATTATAGGTCAAGGGTATATGTAAAGAATAGAGCAAGAACTGGTACTGAATCTAGCATTGGAGATGCTATTGTAAAGCAATACAAGTAATTGGATTAGTATAATCCTTATTGTAAGTCAGTGTGACTTCCCATTAAGCAGTGAGCTCTAGGCAATTGGCCTTCCTGCATGTGCAGGCCCCTATTGTAAGTAATATTCTCTTATTGGCCAGTGAGTGAATATTGTGGGTCACAAATCCCACCGAGGTTTTTCCCACACTGGGTTTCCTCGTTAAACATCTTGTGTTATGGTGTACTTTTCATGTGGATATTCTTGATTCTGTTTATAGCATTATTTCTTGCATATTGGTACATTGTTATATTATGTTCTGCATGTTTTAACTTAAGAAATTCTTCTTACCAGTTAGATACTGATTCACCCCCCCCCCCCCTCTCAGTATCTGTGGGATCCCTAACATGCAGAAAATTGTTGAGAGTACAAATGTGAAGATTGATGAACAATTCAGAGGAACTTCAAGGTATATAGATTCTGAACCGGCAATAGAAATTCTGACAAATGAACCTACACTAAACCCACCGGTACAAAATGAAGATCCAGTTACATCGGTATCATCTCAAAATTCCATAGTAATTGAGGAACAATAGCAAACGAAGACACCCCGGTATGTAAGACTAAATCACTCTAAAGATCAGATAATTGGAAACAAGTATAAAGGAGTTATGACAAGAGGAAGATTGGCAAATGAAGAGGTATGTCTTATTTCTCAAATTGAACCATCATCAATTAATGAGGCATGTGAAGATAAACACTGGATTAAAGCTATGGAAGAAGAATTAGAGCAAATTGAGAAGAATAACACTTGGACATTAGTTCCCCGGCCTAAAGACAAAAATGTAATTGGAACCAAATGGGTATTCAGAAACAAAATTAATGAAGATGGTAAGGTTATCAGAAATAAAACAAGACCAGTATGTAAGGGATATTCTTAGAAAGAGGGAATTGATTATAATGAGACCTTTGCACCGGTAGCTATAATTGAGGCAGTCAGATTATTTTTGGCTTTTGCAGCACATAAGAACTACAAAGTATATCAAATGGATATTAAATGTGCATTTCTGAATGGAGATCTTGAAAAAGAAGTTTACATTGAGAAACCTGATGGATTTTATTTGATAGATAACAAAGATATGGTTTGCAGGTTAAGGAAAGCTTTGTATGGGTTGAAGCAAGCTCCAAGAGCTTGGTATGCAAGATTGGATAAGTATCTTTTGAATATTGGTTTTTCTAAAGGTAATGCTAACAGAAACTTATATTATAAAGTGACAAATGATGACATCTTGGTTATAGAAGTTTTTGTTGATGATATAATCTTTGGAGGAGAAGATGAATTATGTAAAGAATTTTTTATTGAAATGCAGCAAGAATTTGAAATGTCTATGATTGGAGAAATAAATTTCTTTTTAGGATTGCAGATTTCACAGACTGATAAAGGTATATTCTTGAGTCAATCCAAGTCTTGAAGGAGTTATTAAAGAAATTTGGGATGGAGAACACTAAACCGGTAAGCACACCTATGACTACAAATGACAAATTATCACAAATGGATGAATCTACACCTGTTAATCTGACTAGATACAAATCTATGATAGGAGGTTTACTGTATTTGACACAAACAAGACCTGATATCATGAATTCAGTATGTATTATTTCAATATTTCAGAGTAATCCTAGAGAAAAACATGAATCAGCAGTAAAAAGGATTTTCTAGTACTTACAAGGCCCTACAAATCTTGAATTATGGTATCCTAGAGATGAAAACTTTGAATTATGTGCATACACAGATGCAAATTGAGTAGGAGATGTGGATGATAGAAAAAGAACCACCAACGGAGCATTTTTTCTTGGAAACAGACTAGTTTCTTGGTTGAGTAGGAAACAAAGTTGTACATCCTTATCAACAGCAGAATCAGAATATGTTGCAGCAGCAACTAACTGTACACAGGTACTATGGCTTAAACAAATGTTGAAAGACATAAAGGTAAAATGCAAGGAACCTATAACTATCTATTGTGATAACACTACAGCAATTGATATATCTAAGAATTCGATACTACATTCTAAAACCAAACATGTTTCTATCAAACTAAATTTTCTAAGGGAGAATGTTGAAGCAAAAGAAATAAAACTGGTTTATGTGAATACTAAAGAGCAGATTGTAGATATTTTCACTAAACCTCTGCCTAAGGAGACTTTTGAATATCTTAGAGATCATCTTGGGGTCATACCCCACCGGTAGAGACTTAGGAAGTTGATGTTTTTCATCAACTGATAGAATTAACAAAGAAATCTTTTACTCCGGCTTTGATGAGGAAGCTACTTCTTAGGGGGAGTAGTTGGTATACTGAAATTGGTTGGTATTTTGTATCTGAAAAATGTTTTTACTTTGGCAATTGATGTCAAAGGGGGAGAGATTGGTATGGAAAAACACAAGGAAACACATGTCACTCTCAGGGGGAGAGATTGTTACTTTGGGAGAGATTATTTATATCTGAATTTTTTATTTCTGGTTATGATCTCTTTTGGGAGATTGTTGGCTTTTGTTGGCTTTTGGTATTTAGCACTTTGATGGTTTTTCCATCTTGTGTTGCCATCAATGCCAAAGGGGGAGATTGTTGGTATTTTGGTATGGTTTTGTCATTGATGTCAACACCTACTAACACTTATCAACTTTGGCACTTTGGAGAATCAGCAACATTCACCGGCAAACAAATGACTTATGTACAGTCACCGGTATCTGGTACACCGGCAGGATATAATGATCACTGACACTTGGAATGGCACAGAAAACACTTGGTTATGTTGAAGAAATCATTTGGACACTTTGTCTTTAAGATTTGTTTATTGGCATATTCATATTAGCATATTTGTTGTTACCGGCAAATTGGTCCAAGTTATACACCAGCAGGATTATCTTTTCCAGATCAGCATGGCACGCTATGGAGATGATTTATTATTGTTGTAAATGCATCAAGTCGACGTGTTGTATCAGTTATTACATCGGATATTGTTTTAATTGTAAATTGATTTTATTGTAATATCCTTTAGAGCCGACCTACTAAAATTGGTCCTAGGTGTAGCTAAAAAATCGGAAATCATCAAAGCAAATATAAATATTAGTCATAGCTCAATCACGAAAGCTCAAATGCAATGATCAATCCTAATTACATCTAATAGAGATATGAAAACGAAACATTCAAGATTAAAGCTAAGCAAACCAAATAGAGATCTGAATGTCTCCTTCATGCGGCTCCATTGTCCTTCTTTCTTCTTCAAATAGCTTGGTTGTGGATCTCACCTACAAGTGCATGATCATGATATGAAAGCAAGTAGCCAAGATGATTGCTCAAGAATACTCGAAGCATGATTGATTTGATGAAGTGATTATTAGATCGACAATGTGATTATTAGATAATGTGATTATTAGATTGAGATTGAAGAAATTCATCCAATTTATAGAAAAATTGAAGAGATGATCAAATTAGCATGAAGAGATTCAAATGGAAATTGCAAATCAAGAATGTCAATTATGACAAATTTATGACAAATTTGCACTTTCTATGCAAAATTGATTGATTGATAATTTATGACAAGATTATGACAAATTTCTATGTCAAAATTGATTGATTGTCAATTATGACAAATTATGACAAATTGAAATGTCATTCCCATGAAATCAGGAGGAAAATAGGAGGAAATTGAATTAGAAATTAGGAAAATTAGGAAAATTAGAAAAATAGAAAATAGGAATTAGGAAATTAGAAAATGAGGAAATAGGAAATTAGTGAATGAATTAATAATTTTTCATTTATTAATTAATTCACAAAGAGGGAATTTAGAAATTGAGGAATTTAGGAAATTAGGAATGATGTGAAATTAGGTAAATTAATTAATAATTTGTCATTTATTAATTAATTCACAAAAAGAGGAATAATTAGCCAATTAAATAAACATTTAATTGTGACTCGAAGACCTAGGATAAATAAATAATTTATTTAACCTAGAGAGAGAAATGACAAACAGGATTAAATGAATAAATCATAAAACCCTAGAAGATGAATTAGAAATGCAAGGATGACAATTAGGTCTTGACAAAGAATAATCGATATCGATTCGATTTAATCATGATTCTGACTGATAAAGGACCAATGCTGACAAACGATTTGATTAACAAATGCGCCAATTGACGAGGAACAATGACTAATTGATCCAAATTGACACAATTGAGAAAGACGACAATTGATGACAAATTGATCGCAAAAAATGACAAAATTGACAAGAAGACAAGGATCGATGACAAAATAGATTGCAAAACGACAAGATTGATGACAAATCGATCAAAAGACAAGAATCGATGACAAATCGATCGCATGATGACAAGATTGAAAAATGACAACGATCGATGACAAATCAATCGCAAGATGACAAGATCGATAAGAGGACAAAACCCTAATTAGGATTGACGATGTCCAAAAATAATGACAAATGAATACGCACATTTGATGCAACAAGATAAGACCGACCAAATTCATGACAAATATTGTTATCATAAGAAGGACTCATAAGAATAATGACAAATGAATACGCATATTTGAGAGCGAGATAAATGAAGATTGCATAAGAAGGACTCGATGCTCACAAATGATAAAGACCAAGTGCGTGACATAGCAGAAAATGTTAATGCGATGCAAAATCCTAAAATAAGGCAATGCGCGAATGTTAAAGTATGATTCCGCAAGTGTTGACCATTTTTAGTTGTCTACACTAGGTTATGATAAAAATGTAAGATCTTATTTGTAAGATCGAATGTGGAATGCAAAGAAGAATTGTGTGAAGGTATATGCGAGAATAAGCAGAGCTATACATGCAGACATCATTTGAAGGTGAAGAAAGGTTTTTGTGAAAGCATATCAGAACTACACCGATACTAAATCCAGCATATAAAGATGCTATTTTGAGCAGTACATCCTTATTGGATTTAACCATCCAATTGTAGTCAGTGTGACTCCTATTTTGTGTTTGAGCAGTGAGCTCTAGGCACTTGGCCTTTCTACATGTGCAGACCCCATTTGTATACACTTACTATCTGTAGTAGTATCATCTGATTGTGGGTAAGGTTTTCCACCATGGTTTTTCCCCTTACAGGGTTTCCACGTACAAATATTGGTGTTATATGTTGTGGATGACTTTGTCTTTTTGTTTCATGCATTAATCTTTACTGGTATTGCAATTATCTGATAAAACTGTCAACCGATATAAAAGATTGGTTTACCGATATTCAGCATTAAGTTGGTTAAGTTGTTTTTGGTTTGAATTTCTTAGACAATTGATTCAACCCCCCCCCCTCTCAGTTGTCTCCGGGACCTAACAGAAGTGGATCCGGATCAAGTAACTTGCTTTTGCCATTCCGATATGAACAACTTTCAGGTAAGTATTTCTAAACCTTTAGAAATTGAAAAAATTGTAGAGGCTATTAAACACAATGAAAGTTTAATTTGGAAATTGTATTTTGATGGTGCCTGCAGGAAGGGTGGAAATGGAGCAGGAGTTGTGTTTATTTCACCTAATGGAAAATCTTTTAAATACTCTTTCTCATTGGCTTTTGAATGTACTAATAATATTGTTGAATATGAAGCTCTCTTATTAGGACTTAAATTAGCAAATAGGCATGGCATTAAGTTACTAATAGTTTATGGTGATTCAGAATTAGTTGTTTCACAAGTTAGAGGCAAATTTGTTGCAAAAAATACAAAATTAAGAAGTTATAGGAATGAGGTTTGGGATTATATTGAACTTTTTGATGCTTTTTTCCATTAATTGGACTGAAAGGTCCAATAATATTTTGGTGGACTTTATGGCTAACCTGGCAATTAAACATAATGATATCCCTTTTGATGGTATTACACAAGTTGAAATTAAAACAAGACCATATGTTCCTGATAATGTTAAGAGTTGGCAAGTGTTTGATGATGACAGGGATCTGCTAAGATTTCTCTTTTGTGAAGATCAATATGCAGACTAGTAGATTGATTGGAATGGACTTGTAGAAGACAAGGATGGCATAGAGACAGTGCTCGGGCAGGAGGTGTTGCAGCTAAAGGCAAATAAAATCCCGAAGGGATTGGTAGAGCTGGAAAGAATGCTTGATGATAAAGACATGACTAGTTTTAGACCTAGTTCAGGAGGGTGTGAAGGTGTTGAAAAATTAAAATTGGGAAGTGAGAGGAATCCAAGAGAAGTGTATATTGGAAAAAAGCTCACACCAAAGATTAGAACAGCATTGATAAATTTATTGGCGAAGTATAGGCATGTCTTTTCCTGGTCATATGATGACTTTAAAGCATACAGATAAGACCTTTTTTCAGCATGAGGTACCATTAAAACCTGATGCTAAACCTTTCAAGCAAAAGAAAAGGCCTATAAACCCTACCTTGGCTCCTAATATGAAGGGGGAGTTAATGAAAATGATAAATGTAGGGATTATTAAGCCTATAGGGCACTCAACATGGGTGTCAAACTTAGTACCAATACAAAATAAAAATGGAGATATTAGGTTATGTGTAGATTTCAGAAATCTAAATGTTTCATCTTTGAAGGATAACTATGCTTTGCCTAACATGGAAGCTCTGCTGCAAAAGGTTACAGGAAATGAATTGTTGTCTATGATGGATGGGTTTTTCAGGCTATAACCAATTTAAGGTCAAGAAGTCAGAGAAATACAAGATAGCCTTTACTACACCATGGGGCACTTATGTGTATGCGAGGATGCCTTTCGGGTTAAAAAATGCAGGAGCTACATTCCAAAGGGATATGGATGTAGTCTTTGAATGGTTAATTGATCATATTTTAGTAGTGTACCAAGATGATATGACTGCTTATTCTAAAAATGTAGATGATCGTTGTAACGACTTAGAAAAAAAATTATTAGAGCATTAGAATATGGCATATCTTTGAATCCTAAAAAATTTCATTTTGGGGTTACTAAAGGAAAGTTGTTAGGTCATATTGTTTCAAAAGATGGTGTGAGAATCGACCCAGAAAGGATTGCTGCTATTGATAAAATTCAAATCCCAAAAATAGTTAAAGCAATTCAATCTTTTTTTGGTCAAATTAACTTTGTAAGAAGATTTGTTTCAAACTTCTCTGAAATCATAAAGCCTATTGCTAAAATGTTGAAAAAGGGTGTTGAAAAAAAATGGACTAATGAAGCTCTTGTAAATATCAAAAGAGCCATCAAGGAAGCCCCTATATTAAAATCACCTGATTTCTCTAAACCCTTCCAGGTGTTTTCATTTGCTTCATTCCATACCATTGTTGTTGTCATGTTACAAAAGAATGATGAGGGCCATGAACAACCAATGGAATTTTTTAGCAAAACCTTACAAGCATCTGAATTGAACTATGATTTGAACGAAAAAATAGGCTTATGCTCTTGTGAAAGCTATAAAATCTTTCAAACCCTATTTCGTTGGTGCCACTGTCATTACATATGTGCAAAATGTTGTTGTTAAAGACATCTTCAGACAATCAGAAACTACTGGAAGGAGATGCAAATGGATAAATCAGATCCAAGAATTCAATATTGATCTACAAATCACAAAGTTGGTAAGGGGTCAAGGTTTGGCAAAGTTAATGGCAGAATCCAATTTTGAAGTAGCACAGGTAAATCAGGTAGAGTTGGAAGATGCACAAATTAGCATTGAGATGTGTCCTTGGTATACAAATATTGTATATTACTTGAAATACATGAAATGTCTGGATAGTTTAAATGATAGTCAGAAGAGGACTTTAAAGCTTCAAATATCTATGTGTTACTTAATGGAGATTTATATTGGAAAAACAGAGATGGTGTTCCCTTATTGTGTCTAGATGAGTGTCAAGCATCTGTTGTTTTAAAAGATTTACATGAAGGCGTATGTGGAGGTCATTTTCCAGACACAACCACTGCTCATAAAATTCAAAATGCTGGTTATTATTGGCCCCAAATTTTCAAAGATAGTCATGCTTATATCAAAAAATGTGAAGCATGTCAAAAGTTTTCGGGAAAACTTAAGTATAATGGAGCCATTCCTCTCATACCCATGCATACAGAGGAACCGTTATAGATGTGGGGTATTGACTTCATAGGGGAAGTAGAAAATAAATCTAGTGGTGGGCATAAATGGATTTTGGTGGCTACTGATTATTTTACTAAGTTGGGTTGAAGTCATTCCCACAAGACAGGCTACCAGCAAAGTTGTGATAAAGTTTCTTTTGGAAAACATTTTGACTAGATTTGGGGTGCCCCGGAAGATTGTGGTAGATAATGGGATGTGTTTCTGATCCAATGAGTTCTTTGATTTTTGTAAAAATTATGGCATCACTTTGTCCTATTCATCACCTTACCATCCCCAAGGAAATGGACAAGTGGAATCCAGCAATAAAAACTTGTTGAATATTATCAAAAGGATGTTGGGTGATAATAAAAGAGCTTGGGATTCGAAATTGATATTAGTAGTATGGGCTGATAGAGTGACAGTTAATAAATCCACAGGATTCGCTCCATATGAGCTTGTATATGGCAAAGAAGCAAGATTACCCTTGAGTAATTTGCTCCCAGTTTATAAATTTGTTACAGAAGAGTTTTCAGAAGAAGTGAACTTTATGGGGGACAGGTTGATGGCATTGGTTGAGTTAGATGAATGTAGAAAAGAGGCTCAGGAAAGAACCATCTAGAGGCAATAGATGGTTAAGTCTTTACATGATAAAAGGGCTTGTGACAGAACTTTTGAGGAGGGAGAATGGGTACTCAAAGGGAATGCCAAAGACCAAGACAAAGGAAAACATGAAAAATTTGATGCACTCTGGTTAGGACCTTATATCATCTTTGAAAAGGGTGGAGAAAACTCATATTACTTGCAGGGTACTAATGGCGAATTGCTGGAATTTCCAGTCCATGCTCAATACCTCAAGCATTTCTTCTCTTGATGATTAGGGAGTATTTCTTGTATTATAGTAATATAGTTTTTCTCTTGTTTTCTGTTATATGTTTTCAATTTTCATTTTGGTCTACTTATCCAAAGATAGCTGAGATCTCACTATGCTCACATGGAGCATACGTCCCTAGAAAGAGCCATCGTTGGAACCCTAAAGTTTTCAAATTTTAGAGTTCTAGATTCATGCCAAAAAGCAGATTTTTATGTTCAATCATGTGTAACATATATAATCAAGTAGGTTCATTCAATTCTAACTTTCAGAGACCATGTCTGATGCATCCATCAAGAGGTCAGCTCAAGGTATGTATATGTTTCACAAATTCCATAATCAAGCCAGGTATACCTTTTCAAACCATAATTCTTTTTCATTTCAACACTATCAGGTCAAATTAATTATTCCTTTGTATTTCATGTATATCTAACGACCTACGTTTCAAATTTTGGATTCATATGAGGTTATTTGATATGTTTTCTAAAGGCAAATCTAAATACAACTTATCCAAATTTACAATATGCAATTCTAAATCCAGATCTTTCCAGTCGGATATTAGTAAATCATTTTGCAAGAGCATTATAGAAGAAAATGGAGCTACCCAAAAGAGGGAAAGCCTTTATCCCACATTGTTTGTGGGATAGTCTCTTTCAACGTTTAAGTCCAAAGTGACTCGCATGATAACTGTCAAAAGACAGATGGTTTTTGGCGTGAAGAGGGTTGAACCTAGTGGACCCCATGCATGTAGACACGCATCTTGAGGCAACCAAATTTTTATGACAGACTGGCAAGGATGGAGGCTAAAGATCTGATGGTCGGATGGATGATCTAACGGTGGTTGCTATACCGCAATGGGAAAGTGCATGACAGATACCTATCGCGGATCAGCGACAAAGCATGTGCAAAAAAGGCGAGTTAACGATCAAGCAGGTAAAAGGTGGATCAACTGTCATCGCTATACCACGATGGGAAACTGCTTGTCAGTTACCCATCATGAGTTGATGACAAGGTGGGCCCAAGTCAAATGGCAGGTCTAGCTGGCAAACAGGTGGATCCATGAGCAAACAGGTGGCTGACACATGGCACGGATGGACAAAGAGATAAAGAGTGAGCAAGTTGAAAGAGATCCAACGGTTGTTGCTATTCCGCAATGGGAAAGTGCACGACAGATACCTATCGCGGATCAGCGACAAAGAAGAGTCAAGGTCAGTGGTGGGTCCAACGGTGCTGAAGTGGCGGATGAAGTGGTGCCCAGATGGGCTCGCAAACCAATTCAGAAGTAACACATGGCAGGGCATAGAAATGAAAAGCAGAGATAAAGAGTTGGCAGGTTCGAGGGAGATCGACGGTTGTCGCTATACCGCGATAGGAAAGTGCATGATGGTTATTCATCGCAGATCAGTGACATAGCACATGCAATAAAGAATGGGATAAAGAGTGAGAAGATCATAGAAGATCTGACGGATATCACTATTTCATGATTGAAAGTTGCACAATCAATATCTATTGCAGATCGGTGACAAAGAGGAAATAGAGTGAAATGGTGGGTCCAGTGGTGCTGAGGTGGTAGACCGGGGGTGATGAGTTGGTAGTCAGGTGGCACATCATCAAATTCATAAAATGACTTATCAAACAAAACTTGGCCACATTAGATCTCTAAAAGGATTCACCGAAAGCATCAATTTCATCGACATAAAGCACATCAAAGAAATCAGAAGTGGTCCCTCCGATAAAATAAAAAGTATCAATGAAACTACAGAATTGATAAGACCTATGAACACCTCACCGAGGGAGGAATTTTGGTCGAAACAATAATACTAATTCATGGATATCATAATAAAGGGAAGTATTTTATTTTATTTTATTTAACAATCTTATTAGTATAAATTATTATCTTATGTCAATGAATGTTATATTTGCACATTATTTTCTTAAAAGAAAGAAAATACTTTGGTTTTATTGAATTATTTTAAACAAGTACTTATATAAAGATTATTGACTTCTAAACTAAAAGCTAAGGTGGAATATGTTTAATTTTCAAATCAAGGAATTTGGTTGGCTTATCTTGTGTGCAGGAGATAATGAGAAGATGATGGATATTTGCTGAGGAATTTTATCAAGGCGGAGAATAAAAGACACATGATTTAAGTATCATTTAGTATTTTTAAGGATTCTCATTTGTAATTAATTATTAAACCAAAGGGTGTGTCCTTTGGAATGTAATTGTCTGTAGCTTTCTCTTCTATGAATGAAAGGGTGTGTTCTTTCATATATGTCTTTTGATTGACATACTTAGGGGGAGTCATTCTTATCTGTAAAAGGGGGGAGAGTCATAATAATAACAGATTGTTGTAAGGATTGAATATCATTTTGTATTAGAGAAGTCTATAGGAAGAAGAAGTATCATTTTGTGCAAGCATAATGGAGTATCTGCAAGTGCAGCTTATGTATGCAATTATTTCTTGAAGATTAATATACAAGGTTCGTTGTTTCTTTTTCTAAATATTGTGTACACTTTTGTTTTGATGATTATCTTTATCCTCTTGATAAATCTGTTTATAGATTTGCTATGATGTGAATCACATAGTTGATGAGAAATTGTCTCTTGAGTTGATAAGAAATTTTGTCCACAAAGTGTCATATATATCCCTGGATAGAGGCACTGGTTTATTATTGATCTTTTAAGATTTTTATATGTATGCATTTAAGGTCCTTGATAGAGAAACATTCTTCCCAAATCCTATATGAACTGATCTACGCAGATTTCATTTAAATCCTAAAAGCAATTTCATTTTCAATATACATTCACAATCATTTCTTTTAAAAGCATTCGTTTAAAGCACATAATAAAGCATAGTTGCAGAACAATATTTTTCTAGTTGTGTAAACTTTCTAAAAGGTTTAAATCCACTATAAATAGCCTCTTTTATGCTCGAGAGGAAGGGGCATACCCACCTAGGTTCAGTGGAGCCTAAAGTGTAGAGGGATCTAGTCCTTGACTATCCCTGTTCATTGGCGAACGCTAATTGGACTACTTGAGGATTTGGAAAGTCTTTTGGTTTTTAAATCTTTGGTTTTGGGAACCAACACGTGGATGCTTCATGTTGTTGCCTTGTGTGTAACAATGTGTATGTTTTATGAGTTAAAAGAATTCATGCTCTACATATATCCAAGTGTATGCTTTATAACTTCAGTGGATTCATCTGGATGCCTCATGCTTTATGTATGCTTCTTGCTTTATGTGTTAAGTATGTTCACGAGTATGCTTCATTATTTAAGTATTCATTGTATGCTTCATAATTCAAGTGTATTCGTTTGTATGCTTCATGCTTCAAGTGCTTATTGTATGCTTCATGCTTCAAGGTATTCATTTAATGTATGTCTTATGACTCATGTGTATTCATTTGTATTCCTCATGTTTTGAGTGTATTCTTCATGCTCCATGGACAACATGTGTGCTTAAGTGAATTCATGGACACTCTACATGTTACAATGAACATCTTGTTAGTATATATTTTTTTAAATTAATTATGCTCTTAAAATGTTGCTCTTCTCTATTTCTTGGTTTTATACATTGAACACTCTCTATCCTGAGAATAGTTACTGCTAGATTTTTTGTGTAGGGATGATGTCACAACATCAATCCTCTTCTATCTATGATCCATCTTCTGAGATTCAACCATCAAATGGGTGACTAAGGAGTGGCACTTATTTGGGATAAGACATCTAAGGTTTATTTGGGAGCTAAACCTGTCAGACAATTCCTAAAGTGATCAGAAATGTAAGAGGGCAATTGAATTTTAGTTTTTATAGGTTTTTATCCCGACAAATTTGATTTTGAAGAGCAGGATCTATGTGATATTTCAGATGTTAAGCTTTTAAGAGGTTTTTTCTTATATATAACATTGTAAGAAATGATATTTCATTAAGATAAGTATGTTTGGTTATAGAAAAAGGCTTATCTATCCATCAGTGTAACTTACCCCAAAGAAGGCTTATTAGCAAAGCCATCGAGAAGACATGAGTTATCGGAGCAGAAGGAAATAAGCTATCCCGATACCCGATGGGTCTATCGGGAAGACATACACCGATATGTTCATAATAAAACACTATCGGGAAACAGTTACAAGCCATCGGGGTAACCTAAGTAATCGGGATGTGGCTTGACAGGCTATACCGATACCCAATGGAAACACAAAAGAAAAGGTTCATCGGGGAAGAAAAAACCATTGGTATGAGGTGATAAGGGCTATATCGATACCCAATGGAAACATCGGTAAAACACATGCCGATAAAATAACTCAGGACAAAAAGTTTTTGTGGTGCGAAGGAAATATTTCATCGAAAAAGTAATACCAATAAGCCATTGCAAAGTTAATTCAAACTGAAACCAGAAGCAACCTATATTTAATACTCTCAATTAAATTGGTGGCTCACACGAGGCTAATTGAGAACTCACTCAGGAAATAAAAGCACATGAATAGAGAATTTATGTTCATAACTCTTCACACAACGTATCTTCTTCAAGTAGATAACATAATTGAAGAACTAGGGATAAGAAATCTTTACAATTGCAGAAATGGAGGCCTCGAGTTCTTCAGGGAAAAAGAGAATTGATAAAGGGTCTGAGTCCACATCAAAAAAACCAAAAACATCAGAGACTCCTCCTACATGGAGATTGAACCAGGATATGATCAACCAAATGCAAGCACCAAGGCCAAAATCCAGAAGATCAAAACAAAATTTGCCTGTTAGAGATCAACTAGAGGACAAACTTAAGAGGGTCAGAGATGTGTGGACTAAGGTAAGGGGTTACAAACTTTTCTTGTTTCATTTCTTAAGATGGAATAGGTAAGTTCCAATTTGTAACCCGTGGATGACGAATTTAGGCAAGCTGGTTGTTCCAAATGTGTTTGTAAATATTTGACTGTTGGAAACTTTGGTTAGGAATTATGAATTTGTAAAGAGGTGCATACAGCTTCCAAATGATGATGTATTTATCAGGTTTAACAGAGGTTCCATAGATGAAGTTTTTAACCTTTACTTTAATCCTAATGTGCCCTTATCTTTTGAGAAACTGGAAGAAGAATTTGTGAAAATGGACACTGCTTATAAAGGGTGGAATCTCGCCTTTCATAAGGCTGAGAAGGGTGTTTTGACTGATGAGGATGGTCCCCCTTTTAGCATGGACATATTCAAGGATTACTTGCAGTATACTTACATGTCATGTGGACAAGTGAGGGTGTTGAAGTTCCAGATCTGGCCAACATTGGGCCTCTAGTATTAGCAGCTAATAAACAAATGTATGAACCAAGGCTCTTTAATTATGTTGCATATCTTGCTGAGAAATTACACGAGGGCTTCTTGGACCTCAGGGACAATAAGGAACCCACATTTCAGTTTTATTCATTGTTGATGCACATAATTTTGTTTTATGGAAGACATCAGGGCATGTGGCCATTGAGTCTACGATTGAACACAGTAGACAGGAAAGGAAAACAACAACCTGTACAGATGTGGACATTGGTATGGGACTCACGGTATGGAAGATCAAATTACATTAAGTTTGAGGAATGGATTATAAAACCGTTATATCAAATTTTCGGTGTCCCATGTGAGGGATCAATTTCACTTGAAATTAAGAAATTTTGAAGACCTGATGCCTTTGATGATGGGGGTTTGGTGATCCACAACTGGGCTGATTGGCTAGTGCATAAGGAATTCACTTGTTTTAGAATTTATGGCTTTGAAGGACACACTTATCTACTGCCAAAACTTATACCAAACAGAATTGCCTATTTGGAAATTGTGAGGCAGTTAAGTGTATCAAATGATAAACATTTTGCAAGCATGCGCAAACAATTGTTTCTGCCTAGAACCCTTAGTTTTGGAGATTTTACTATTGTATCAACCAAGGCCTATGAGGTCATTGACAGAAAGCTAATTGAAGAATACAATCTGTTCAAATTTACTTCCAGAGCTAATTATGACCCCAAAGGATGCATAGGTATGTGCAAGAAAGGACAAAGCTTGGGAGATTATGTGCACATTCCTGTGGAATCAGAGGACTTGTTTCGAAATATGGAAGAGGAAGAAGCCCAATTGGTTATTGATAATTTGAATAAAGACCTAGAGGAGAACAGGCTGAGATTACAAGAAATGGAAGAAAAAGAAGAGGAAGGTGAAGAAGAATCAGAGGATACTGAAACCATATCCAGACAGCAGGAACCTGATATTATTGAGGAACCAGACTTATAGGAACAAGTTATCATCAGGTTAAGTATTCATAGTGATCCTCGGTATGATGCCTATTTAGCTTTTGTTTCAGGTGATGTATTTGTTCAGTCTAAGGAATTTAAATATTTTCTTTATCATTTCAAAGCCAAGAAGTTAAGGGACTCTGTCCCTAATATTACCCCTGAAAATGAAGCGGAGTTATTGAGAAAACTTAAGGAAGAGATTGATGTAGAGGTCACAACTATGACCCCTCATAGAGGGAGACAACTTTTAATTGAAGTTAGTGTTATTTTTTTCCCAGGATGGGACTTAAGTGCATCTTTCATTTTTGACAATATGTTGAAATTAGAAAATAAAGAGTTCAAATTAGATATCCAGGGAGTTCAAGATGTTTTTATTGGTTCAAGATTTGATCAAGACGAGGAAGCTCTACGGTTATGGGCCCTTTACCCTCCTAACAAAAGACAAAAAATCATTGATATGGATAAGGCCGTTGGGCACATGATTAAATTGAAGGTAGGTGAAGTGGACCCTGTTATAACAGCAAATATGGGTATTGATCTTTCACGGTTTAATAAAGCACAATTAATCAAGGTGATAAAAGAGAGAGATCAATATAAAGGTTTATATGAGGGATTGCTAAGAGGAGGAGGTCAACCACTGCCAATTATTCATGATGGATCCCAAATCAAAAAGAAATATGAAGAGTTATTACAAGAAAATAAGAGGATTCAAAGGAAAATTCAATGTGTGAGATCAGACACTTCCTCTGTATTGCTAACAAACAAATTTAATAAATTGTTGATACCTCTAGGAGAATTTTGGATTGTATATCAGAAGAACATGGACACTACCCTGTCCCATCATTAGATCTACAACAGGTTGGGAACATTGCAACATGATAAGAGGATGGCAGGTGCTAATAAAAAATCGATTGAAGAAATACAGGGTCTTATAGATGCACATGAAAGGTTTGGAGAAGAATTGAAGAGTGAATTTGATGAATGTAAAGAAATAACACAGTATGGTTTTGTAGAGTTGACAGATCAGAATGGAGAAATCAAGGATAAAGACAAGTGGCTCTTAGAATGTCAGACCCTTCTCAGTGTTTCTCTTGATGTTGCTCATTCTGATGGTTTGGAATTGACAAGGACTATGGAACAGATGGAAAAGTTCATCACATGGGAGATTGTTGTTAGGGACCTAATCCATGATGCAGACACCTATAAATCAAAAGAATACTTGAACCATATTCGAAAATGTGGCGAGGTCCTTGGAGATTAAAATTATTTTAAAACATTGCAAACTGTTGTTTTCAAGTGCTTTTATGTACTGTGTCCAGTAGTTAAGTTAGTTTTAGTCTGTTAGGATAGTTTTTAGGTAGTTAGTTTCTAGTTAGTTTTTTGTTAGTTTTAATTTTAATGAAAGGGTATGTCCTTTCATCTTCTTACTGAATCCTCATCCATATATAGAGGATCTTTTAGGAAAAACATATGACATAATTTCTTTATAGTTTTTATCAAGACAATCTTTCATGCTTTTCTTATGAAGTCGTTGTCTGGAAGTATCAATTTGGTGGATGATACATGCAGAAATCAACTGGTTTAAGTATTATATTTTCAATATAAAGATTTAAGTGTTTTTATTTCATTATGGTATCTATCTTTCAATTGAATTTACTATTTCCTCAGATAAATTTATTTACCTAGATTGTTTCATTGTGCAGTCTTATGTTGTTGTGATTAAGATTGATTTTTTAGTTTGAATATCAGTTTGGAGGATTGGTTGACAAACTTCAAATTGTCTTATTGGTCTTTCATAGTAAGGTTAAATTCAGTAAGACTAACTGGATGTTATATTTTAATTGCAACTCATATAGAAGCCTTTGAAATGATGGTTTCATTTCATTAACAAGTATTGAAAAATGTCTTTAAGGTTATACGTAGAAACTCTTATTTGAAATGGTATGAAATCAGTAAGGAATTAAGGCAGTGGTCTTTTGTTGATTTTATATATTTGAATCAAGTATTTTTCAGAGTGAGCTTCATTAAGGAAATATATTTCTAAATCATACAATTATCATTTTATAAACATTCATTTACAAGTAATAGTTACAGTTTTTCAGATAATAAAATCGGGTTCAAGAACAATTGTCATCTTGGAGCTATAAGGTTTTCTAAATTTGCTATAGAAACGTTTCACACCAACAAAGTGGATTGGGTGATAAAGTTTACCTGCCTAGGTTGAGCGAAGCCTGAAGTGCAAGGGAATTTGGTCTGCAACCATTCCCGTTTATTGGCCAAGACCGATTGAGAGATCATTAGGAGAAGTAGCAATACTCTGTGATTTCCAATCTATGGTTTTGGGAACCAACACATCCCATGCTTTATAATATACATATATTCACATGTATGATCCTTGTTCAAATCATGCCTTAAATATATTCATGAAATTATATTTTCTAATTTTTTTTTCATTCTATTTCATTCTTAATTGGTTTGATAACTTGTTATATGTCTACAAACTATTGTTATCAGAATTGTGAAAGAACAGGTTGGGGAGGATAAATATAATATCAATATCCAGGTTGCTTGTACTGAGAAGGCTCTGAAAAGTTTCATGAACCACAGTCTTGAGGTCCTAAAAAAATTTTCACAGAATATGAATGCCTTGGTGGATCACTTAGAGAGGAAAAATCAAGATAAGAACTTGGTAATCATTGAAGATGCACCAACCTCCAGCTCCACCCATCAAATTTCCAGGTGAAGGACTAGGCTAAACACCACTGAGATGGAGACCAAAATGAAAGACATCCAACTAAAACAGGAGAGCAATGATCTAAGGGAAGCGGCCAAAGCGATGATGCTATTGGTTCAGAATGCTGAGGAGTCTATAAAAGTGTTCAATTGATATGTAATGCTAGGTTTTGGATGCCAATTTCTTGTTGGCTCCTTGCTATCTTTTTGTCCTAGATGTTGGTTTTTGTGTTGGTCTTTTGCAGCTGTTTTGTCTTGTTTCTTTCATGCTCATCTTTTGTATTGTAAGCGGGTTTTGGGTCCCTTAAAACCTATTTTTTCTTAATCAAAAACAAATTTGATTGATAAAGAGGGAGAAACCAACCTAGTGGAAAGTCAAAGAAATGAGTCTGAAATTGTTGGACTTGAGAAGCACTTTAAAAATAAAACACTCTCGAGGTGGGCAATTATTTTTAATACAATGTTTACTGTTTTAAGTTTGTTTTATTTCAGTAGATCTTCGTATGGTTCATTCTTTTCTATCTTCCATTATCATGCTTATTTGATAACTTTGGATGTACCTACCATGGGAGGGAGATTGATGCTAGTCCACATGGTTGGATCTGAGAATATTGGTCAATCTGCCTTTGCTAGGTTTGAGGCAAAACTTCAGGTATTCCTTTTCCTTATTATCATCATTCATTGTGCACAACATTTTTATATCTAAGGTCAGATTGCAGACATCCATTTTGTAATTCAGATATTTATAACACAAGCATATCACACACACAAAAGCTAAATGAACGTTACTGAATAGAGAATTCCAAACCACAATATTAGAATTACATCTCCTCCAAAATGATATTTCTCTAAACTTAATAGAACCCGTACATCTAACTTTCATCTCCTCATTTGGTGAACGCTTTAAATTTCTTTTGAAAGATGCCATGCACTATATATACATATTTCTTTAGTTAATAATTGCAGAATTTATAGCTAAAATGCATATACTTTTATTTATTTCTAGTGTTCGGTATCACTTTTCTTTGGCAATCATCAAGGAAAGATTAATGTTTCAAGGTTTTGAATCACTATTTTTGGCAAACATCAGGATAAGTTTATTAGTTTCTAAGGTTTAGATCACTTTGCTTGGTCAATCACAAGGATATTTTGTTATTGGATTGGAGAAAAGTTAAAATATATATACAACTAATTATTTATATAGTTTACATGATCTTTTGTTGCCCTAGCATGAAAGATAACAAGAATTCCTTGTATTTTTTTTATCATTTGAATTCATTATCGACTTTACAACTAAATCTAGCCTAAAGTTCAACTCTCATAACTATTTGGGTTGTTAAGATGTTTTTATATTTTCACTACCTATGTTATACAATTGGGAATTATGAC
Organism: Cryptomeria japonica; assembly: GCF_030272615.1. NCBI lineage: Eukaryota > Viridiplantae > Streptophyta > Pinopsida > Cupressales > Cupressaceae > Cryptomeria > Cryptomeria japonica. Next base: position 313,926,450 of record NC_081412.1, on the reverse strand, counting down.
CCTCACATTCACAATTCACGGCCAACATGTGCCTTAATCAATACTCAAAATATTCATATGCAAACCCAAATCATATAAATAATAAATGTCAAATCGACCTAAACAAATCAATTCAGTCACCTAATCAGTGTCTCCTACTCCCTAATAGATAATGGGAGATCAATTACACAATCTACAATATGCAACAAACTGCTACAAACCTTAAAAAATGAATCATTAGCTCACTACATCATGGCCATGGATATTGGAGGATCCTCTTGGAATGGTTTAATCTTCTTAAATTACATTCCATAGTTGAACTATAAGCTTTAGTAAACACTCTTGTCCAAGAACTCCCACACCATGACTTGACCAAAGGTAACTTAGGTAACTTTATCAATCACAAACATGTAATGAAATTATAGAAGTCCTTAACACCCAAGGCTGATCAGAACATGAATAGACTCTTCAAGCTTTTCACCATGGTTGTATATCCTAATTCGCCATACGAAGTTAGATCTATCTCCCCTTACAACCAAAATGCAACACTTTCCCACCCTTACATAGAAAACTATTCAACTCTAACTCTCACGTGCAAGCTTCTATCATGTCCCCGCCATGACAACTAGACTCACACAATCTCTAATAAGGGAAAATTGTCTTGTTTCAAGACTTCACAATTTTCTATAACTCAAATCATGCCCAAACATCAATCTAACCCTTTGTTAATGCAAAGAATGATATACACAGCAATCAAGGTATATATCATTGTCTTTGAGGAGTGGTCATATTATCAACTAAGGCAGCAACCTTATTATTAGTGTTGCAATCTCAACCTTAGTGGAGCAGTGATCTCTATTGTGTGTTGAAAATTGTAGCTAGCTCGATACCTGACTATTGAATTTTAATGTTGTCAATGACAATTAAAATTCCTATGTATTACCTCTCATTCAATCTGAATCATACCCCAAATGCTAAAAGTGAACCAACAAGCACCACAGTAATTGGCATGCATATTTTTTTAAATCAATCTTCATCAGAATTCCAACGGCCGCACAACTTTTCACCAACGGCCCAACCGTCGGATCAACAGCATCCTTGTCGATGCAAAGTTTCTAGCAGGCATTGGAATTGCGACACCAATTGAAGAAACATCCGACGAGGATGTTGTATGTCTGACGATACTTTCTTGTCGGACGGTTGTCATAGTTGTAGAATTCTGATGATAACACAACTTTGTACCGACGGCCAAACCATCGGATCAATAGCATCCTCATCGGTGTAAAGTTTCTAGAAGGCGTCGAAATTAGGATGCCAATTAAAGAAACATCTGACAAGGATTTTGTATGTCCGATGGTACTTTCTTGTCGGACGGTCATTGTATTCATAGTCGATGCATATTCGTGGTGAGAATCGAAATTCCGACATACATCCGATGATATTTTTGGTTGGAGGAGCGGTCATGACCGTCGTCGGAAGAGTTTAGGATGTAGTTGGAATTCTGATGTTAGATGGCATCGTTGGAATGTTCGACGATGATTTTTTTGATGGCTTCATTTGTCGGTAGTCCAATGAAAAGTAGTTGAAATATCGATGATAGGTCGTCTGAAATCAGCCCCAAATGTACTAGTGAGTTACGACATTTTTAATTCTCTGTTGTAAAAATTAAAAAAATTCAAAGCATGCATGCAACTTTCACTTAAATTAATTTAGGTTGATAAATTAATCTTGCATACATGCAACTCTCATCTAGATTAATTTAGGTTGGTAAATTAATCTTGCATACATGCAACTCTCATTTAGATTAATTTAGGTTGGTAAACTAATCATGCATTCATGCAACCTTCATCTAGATTAATTTAGGATGGTAAATTGATCTTGCATTCATGCAACTTTAATCTAGATTAATTTAGGATTATAAATTCATATTGCATACATGCAACTCTCATCTAGATTAATTTATGATGGTAAATTAATATTGCATTCATGCAAATTTCATCTAGATTAATCTAGGGTGGTAAATTGGACAAGTTTCACATAGATTAATCTAAGAGGTCAAAGAATCAAAATTTTGATGGATTAATTTTGATGGTGATTTATAGTTCTTGAGCCTCTAACATTGTTGGCAACTCTGTGACAAACGCAAGTCAAAGTTTAAAGTGCAAACTCCTAATTTATTTGCAGTCAAAGCATTATACTTAAAACACTTATTTGTGTTTTGTAGCTTAGAGAACATTTCAATTTCTAAAGGTTAATGAAAAAGTGTTTTCCAAGTTTTCTTTTAGATGTTTTGCATGCTCTAACCTTTAGAGGGCTTGCCTCCTGAGTAACCTATAGGGCTAGGTGAGAGGGAACAACCCAAGTGGTAATGGGCTAAGGCCAAGCTTTTCCGAACCACTATAAATAAATGTGTTTGTGATGAAATTTGCAAGCGACGGGTGCCAATGTGTCATACCGACATAAGTCTCCCTCAGTGTCAGTGTGGCATGTGTAAATTTGTAGAGTGTAACGTCTACATCATCGGAGGCCTCCATAACAGAGTGAAACGCCCCATGTATGGCCACCCAAATGGATGCCTAAACTAAAAACTTTGTGGTTAGAGACCAAAAACCTTCTAGTTGTTGGTACAAGAGGTCGGACCTCTGATGATGTCTCACATTCTTACGGCTCTTAGTAGATTTACAAAGTTTGCCATGGCGAGTTCTCATGAGAACTGATGCTTGGCTCCCCTGGAGAAGTGAGTGTCATGGAGTGGATCCAATGGGGTAAAGCATCTAAGTATCCACTTTGAGTAAGTGTAGTTGGGAAACCAAGTGAGATCCAATAGCTATTGTCCTTTCCAACCTTAAGATTTTTTGTCGAAGGTGAATGATTGTCTTGTGTCAAAGTCAAACAAACATTTTGTCTTTCGTGCTTGTTAAAAGTTGAATCAAAAACTATTCTCACAGGTGGTCATAAACAACCTTGGTTTTCAAAGTTCAAACAAATTCCAACAAGTCAAACACAAGTTTCAAATCAAAACAAAGTCCAAACAAAGGTCCAAATTTTGTCCAAGTATTCATCCAACATTTCAACATGGCTTGTCAAAACATTGGAAATCCTTGTTTCAAAATTCATGTCACTTAGGTTAGGTTTTGCATAGTTCAAACCCTAGGTTTTAGGTCACATAGACATTACCTTTCATTTTAGCATCCTCATTTTGCACTTAGGTTTAAAATCACTTCCCTAAGTCTTCATTTCATTGTCATACCCAAGCTAGGTTTTCACTTAGGTGACATTTTTGCATTATCATTGTCATACTAAAATTAGCTCTTTGCCTAGGTTGCATTTTACATTTCCAAAGTCATTGGTCCTCACATATCCATATCACATTGGCTTTATCATTGCATATTCCAAACCCTAGTCTTGTCTTAGCTTGATTATGTCTTATCATTTAATATCTCCAAGTCATAATAAATCTTGACATCATTTTCATATCATATTTTGGGTTCATATCCCTAGGTCATTGTCATTATAATTGTCCTTTTGCATTATAGTCTCAAGATTTAGTTTTTCCAAACTTGAAAATTTAAAACTTTAGATTAAACCCTAAGTCATTGTTAGGGAGTCTTGACCTTGTCCAACATTTGTCCTTTTATCATAAACATCATTTTGTCAAACCTAGCTTAGTATTACAAGTGTATAGGTGAGACATTGTCATTTTGTCCTTTGTCCTTTTAAGGGTCACATATTTAGGGTTGCATTTTAAAGTTTGTCCAAATCTTCAAAAACAACAAAAAACATAGGTTGCATTCCTGCCCCAAGTTGCATGTTCATATCCCAAAGCCATACTTAGTTGCATATCATTGTCATTCCAAAAATTCAAAAAAGACAAAAAAACATAAGTTGAATTGTCAATAACCTAATTTACATTAGTTGCATACATCATCCTTTAAATCAAAAGTCCCAAAAATATTGCATAGTGACATGTTTATTGAAACAAGATTCTAAGATCCTATGATGCAACTAAGTTTATCACATCAATCGATGATTGGACCAATGAATAACACAATGCAATCAGTTTTAATCCAAGGCAAACATAGTTTTATCCAACCCAACAAGGCAATATCAGTCAAACATTTTATAATGAAACATGTATCCAAATACGAAAACTAGTGGAGAAACTAGCTCAAGAAAAAGAGATCTTGGAACAAAAAGTGAAAAATAATGAAAAGATTAGATCCTAAATGTCCAAAATATTTCAAAATTTTCAAGGTCCAAACCCAAACTTTGAGCCAATTGATGTAAAAGCTCTTATCAAACGATCAGACATACAAATTCTCATCTCTCAAATAGATATTTTGAAACAATTTCAAGCAACAAACACAAATTTCAATCAAGTCCAAAATCAAAACTTGTTCAATCAAATCTCGAATCAACAACATATCCAATAGAAAAAACCAATGGTTCAACATATCCCACAACAACAACCAGTAGTTCAACATTTCCAACCAACATAGCCAATGGTCCAACATGTCCAACTAATACAATCAACTATGAAATTTCAACAATATGCTCAACCAACTACAAAATATCAATAATTAGTTCAACCAACTGTGGAGTATCATCATTAAATCCAATCAACATGTCAATATCAACATCTACAACCAAAAATTCAAAAACAAGATTTGTGACACACCAAGCCAAATTTTAAACATGTCAAACCAATTCAAAAAAGTCCCAAAACAAGTCCAAAATCAAAACCTTGCAAGGATTCAAGTGCATCTCCAAAGAAAGGTATCTCTATTAAAAATCTCTTAAAGAGAGTCCTAAGTGATTTTTCTCAAGAAGATCAAAATCATGTACCTATGTCTAGCAATGGCCCATCCCTCCATAAAAAAATTGACTCTCCAATAGCATCTTTTGCTACACCTTTTGAAAATTTGAAAGAACCTCCCATATCATCCTCATCAAATGATACATCAAATAATGCATTCTCCCAAGGGTTGTCTGCAACAAAAATACAAGATAATATATGTCTTTATACCAATCCCTTGTACTATTCAGAAATGACAGATCCAATACCACCATGTGCTTCATTTCCCATCAAACCTATTTCAAAATAAGTCATTCAAAGCCCATTTCCCGCATGTCAAAGAATTGATTCCTTGCTATAATCCCTCATTTATATCCAAAGTCCAACCCCATGTCAAGAGGATGATTTGGAGCATAAAGAAATAAGTCTTGAAATGGATCAAGATCAAGACCCTAAAACTTTTCTATTGCATACTACATTTGACCAAGATCTCATTTCCTTTGATGATCCCCCTATAACTATCCATCCTATCCAAAATCTCATTGACATTCCACTTCCTAAGCAAGATCAAGATATCCCTTCCATCATTTCTAATGATCTCATTGAAAGTCAAGAGCAGAGTACCTTTAAAGAGGAATCTAATGATCTTCCTCCTTGTCAAGATCAAAGTATTCTTTTAGCTTCATGTCCACCACAAGAAGCTATTATCCATTTATATCCTCTACAAGGTTCCTTTTTCCCTCCATCCCCATATCCTAATCCTCCATATATGCTCCAAAATCTCATTTCCTTTGATGACCCCATTATTCCTCCAATTCCATCTCATGAAGAGCTTGTCATTGATCCTGATCCCCCTCATGATTCTAACATGTTGGTGCAAGATGTTCATGAATCCCTTACATGTACAATGGGTTCCTCCACTTTGGTCCAATTTGATCCACTTCATGATCCCATCATTTTTTTATATTAGATCCACCTCATAATGGACTCACATCTTCTTCCCAAAGAAAAGACTATCCTACATGTAAAAATATTTATAAAGGCAAAGGGGTAAACCTTCATGAGCAAGAATCCCTCCATGTTAAATAAAATCTTAATGGTCATGGCTTCAGTGACGTTCCTCAAGACGTTGGTATCCCTCCATCAAAATCCAAATATATCCCTTCCCCTTCATCCCTTCCATCCATTTTAGGTCCTTATATCCCTTCATCCCTTATGCAAGGTCAATAAAGGCACACACCTTTGAGCACCTTCTATCAATACAAAATACCTCCATATCATTATTATCCATCCATACATTCCTTTCCCTCTTGAAGCAATCTGGATGCCAATTATAAAAGTCATAAGTCCAGCAATCCACATGCATTCAAGCATCAACATGTCCAATCTAATCGACATGTCAAAACAAAGAAAAATATGATCCAAAAAGAAAAAGAAAAATCCAAAAGGCCACAAAGGCCCATTGCTCAAAAAGAAGAAAATTCAAAAGCTATATGGGTTCCTAAATCTCTTGTGCAAGCAATGCATTCCAAGGGACCACAAAAGCATGAAAAAATAAAAACAATGTGGGTTCCTAAGCAGCTCCTTAAAGCACAACAATATAAAGAAGAATCCAAATTGGTATCCAAAATTTCTATTCCTCCATTCAAACATTTCAAATATATTCATCCATTTCCTCATTCATCCATTTTGGGTCCATATGTCCCAAAATCCCTAGTCTTTCCCCCATCAAAATCTCAATATCCAAAATCCATTTTTCCTCCATCAGTCTACCACCCCTCAAGGTGTGTGCCAAAATTGATCTTGCCAATATTTCCATCCACTCAAACACAATTCTTCCAATACCCTATCCATTATCCAATGCATATTTTCCATCCTTCCATCCCTCTAATCCAATCTTTTGTATAGATGTTGGCCTTGGTCTGATATAATTTCTATGGCATGATCCTACCAATGTCTTTGAGCATACTTTTAATAGTCATGGTCCATTGCAGCACAAATTTTCAAGGCTACTATCCAAACACCAAGATGATTGAATCTTTCCATCCCCTATCATGTCTCCATTTTCTGCTAAAAAGTCAAACAAACAAAAAAGAGTAAAGAGAAATAATTCATCCTCTGGTGAAACCCTGGCAAACAGGCACCTTGGGAAAGTGCCATGATGAAAACCTAGAAAACAGGCATCATGCGTAATCTATGAACTTCTTGCATTCCACACTTGGGGGCAGGTTTCATTATCCTATCATCCCTCATGTCCATATTCCCTTTTCCACCTTTGATCTTGACAAGGCTGAGGATCTTCATGAATATCATGCATCCTGTTCCCAACTTTTAGTCTACCATAGCTTTTGGTCTTTATCCATTGGCTTATCACAACCTTTCATCCATATTCCTTGACTTATTGCAACCTTCAGTCCATATTCCTTATCCTATTCATGTTCATTATCCATTCTTGATCTTGGTTGTCCTATCCATATCCTATGACTATCCATACACTCTATTTCGTCCCTTGATCTTGATCTGACATAAGGACATAAAATGTAAACATGGTTTCAAAAACCTCTTTAAATGCTCCTCATGCCATGTCATTTCTTTACATTGTCATATCCAATCCCCTATCCCATCGTGTGATAACCCTTGGAAATTGAATCTGCTTTGTCTCTGTAATAAATGGCTTCCATTTTCCCTCTATCCACCAACATTTCAGCAAGATTATTTATCCATTCATCATATTCCTTTCCTTGTTAGACACTGGGGGAAAAATCACTAAAAATCAAATAAAGTCCTGAAAAAATAAATTAAAAAATTGAAAAATGACCTAAAATAATCCCAAAAACATTCATAAAACGTCTTGAAATAATCCAAAAACATTGTAAAATGTCCTGAAAAAGGTACAAAAAATCAAAATGTTTAAAAAACCCCTAAAAATTGGAAAACATCAAAATCTAAAAACAATCATTTCATTCCATCAATAAATTGGACATTTTGTATATGGACAGACATCAGACAAAAAAACACAATAAAACATTGTGCTTAGCAAATCACACATTATCAGATGAACTGTTCAACCAACCAAGCATTCAAATTGATTGAACTTGTCCTATTAATTAGCAATATCAACATCGGTCCATTCTCAATATTATCATGGGTCTTATACATGGTGTGGTATACTTGAAACCAGACTGTGTCCTGTCTTAGACGGGGTACTGCATTCCTTGAAACCAGACGGCATGATCATCCTTTCAATAAAACATTATCACTTTTGACAACAAAGATCAAAATGATTGTTTGACTTGTTTGAATTGCAAGTCTTATGCTTTTATTGATTTTTCTTGGATCATGTTCCTATGTCGCTTGATGATGTCACTGAGTGACTTAGAGTGGTCAGGATGGCTCAAGATCATTTTTGTTTTGTTTTCTGTTTGCGAAATATTTCATAAATTTATGGGGCACGTATGTCTTGGATTTCTATGATAAGTGTGTTTTCTTTGTGAACGTCGCACATACCTCGACCCTTGACACGCGTAATGTCTTAGGATGGTTGAACCATTCCTTGTCTGTAATGTGTCTTTTTTATGCAAAGATTGCATTATTGCCCTGGCCTTCATTACCATGGTGCGCCGCATCCGTTTTGTCATATCAAATAAAGGTTCTCACCTACTATTTGCATTTGTGAAAGCAATATTTCATCACACTAATCATTCTTCACTTCTCACTTGCATTTCTTCTAGCTAACATTTCTTCTATCCCATCAATCATTCTCATGCTATATATTCTATCTGATTAATCGATAATTTCTTCATTTGGTATCAATCACCCCTTTTTCTACAATCCATTAACATTCTTCCCTTCTTATTAACATTTTTCTCTTTCATCGTGTTTTCTCTAACATATTCTTCTCTTCTTTCGAGAGATCGTTTATTTCTTTCATACATAAACAATCTCTCGAGGGGGCATCTTACCTCCATCCTGTCATCTAGTGGGGCATGATTTCTCAATTTTTTCTTTGAAACAATGCTCAGAATCGCATTGTCTCAAAGAGGGGCAAAATGTTGACACTAAAAATTGTCCTAAGTCTTCGATGACACTTTTCACTAACCTTTTTCGTCTAAACTGATTAAATAGTTTTAATTATTTAATTAGTACTAATATTCTTCTAGTTTCCTATAATTAAATAATTCTTAATTATTTAATTATTGTGCTTCTAAACTATTAATTAAATAATCTTCATTATTTAATTAATATTCATCAATATCTCTTTCTAATCAATTAATCTTGATCTTAATCAATTAATCCTAACTATTCCTCTTTGATTAAATAATTCATTTAATTATTTAATCCCTTATCTTCTCATTTGCTTTCTTCTATCTTCATCCTTCCTCGAATGGCAGCTTTGTTGTGCACCCAATCTCATCTATTGATTATTTTCAGTCTCAAATCAATCTTGGCCATCCAATCAATCCTAATTTTTCTATAAATTGAGCTCTCATTGCTCATTTTCAACAACCACATTTCTAGTATCCTTACGATGTCAATTTTCTATCATCTTGCTTTCAAATATAGTTGCTTTGTAGGTGAGATCCACAACAATTTGAAGGAGAAAGAAGAACAATGGAGGTCAATTGAAGGAGATTTTGTTTGGTTTTCTTTTCTTGCTTACATCTTATCTTCAATGAGAATAAAAAGGTAGGTAGAATAAAATATAAAGCATATTACCCATATGAGTGGGGATTTTTATTTATTCCAAAGTATTTATTCCTCAAATACATTTAAATCAAACTATATAAATAAGGCATAGACTATAAATTAAATAATCTAAATGGGAATTAACCATTAAATAAATCAAAGCTCATAATGCAATTAAACATTAAAAACTAAATAAACTAAATAAACTATCAACAATAAATAAACATAAATAAATAAATATCAAATAAATTATCAAACCTCAAATAAGGATCAAACAATAAATATTAAATAGATCTTAAACAACATAAAATAAATAAACATTAATTATCAAATAATTGAATAATCAAAAGCCAATAATTTAATATATTAAATTAGACATTATTAGCTATAGAATCACACATCAAGGATCAAATAATTAATCTAAACATAATTTAATCACATAATTAAATAAACTAGCACATACTACATACTCACGAAGCCAAGAAGACCAAACTGACTGACTAACATGGCAGATTACGCCACGACACTGACAACTCACAGTAATCAACTTAGACCTAGAGTAGGTGAGGGGAACTTGTTTCATCTCCAAACCACTTATGCCATTAGGATTAAAGACACACTTAGACCTATGGAGCCAGGTGGAGTCAATGTCTAGTACCTGCAAATCCTGCAACCACAAAATGATAATACATCTATACATATACATATAAGGCAAGCAAGTGATAGAGATTCGCAACAACACATCCCGCTCACAATGAGTGATGAGACGTTGTCTCTTCCACGAAGACATACAAAACAATGATCAAACACTTCATACAAACATCTCATCATATACATCCATAAAATAGGGTTGGCACATCTATAATATCATCAAATGCATAATCCATCATAATCCATCATTACAGTGAGGCATGTAAAACCACCAAGCATATGTATATATATAAAATCCATCAAATCACATGATAAATAATTATAGTACTATCATCCATAAAAATCATCAAAGTAGCATAAGTCCACATACATCAAGCATTATAATGAGTAACTGAAACACCATAGATTCATGATCATAATCCCAAAACATCATAAAGAGTCTAAATAGGTCTATCGTGCATAAGATAAAATTCAAGTCAAGGGTGGACACTACATCTTTGGAGGATCTTAATCCTCCCAATCTTGATGGGGAGTCTTCTTCCACTTCAGATGGAAATAATGATGATGAGGATTCACATTTCTCTCATAGTCATCATTCAGAGGTTGATAATTATCCCCAAACTCTCCAGCCTCAATGCCTCTTTGGGCTCAACAAACATTTGATTCAGCAAGAGATTGTCTTGATGATCCATCAGATACTAGAAGAACAAGGTCACAATTTGAGAAGGCTCCACATCTCTTCATTGCTTCAGCTTCTGATCCACAATCTTTTCGAGAAGCTTCAGGTGTTCCCGAGTGGGATGCTGCAATGCAAGAAGAGTTTAATTTTTTGGAAAGGAATCACACATGGGATTTAGTTCCTCTTCCTAAGTGAAGTAAAATTGTTTGATCCAAGTGGAACTATCAAACAAAATTTGCAGCAGATGGGTTGGTTGATGAGTATAAGGCTTGCTTTGTACCAAAAGGTTTTTCCCAAGTTCCAGGGGTTGATTACTCTAAGACTTTTGCTCTAGTTGCTAAGATGAATTCCATCCAACTTGTCCTTGCTATAGTTGTATCCCATCATTGGGAAGTTCATCAAATGGGTGTGAAGAGTACATTTCTTCATGTTGACCATCAGGAGGAAATCTACATGGAGCAGCCATAGGGGTTTGTTCAAGATCCTTCACTTGTGTGTCGACTTCGAAAGTCTCTTTATGGCCTTAAATAGGCTCCTCGGGCTTGGTATGCCAAGATGGACTAATTACTTTTGATAATTGGTTTCAATCAGTGTCATTCTGATTCAAACATATACATTCTGTAGCAAGATGATACTCTCACATTTTTGGTTCTTTATGTTGATGGCTTTTTTATAACAGGGAGTCACTCATCCACCATCAAGGCAATGAAAAATGCTCTACATGATAGATTTTTTATGTCAGGCTTGGATCTTCTACATTATTTCTTAGGGATTGATATCACTTAGTCTTCTTCAGGTATCTTCCTTGGACAACCCAAGTATGCACTTGATATGCTCTCCATATTTCGCATGGTTGATTGTAAGCCTGCACCTACTCAATTTTTATCAGGGGTCAAATTTGAGGCTAAGTAATCTTCACCCTTGGTTGATGGCACTTTATACTGATAGCTTGTTGGGAGCCTCATCTACTTGACTCATACGAGACCCGATATTTCATATGTTGTGAGCTTGGTCTCTAGATTCATGCAAGAACCACATGAGTTGCATTGGAAAGTAGCTAAGCGGATTCTCCACTAAATTAAGGGTACTCACAATTATGGAATTCAGTATGCAGCAGGCGTGGATATTGACTTGGTGGGATATAAAGATTCAGATTGGGCGGGTGATTCTCAAGATCGCAAGTCTACTTCAAGGTATTGCTTCTCACTTGGTTTTGGTCCAATTTGTTGGTCGAGAAAGAAGCAGTCTACAATTGCTCTTTCATCAACAGAGGTTGAGTATTAAGGGGAAGTTAATGCCACCATTGAGGCTATTTGGCTTTAAAATATTCTCACTGAGTTTGGCATTCTAATAAGAAAGCCTACCATCATCTTTTGTGATAACCAAAGTGTTATACAGATCTCAAGAAATCCAGTTCATTGTTGGAATTTTCAGATTGTTGGCATTTTCCATATAGATTGCATTAATGATATGTTATCATTGATGTCAATTGAACCGGTGAATGATATTCATGATATTGTTGATGTTATTGTTGTTATTGCTATTGTCTTGTAACCGGTATGATAAACTTTAAGGAAGATGTTGTAAACCGGTAAATGGTAGTTTGTAAGTTGAATAGGTGTAAAGGGTTAAACCTTTCTATGTTATGTAACCGATAAACCCTACCGTTTGTTTTCTGTTAAACCCTAACCGATCAAGTTTGTTGGTTTAAGATCTAATATTGAGCAGTAATGATGGAGACACATGTGATCATTGAATGAGGATTAGTTCAGATTGATTTAGCACGTTTGTTATCTTGGAAAGGAGAAAAGTGGATTGCATCTAATGCATAGCACGTGATGAGTTACAAAGTCTAATGAAGCAGTTGGAATTTTCTTTAAGAATGTGAAGAGATTGTTATGATTTCTAATGGTCAAGATTGTACCGACTTGTTTGTAATCTCGATGATGAGAATTATGTTTTTGTTGTGTTACCGACCTAGTTGATTTGTATTTAAGGTCGATGATATTATTTTGTTAAGTGTTGGAAAATTTGACAAGATTGGGAGAAAACCAGTTGAGTGTGTGGTTGCCTAATTGGTGGATGGATCTTCAGTTTGAGTAAAGGCAGATTGAAGCTTAACAAGGATCTGATCAAGCAGATGTAGTGCTATTCAGACAGATCAAGAAAACCTATTGTTTTCTAACAATTACAGCAGAAATTGAAATCCCCTAACCGGGTAAGCTCTAACAAGCTTGGTTACTTTTTAAATCCTCTAACAAGGTTGTCCATTAGTTTGGATTCTCAAATCCTCCAGTGAGGTTACTCCTAATAGGGTATTGTTCTTTTCATCAAGGTGTGTGTGTAAAAAGTGGAATAAGTATCTGTAAGTTGTAAGACACAACACTTCAATTAAGTCGTTACATTTATGGTTAGACAGATATAAGCATGAATAATAAAACCATAACAAATCGACCAATTGCCTTCTAAAATATGTGAGTCTAGACTTTCTCTCGGATTTGTATAAGCAATACCAGTGACTAGACTACACCAAAAAAAAGAATTTAATCTATATGAGCATGATATTAAGCTAAATGGATGCAAGGTTATGCTAGATGGATGAATGGTAAGCTATATGAATTCAAGCAATCATAATTGAACTAAATATGCAAAAAGAAAAGCTAAGATGCAATAAACTCAAAAAAAAAGCACAATATCTCTAATGACTCCAGAGCAAAAATTGCATAATAATAATAAATCTCCAGGGTGTTTTGAATGAGAGATGAAGGTTGAATTTATAGAGAATCACAAGAGAGACCAACGGTTAAGATCAATTAGCAATTAGTGGTTGAGATTATTCAAGAAAAAGCACAATTTTGGATAATTGAAATAATTGAGAGATCATATTCAGTTAACCTTGAAATAGATTCCAATTATAGTTTGATTGAAATGCATTCAGATTATAAGTTTGAGCTTGCATTAGAGATATAATTCAATTAATTCCATGCACTTGAGATGAAAATAGGTAATTCCATGCATATTCTTTGATTTATTCAAGAAAAAAATCATTTCAATGCAACTGAATTTATTTTCTCAAAAGCTTTGAGTTCCAATTTTATAGAATGATTAAATTCTTTTAATTGCTTTTCTGATTTCAAGTTATCTCAATTTAGAAGAAGAAATAATATCTCAAGTTTGATTTCTCTTTCAATTCAATTCTTTTATTTTATTTTTAATTTAACTCTTGCTTTGCATATTGATTCCTCTTTTATGATAAATTAATTCTTTTTTATGATTAATGGCAAATTTATTAATTAATTAAATATGCTAGGATATTTAATAAATTAAATAGGATAATTGATCAAAATGATTTTCTTGGAATGATTTAATTAATTAAATAAATATTTAATTAATATAGAATAATTCACTTGTCATGTGACATTTAATGATTGAAAAATTAATTAATTGTGTGCTCAAAGTTGATTTAATTGCCTTTGGTTAGGACCTTGGTGATGTTGTCGAGATTAGGGGTCCAAGGTTTAGGTGACCATTTTTTGGGTATTACATTTGCCCCTCTTTGAATTAATGTGCGAGCAGTGCGTTGGTTCAAAGAATAGTTGATGTCTAGGAGATACCAGTTCTGAACTTGATTGATCACAAACCAGATGAAGAGCGAGGTGTTTAGCTTATTTTGAAGCGATGAAACTGAATAGAGTTGATTAAAGTGATATCGATCCCGAACTTGATTGAACTAGGACCGATGAAGAGAAAAGATACCAAAATTGAACTTGATTGATCAAGAAGCGGATCTTACAGATCTAGAACTTGATTGAACTAGACACAATGAGCGAAGATAAAAATTGATCTTGAACTTTATGGATCAAGACATGATGAGTGAAGACAAACTGTCCAGCTTGATTTGATGCGATAAAACTGAACACCTGCTTAGATTGAGCGTGTGATCAAAGATACTCTTTAAAATTTTGATTGAGTTTAAACGAATAATCATCTTGATGAAAAGCAATGAAACTGACTAACGTTAAGAGACTGACTCAGAAAAAGGCAAATATCAGCTTGATTTAAAGTGATGAAACTGATATGCCCCTAGCAATTGATTTGACTCAGATGAATGAGAAATCTCAATTTGATATGAAGCAATGAAGCTGAGATGCCCCTTAGCGATAAGAATTTGTTTGATTTTCTTTAGTTAAAAAAAAAAATTCTCGACTTTTGATGAAGATTTGAGAATTTTCTCGACTTCGAAGATGTGAGGTCATGAGTATGCCCCCTCGGGAGCGAAATCGAAAGATAGCGAGGGTACATGATAATTATAGGCAATTGTTGGCGATGATAATTATTTGAGCACAAAGATTTTGTCAGAGGAATATTTGATGATTTAGCGATCATTGATGAGAAATTGAGCGCAAATTGAAGAAAAGAATGAGCATTTGATGAAAGTGCTAAGTGGTCATAGTTGTGCGAAATTGATTAAAATAATGATCTCGGATTTCGATTTCGATCCCGAAAATGGAATCAAGACAGGCAAATTAGCTAAGGGTACAATTTCCATGTCCATCGGAGCAAGTTGAAAAATTAAGTTTTGGCTCTATAAGGAGTCCAAGTGTCATTTTCAATTCATTTTAACCATTCCAAGTTTGAAATTTGAAAAGCTCTCTGTGAATAAAAATGGTCATTCTGATCCAAGAGCACCGATTCGAGCGCCACAGACATCATAATCGACCATGGAACTACAAGCCAGTGGTAAGAGACTAATCTTGTGCCTTTTTATCTCATCAAATTTGATTTTTTATTAAATTTTTTGCTTTTTATGACGTTAAAAATTGATCAGTGTCGTTGTGTCGTGCGAGAGGATACTGTGTCTCGTACAACAAACTGTCTTTTTGTGTTTTGTCATTTTTGCCCATTAGATTTGTCATCTAGGACCTCCCCGCATATCGTACAAGTGTTTCCTTGAAAGACCATTTTATCGTGCGAGTGCATTTAGTTTATCGTACAGGAGTCTTTTGTCATTCTAGGTGCATTCCTGACTCGTACGAGTTTCTGCATAGACTATGAAATGTCGTATGGAAAACAGTGAGCATTTTTAAGTGTCCAAACATGAAAATTTGATTTTCTAATTGATGTATTTGGATTTGCATGATGTTTAATTTATTTTGTAGCTTAATTTGGATAATTTTATGATGCTCTATTGTTTGATTCTTGCAAATTTGATTGCCACATGTCCTATTTCAATGTGTTCATCCTCCTATAATGAGGCTAGCTCATGAGTTATCTGATATAAATAGAGCACATATTGACTTGTGTGGGTTTACCCACCTTTTACAGATGTCGGATATCTGTGTGAATCATGGGATGCTTACTGCACTAGTTGAGAGATTTTATTCTGAGCATAACACCTTCCATTTACCAGTTGGGGAGATGACCATCACTCCAAAGGATGTTTACAGGATATTGAGGATTCCATTTGTTGGGGATAAGGTTGATTACGATTCTGCTCAACATCCTAGTATATTAGCCTTGAGATGCATTTTCATGATGAGGACATCCTTACACGGGCTATTAGTTGGGATGATATGATGGCTAGGTAGAGTGAGCAATTTCCCTCGGCATGTGTCTTGGCAGGATTCATTAGTTGCTTCATTATACTGGATACAGGACAGTAGGGTTTCTTATGCGGCTGGGCTAGGATGTTGGAGAGACTTTTGGATTATCCTAAGAGATTAGGGTGGGGTTCTTATCTATTAGCCCACATGTATCATGAGATGCATGAGGTTGTATACAAGGAGGGAAAGAGCATGGCAGCAGGTGTCCTGGTTTTACATATATGGGCCTGGGAGCATATCCCAATTTGTAGACCTATTGTGGATGATGCCAGAGATCCACACTAGCCGATAGTTTTAGATATTCTGGATACGTTACTCAACCCCATCTGGGCAAGACAGAGTATTGGCAATGATAGCTTGATGATCTGATCGTTGTTGTATGGAGACCATACAAGGGTCTTGAGCTTTGGGATGACTAGAGAGTTGTGCGGCGTGACATGTTCATAACTCATCCTCTTATCGGCAGATCGATGACAGTTATTGAGTGATTTGTTGTATCTCAGATCATGAGGCAGTATGGTAGGCCTCAAGGGATTTCACAAGATTTCACTACCTACGCTCGTTATGCAGACGAGGAGAGATGAGGATGGGCCCCTAGGTTGTCATATGCATTGAGCATGTAGGCGCTGGCAGATTTACAATGACTTCGGTGGGACTACCTAGATGACATTGTAGATGCAGGGGTATTGCCCCAGTATAGGGATTGGTTTTAGAGTCATCCCTTTCCTAGATTTACAGATCCAGCTGAGCATGCACCTCTCATAGAGGACTGAGGATGATGACCCTGCACATGCACAAGTACAAGCACAAGGACAAGTATGGAGAGTAGAGGCTCCTAGGCAGGCAGGTGGTGATCCTAGTGCGAGAAGCAATAGGGTACTAGCTAGGGGGAGAAAGAGGTAGAGAGGAGAGGATGGATCCCTTGGATTTTTTGGCATGGGGGTTAGTGGTGCTAGAACGGTAGAGGGTAGAGGAGAGGAGGAGCAAGCAGCTCCTAGACAGGTACGGCAACAAAGGGATGAGCAGGGTGGAGATGGCGGTGGAGATGGAGGTGGAGAGCCTGTGAGGGAGTAGGGGGCCCCTGATGCCGCACGGTCTATGAGATCAAGATTAGTAGGTCAGCAGTCACAATTGAGAGTGGCTCAGACATAGCTTGCAGAGCGAGACCGACAGCTGGTAGAGATAAAGGCAGAGCAAGACACTCTTTAGTGGGAGGTTTTGCACCAGACGAGTCGGGCGGCTTATTATGTTGTGGCATATAGCATAGCAGTTCCTGTAGTGCAGCAGGTTGTCTCATATTCTTAGTATATGGCTCGATCTAAGGGAGCTTGGGCACCTAGGCAGGATGTTGGTCAACAGGCTCCACCTCCTCCACCACCTGGCGATGAGGGAGAGGCAGAGAGATAGATTTTTGTAGCTCTTAGATTTTGTTATATACTCCATTTTTTTGTAGCCCATACGATTCTTGCTCCGATGGGAGATTGTAGATGACAGTTGATATCATTTGTACCCTGAGACTTTTATTTGTACTCCAAGATATTTATGATGATACATACGAAATCTTGGTTTGATTTCATCGTACTTGTGTTGATTGATTACGAGATGTTTTTCTATATGCTTTATTCTATATGTATGCATATTTGTTCAATATGGATGTATGTAATGCAGATGAATATGGATGTTTGTTTTTTTTTCTTTTCATATGCAAATAAATGATGAAAATGAGTAACTAGTAATGCAATTTTTTATTTTTTCTATGCAATAATATGAATGCAAATAAGTGTGTATAATGAAATGTATGGATCTATATAAGATGCTTATGGATGCAGCTAACATCTCAATACCCAAGTACTCGATCGGAGAAATGATGAAAAAGAGAGACCACTTAGCTTAGAAATGATGATACTTCAAACTCTCATTCAGAAGATAAAGAGATCATTGTTATCATGCAGAAATCACTTGAAATGCACAAAATGCAGAATGAATGCAAACTAAAAACTAGTCACTAGATTTGAAATGCTTAATTTTCATCACTGGGTGTTTACATAATGACATCGAGCTGCTAAAGCAGCTAATTTAGCAGCATCAGCTGTTTGATGTTTTGTACCAACTATCATAAATTGTTTTCCTCTTTTTGCTCCATCAAACACAAAATCACAGGCTTCTGATAAAAAATGAGTAGTGTAAGTTAAATTTATAATATGATTATCTTTACGTTCTTTAAAAATGTAAGGTGCCATTTTAGGATTCCATTTTCTGGTATCATGACCAAAATGAACTCCTACTTTTACCATCTCTTTCAAATTGATGTTCCAATTTTTTTTCGTCATTTTTGCTTTTCTTTTTTTACTATGTGTAATATCTACATTCCAATGGAATGGGTTAGATTGCTTGCCATAGCGTACTTGGTACAAGTATTCATTTCATTTTTTAAATGAAATCTAACAATTTGCTTTGCTCGTTTTGATTTTTTCTTTTTTATTTTTACTAGTTTCTTTTTTATTTTTACTAGCTTCTTTTTTATTTTTACTAGTTTCTTTTTTATTTTTACTAGCTTCTTTTTTATTTTTACTAGCTTCTTTTTTATTTTTTGTTTTTTGTTTAAGAGATAAAATCAAGACTTGATATTGATGCTCAAAAAAAAAATCTTCGACTTTATTGATAAATAGACTTTTTTTACTCGTTCTCAAATTCATTTTGCTCCGTTTTACCAAACGGTTGAATCCAGTACCGACAGGTATCATTCCCCCGAGAATAACATTTTCCTTCAAGCCCTTCAACCAATCAATGTGACCTTGAAGAGCAAATTTAGCTAGGACCTAAGCACTCTCCTGAAAACTCACTTCTGACAGAAAACTTTGAGTATTCAAAGATGCGTTTATCATTCCCAATAAAATGGTTCGATAGTTTATTCTTTTTTCTAGAGCGCGATCCATTCTTTGTACTCGTGATAATCCAACGAGTTCTCCGGGTAAAAAAAGACTACCTAGTCCATTTTCCCAATTTTTATTTTTGGACCTGTCGACATCTACAACTAAAACTTACGGCAGCTTGCCAAGCAAAGGCTAATAAAAAAAAGAACAGAGAGATAATTGGCATTACATTAACATTTGGATCAAAAATTGCATAAGCTTCAGGCAATTTGGCAAAAAGGGGATTATTCAAATGAAAAGCGGCATCGTCTAGACAAATATGGAGGTTGAGGATAACTGGCATTTTGATTCTCTGATGAATAAAAATGATGTAAAGATCCAAAAGTATTTTGCCAATCAATCGAATTTCTTCGGCAAGATTAGACTTTTAGTCTTCGAGTTGGAAGGGATAATTTCTTCATAGAATATTTTAACCATTCTGATAGAGAATGACCAATGAATGTATATTCTTGTTTCTTTTTAGGTTCCCCTATAAATATAGATCTAAAGAAATGATCCCTCCAGTTTTTCTATGCATAATTGCATAGCACTAGATAAGAATTAATTAAAATGAAACATTGCGTCAATTGATATTAATTTATTAAAATAAAGCAACAATGGGGCATGGCCAAGCGGTAAGGCAACAGGTTTTGGTCCTGTTATTCCGAAGGTTCGAATCCTTCCGTCCCAGGTGGAACAGTATTATTGAAAAAAGAAATAAGAAGAAAAAAAATTCTTTTTTTCATTGCTGGTCATATGTATAGAACCAACTTTGGGATTGGACACAGTATAAAAGATATTTTAGAAGCACATGTTCCTCCGAAAGGCTTATTAGGATGCGGGCATAAGGGTCTTTACAACACAATCAATAATTCTCTTCACTTTCAATTAGGTCTTGCTCTAGCTTCTTTGGGAGTTGTTACTTCCTTGGTAGCTCAACACATGTATTCTTTACCTGCCTATGCATTCATAGCACAAGATTTTACTACCCAAGCTGCATTGTATACTCATCATCAATACATTGCCAGATTCATTATGACAGGGGCATTTGCTCATGGAGCTATATTTCTCATTAGAGATTATAATCCAGAACAGAATAAGGATAATGTATTGGCGAGAATGTTGGAGCATAAGGAAGCCATAATCTCTCATTTGAGTTGGGTTAGTTTATTCCTAGGTTTTCATACCTTGGGACTTTATGTTCATAATGATGTTATGCTCGCTTTTGGTACTCCAGAAAAGCAAATCTTGGTTGAACCCATATTTGCTCAATGGATACAATCTGCTCATGGTAAGACCTTATATGGTTTTGATGTACTCTTATCTTCAGCAAATGATCCAGCATTCAATGCTGGCAAAAGCTTATGGTTACCCGGTTGGTTGAGTGCTATTAACGATAATAAAAATTCACTGTTCTTAACAATTGGTCCCAGAGACTTTTTGGTTCATCATGCTATTGCTCTAGGTTTGCATACAACTACATTGATTTTAGTAAAAGGTGCTTTAGATGCGCGCGGTTCTAAGCTAATGCCTGATAAGAAAGATTTTGGTTATAGTTTTCCTTGCGATGGTCCGAGACGGGGCGGTACTTGCGATATTTTGGCCTGGGATGCTTTTTATTTAGCAGTTTTCTGGATGTTGAATACCATTGGATGGGTTACTTTCTATTGGCATTGGAAGCATATTACCTTATGGCAGGGAAATGTAGCTCAATTTAATGAGTCTTCCACTTATTTAATGGGATGGTTAAGAGATTATCTTTGGTTAAATTCTTCACAACTAATTAATGGATACAATCCTTTTGGTATGAACAGTTTATCTGTATGGGCGTGGATGTTCTTATTTGGGCATCTTGTTTGGGCTACTGGATTTATGTTTCTTATTTCTTGGCGTGGATATTGGCAAGAACTGATTGAAACTCTTGCATGGGCTCATGAACGCACACCTTTGGCTAATTTAGTTCGATGGAGGGATAAGCCGGTAGCTCTTTCCAGCCAAAGTTATAGGAATTAGACCTAACACAATTCCGGATAACAAAACTTCAATCATATTTTTTTTTATTAAAAAAGAATAGGTAAGGATTAATAGCTAATCTACATAGTACCTCAAATTGACTCGGAATCTCAATCCCTATTGAGGGTTTTATTTTATTTCAAATAAGTCATATACTGCTTAACCCGATGAATAGGACTGAGGTGAAAATAAGCAAAGCTAATAAAAAACCAAAATAACTAATTATAGTAAGCATGGAAGAGATTGATGAAAAAAAGCAATGATTGATACGTATTTTTGTCAGGCAATTACCTCAATTTTTTTATCTAGGAGCAGAAAAAAGAGTTTAAATAAATACATACAAAGTTAGAATGGAATATCTAACAATTGTTAATGTTATGAACAAACATAGAGAGAATAGACAATAAAAAGGTATTATGTTATAAAAAAAGTGAAGATGAAATCTCCCACTCATATATAAAATAAATACCAATTGTGTAGTAATTTTACAATTTATCCTACGTAATAGTCTAATATCAAGTATTAGATGAATGAATTTGACAATGATTCTGATTAAATCACCTTACATTATCTCTACTGGTCTTTAGAACGAAAAAAAAATTTGCTACCGCCAAGCATAGTAAAAACACGGTACGCTATAAATGTATTCACTTTTTCCATATGCCCCTTTAATTTTAAGGGCAGGTTTTTTTAGTAAAACCTGAAATCCTTTTTTTGTAAAAGAACTTCTAAAGGAAAATAGGAATAGAATAACATAGTTACAATTCGATCAAGATAATTTCCACTATTCATCGATTTCTTTTTATTCATAAGAGGAATAACACTTTGGTCGTTGACACTTCGAAGTGCTATCTACAGAAGTCATTAAGTTCATATAGTATTATAAACACATAATATAAATAACATAAAAACAAAATAGAAAAAGAAAAAGTATAATATTTTAAATGAGTTGTATTTATAATGAATGATACTCCTTAATCTTCTTAAAACAATATGCGTGTATTCGAGTGATAAAGTAACCTGTGGAAGTGAGAGCCATTACAATTATTAATGCTCAAATGAAATTAATTTCCCCATAATCCGTATATCCAATTGTTGCAATATAGAGATAGGGTTCCTTCCGGAAGCTATTATTAAATTGAAATATGCGAGATTCTCTCATTTCTGTTCAGTAAAAAAAAAAATGTTTGAATTAAGTTGATCAAACAGAGCTGGAGTAACTGGCAACTAGCAGGATGGTTCTATCCTGCTCTCTTTTAATGTTAAGGAAAATTATATTGCTATGTTAGAAGCAGGCTAGCTATACTTAGTATACTTCAAATATACCCTTGGTATCATATTGAAAATCAAGCAAAGATTGTAGAAGATATCAGTAATTTTCCATTTCCTGATCTCTTTCTTTCATGGGATCAATTTACCCTTGATTTTACAATAATATAGGGAGCTTAGCATGTCTGGGAATACGGGAGAACGCGCTTTTGCTGACATTATTACTAGTATTCGATACTGGGTTATCAACAGCATTACTATACCTTCTCTATTCATTGCAAGTTGGTTATTTGTCAGTACGGGTTTAGCTTATGATGTATTCGGGAGCCCTCGACCAAATGAGTTTTTCACAGAAAGCCGACAAGAGGTTCCATTAGTCACTGGTCATTTCGATTCATTAGAGCAACTGAAGATAAATAAAACAAGAATTGCGAGCAAATAAAACACCTTTCAGTAATATTAATACGGTCACATGGATAGTAAATGCATGAATATGGTGTACTAAAAAATTTGCAGTTCCTAATGGAATAGGTAACAAAGACACTTTGGCACCTACTGCTACCAAATCGCCACCTCCCTAGGTTAAGCTGGTGCTTGTTGTTGCATCAGGAGCTATCAAACTGGGTGCTAAAGAATGAGTGTTTTGCACCCATTGAGCAAAGATAGGTTGTAATTGTATAGCAGTATCTGAAAACATATCTTTAGGATGTCCTAAAGCACTCATAGTATCATTATGAATATATAGACCAAAACTATGGAAACCTAAGAAAATACATGCCCAGTTGAGGTGTGATACGATTGCATCAAGATGTCTCAAAACATGGTCTAAAAGATTGTTGTATTGAGTAGTCGGATCATAGTCTCTTACCATAAAAATAGTTGCATGTGCAGCAGCGCCAACTATGAGAAATCCACCAATCCACATATGGTGCGTGAACAGAGACAGTTGGGTACCATAGTCAGTAGCTAGATATGGATAGGGAGGCATAGAATACATATGGTGAGCTACGACAATAGTTAAAGACCCTAACATAGCTAGGTTAAGAGCTAATTGAGCATGCCATGAAGTAGTTAAGATCTCATAAAGACCTTTATGTCCTTCCCCTGTAAATTGACCTTTATGAGCTTCCAAAATATCCTTGAGGTTATGACCAATAACCCAATTGGTTCTATACATATGACCAGCGATTAGAAAAAGAACTGCAATAGCCAAATGGTGGTGTGCAGTATCGGTCAGCCACAGACCCCCCGTTACTGGGTTGAGTCCTCCACGAAAAGTCAAAAAATCTGAATATTCCGACCAATTCAGGGTGAAAAATGGGGTCAATCCCTTAGCAAAAATGGGATAAAGTTGAGCTAAAAGCTCACGATTAAAAATAAACTCATGAGGAAGTGGTATCTCTTTAGGGTCCACTCCAGCATCTAAGAGTTGATTAATAGGTAAAGAAACGTGTATTTGGTGTCCTGCCCAAGATAGAGAGCCAAGTCCTAGTAACCCTGCTAAATGGTGGTTCAACATGGATTCTACATCTTGGAACCAAGTCAATTTTGGAGCAGCTTTGTGATAATGGAACCAACCAGCAAAAAGAATTAATGATGCAAAGATCAATGCACCAATTGCGGTGCAGTAAAGTTGCAATTCACTAGTTATTCCAGATGCTTGCCAAATCTGGAAGAACCCAGAGGTTATTTGTATTCCTCGAAAACCTCCACCCACATCTCCATTCAAAATTTCTTGGCCTACTATCGGCCAAACTACCTGAGCACTAGGTTTAATGTGAGTAGGATCGCCTAGCCATGCTTCATAAAGAAAAGAAGAGAAAATGTAGCATGCCCAAAAGTAAACCAACCCCTTGGGCTACTCCAAAAAACACCATCCGATTTCAAAGTAGCACGATCTAACTCAAAAATTTCACCTAATTGTGCCCGTCTAGCATATTTTTTGACTATTGCAGGATCACCAAAACTAACTCCATCAAGTTCACCACCATAGAACTCAACAGTTACACCTACTTGTTCAACACTATATTTTGATTTTGCTCTCCTAAAAGGAACATCGGCTTTCACAATTCCTTCTTCATCTACTAGAACGACTGGAAATGTTTCGAAAAAGGTAGGCATACGACGTACAAAAAGCTCATGTCCATTTTTATCTTTGAAAATAGGGTGTCCTAACCAACCAACAGCAATTCCATCTCCATTGTCCATTGCACCTGCCCTGAATAACCCCCCTTTAGCTAGATTATTCCCAATGTAATCATAAAAAGCAAGTTTTTCGGGAATTTTTGACCAAGCTTCTGATAGACTCAGATTTTCAGCCAGACCGGCATGAACTCGTCGATCTATTTCTTGTTGGAAGTATCCCTGATCCCACTAGTAATGAGTAGGACCAAATAATTCGACAGTTTCAATATTCCCCATACGTAATCCTTTGTATAAACGTTGGGGAGGACGAACACTGAGATGGAATAGACCTGCTAATATACCCAATATACCTGCTGCAATATGATGAGAAGCTATTCCTCCCGAAACAAAAGGATCAAAACCTTCAGCTCCCCATGCCGGATTTACAGGCTGTATTTTTCCAGTTAGTCCATAAGGATCAGACACCCATATTCCAGGGCCATACAAACCCGTTACATGAAACGCTCTGAATCCGAAACAAGCTGCTCCTGAGAGGAATAAATGAATTCCAAAAATCTTAGGCAAATCTAAAGAAGGTTTTCCTGTACGGGAATCACAGAATACGTCTAGATCCCAATATACCCAATGCCAGATAGCTACTAAAAAGCACAAGCCAGAAAACACAATATGTGCCCCGGCCACACCTTCATAACTCCAAATACCTAGATTAGATTCGGTTTCTCCGGTTATACTCCATCCACCCCATGAATCCTTTATTCCTAAACGAGTCATAAAAGGTATAATGAACATACCTTGTCTCCACATTGGATCAAGAATAGGATCGGATGGATCGAAAACTGCTAATTCGTAAAGAGCCATCGAACCGGCCCATCCAGAAACTAGAGCTGTATGCATTATATGCACAGCGATTAACCAACCAGGATCATTCAACACGACGGTATGGACACGATACCAAGGCAAACCCATGAAAATACCCCTTTATCAGAAAAAGTAGACACTATGTAACTTTCTCACATTAGAGACAGATTATGCTATGGAATTATACCTTTGTCTCAAAGGTGAACATCTATCTATTAATAGAACAGTTTCAAAAAATAGAATTGAGAAGCGGATATATTTGTAATGTATTTCTATTTGGGAATTTAGAGAGAAAATTCTCCCGAAATTGAATCTTTTGTTATCCCATTTGGATGTTTCCAATTTATTGAAATCAATAAATAAAACAGTAGTTGAGGGAAAGGATACGTCAATATCATTTGATACATGGAAATATATACTCAATGTTCAGGAATATGATATTTTTCTTTGTATCTTCATTGGATTTTTCTTTTATATTTCTTGCATAATTCCCTTATTGTTGGTTCAGTTTTATAGGAACTTCTATCTCATCAAAGTTTTGCAGTATAATTACTCCTGCTTTGACGGAGTAGGAGAAATGATTAGATCTTTTAGAATGCTTAGAAATTTTTCTAATTTAAATTGGTATGGTTCTTGGCTTACATTTCTGGACTATACTGAGATGGAATCGGATCCTGATGATATAGGATTATTACTACTACTGAAAATTTGGTATGTCAAAAATATTAAATGGCGTTTAAAAAACTCTAGTCAATTTCACTCAATTGTAAAAACAATTTTGTATGAATTTGAAGTGGATGATTTCCTTTTGAGAGAAAATAGATTGTTTTTAGTACAAGAACAAATCTCTTACTTTGAATAGAAGTTAACTCCCCCTATTGGTTTCTTTCATGAATATTTTGAAAAAAGAGAACAGTCGGGACTTCTTTACTTTCGATATTTAGCTGAATTTATTCAGCTAGGCCTAACTCATAGAATAGGCCTAATGAACTCTGCATTAAATTCATTGTTTTTAGCAGAAATGCCAATCTTCGCTACTTTTTATCAGAAGATTACTTCAATACCAATTCACTCATCTTTATCTGACCAAGTGAGATTTTACCCACTCTACTTGGTACCGTCCCTTTCGAATCGAATTTTGCTGATAGGGCCTAAGGAAACTGGACGATCGTACTTGGCTAAAAGTTTAGCAGCAGATTCTTATTTACCTTTAATAAGAATATCTCCTAAAAGTTTTTTGAGGCAACAGAAACTTTTGTCTCGCTATGAACCCGAGTATACATCTTCAGCTAAAAAATCATACCTTGAGCATGAAAATATCCTTAGGTCTCTCGGCTAGTCAGGCAGGCCAAAAGACGTATATGAAAAAGCGCATTATGATAGAAAACCCCATAAGTTTTTGTATGACCGAGTAGGGGATCCTAACCCTCCAGAGTATTTTGCGAGAAGAGTAATCCAATTTGCGTTTGCACTCAAATTGGCAAAATTGATGTCTCCTTGCGTCATATGGATTCCAAGCATTCATGAACTGAATGATTATTTCTTCCTTATTGCATTATTGATAGAACTCCTCGAGGATCCATATAATGCGATTGATGGTGAAAAAGAAACCACCATCAAACAAAATATTGTTGTTATTGCTTCAACTCATATTCCAAAAAAAATTGATCCAGTTCTAATAACTCCTCCTCATGGTAAACGAAGATTCGATACATTTATTAACACCTTTTTCACACTCATGTCATGCCAAAGTACTGTAGAAAAGAAAATTGAGAAATTTGATCTGATTTATCATAATCAATTAGTTAACATGGTCATTAACCGTATTCTTAAACACGAAAAAAAATCATTAGCTTATCGAATTTTTTATCAATCTCTAAAAAAGATTCAACAAAAAACAGAGAAAAATCCACTAATTGTTCTACGTCAAGCAATACAAAAATTAACTCCCAAATTGATAGGAAATTCAAGACGTGTAAGTGGATCCACTTATCAAGTTCCCATTGAAATAAAAAAGAAAGAAGGAAAAATACTTGCTATTCGTTGGTTATTAGAATCATCCAGAAAATGTTCTGGTCGAAATATGCATTTCAAATTGAGTTACAAAATAATGGATGCTGCCAGAGAGAAAGGCAATGCTATACGCAAGGAGGAGGAGATTCATAAAATGGCAGAATCCAATAAAGCTTTTGTGCATTACCATTAACCCACTAACTATATAAATAGATCCACAGATTTGTTGCATTCTGGCCAATAAAAGAAAACTTACTTTGTCAAAATTTATCCAAATTTTCTTTTATTGGAACGAAAACGAAAGGAAAAGAAGAATGAAAAATAAATCGTAGATAAATGATAATAAGGAGATTATGGGTGAATATTCAATCTTATTCATTAGGTTTATAGAAATGTAAAAGAAAGAAAATGTTGCTCGAAGATTCATTGAAGTTACTAAATTATGATCCGGACAAAATGAAAAACTCATTTTCAATTAATACTTTTAAATCATTTTTATGAAAGAATTTCATTTGCTTCTCTTCTATGGAAGTTCCATTTTTCGAGAATGTATCCTGATTTTCGGCCTATTCCTTCTTCTAGTGATCGACTTCATTTCTGATTAGAAAAAGACAACTTGGTTTTATTTCATCTCTTTAACCAATTTAGTGCTAAGCACAGCCTTTTTGCTATTTCAATAGAAAGAAGAACCTACAATCGGTTTTTTTGGTAATTTCCAAACAAACAATTTTAATAAAATATTTCGGTTTCTAATTTTATTATGTTCCACTTTATGTATTCCTCTATCCGTGGAATACATTCAATGTATAGAAATGGCTGTAACAGAGTTTTTGCTGTTCATATTAACAGCTACTCTAGGAGGAATGTTTTTATGTGGTGCTAATGATTTAACAACTATCTTCGTATCTTTAGAATGTTTAAGTCTATGTTCTTATCTATTATCTGGATATACCAAAAGAGATGTACGGTCTAATGAGGCTATTATGAAATATTTACTTATGGGTGGAACAAGTTCTTCCATTCTTGCTTGTGGTCTTTCTTGGCTATATGGTCTATCTGGAGGAGAGATTGAACTTCAAGAAATAGCCAATGGTCTTATAAATACACAAATGTATAACTCTCCAGGAATTTGACACAATGCAATTCATTTTAATCTGAATTGCATTATTCTAATTCGATTCACTATAATTCTAGCAATTTTGAAGAGATTTTTTCATTTCAGCCAATAAGTATGTGACTACATACTGCATGCATATGAGCCTGCTTAGCTCAGAGGTTAGAGCATCGCACTTGTAATGTGATGGTCATCAGTTCGATCCCAATAGCTGGCTCATTTTTATTCTTTTCATTTCTTCCATTATCAACGCTGAAATCTATGAAATAAGGAAAAGACTCTTCCATTTCTGATCGTCGGTTCACCGGGTCTGTCCTGCCATAATTTGTTTCAACTAGAAATGAATGATTGAAACATATCTTTTTTTCTCTCTACAATAGAAACAAAATTGAAAAATAATTTGTTTCTCTATTTCTATAGAAAGACCCTTATGCCCGCATCCTAATAAGCCTTTCGGAGGAACATGTGCTTCTAAAATATCTTTTATACTGTGTCCAATCCCAAAGTTGGTTCTATACATATGACCGGCAATGAAAAACACAAATGCAATAGCTAAATGATGATGCGCGATATCAGTTAGCCACAAACTTTGTGTTTGTGGGTGAAATCCCCCGAGAAGAGTTAGAATAGCAATTCCCGCCCCTTTAGTAGTACCAAATAAATGACTACTGGAATCAGGATTTTGAGCATAAAGATTCCACTGACCTGTAAAAAGTGGTTCGAACCCTTCGGGATGCGGTAATACATCTAAAAAATTATCCCATCTTATGTGTTCTCCTCTTGATTCAGGAATAGCGACATGAACTAAATGCCCCGTCCAAGCCAAAGAACTGACTCCAAAAAGCCCTGACAAATGATGATTGAGATGAGATTCGGCATTTTTAAACCATGAAACACTTGGTTTCCA
This sequence comes from Cryptomeria japonica, assembly GCF_030272615.1. NCBI lineage: Eukaryota > Viridiplantae > Streptophyta > Pinopsida > Cupressales > Cupressaceae > Cryptomeria > Cryptomeria japonica. Next base: position 313,896,826 of record NC_081412.1, on the reverse strand, counting down.
TTGAGGTTGTAGATGCAACCAACCCGTTGTTAAAAAGAGAGCAGAAAGAAATAGCAAGAAAAGAACTCCAGTACAAAGATCTTCATTAGTGCGTAAGCCAATTGTATACCACCACTGATAAACACCGGAATAAGCAATATTGACTAGACTGGGGGCACCTCCTCGGGTAAAGGCTTCTATGGCCGGTTGACCAAAATGAGGATCCCAAATTGCATGAGAAATAGGTCTTACATGTAAGGGGTCGCGGACCCATGCTTCGAAATTGCCTTGCCAAGCTACATGGAACAAATTACTAGAGGTCCACAGAAAGATTATAGCTAACTGACCAAAGTGAGAAGCAAAAATCTTTTGATAAAGACGCTCTTCGGTAATATCATCATGACTCTCAAAGTCATGTGCAATAGCAATACCAAACCAAATACGACGAGTAGTTGGGTCTTGGGCCAAGCCTTGGCTGAACTTTGGAAATCTTGATGCCATAATGCTTTTCAAATCCTCCTAGTCATTATCCTACTGCAATAATTCTTGCTAGGAAGAACGCCCATGTTGTGACGATTCCACCTAGAAGGTAATGAGCTACTCCTATAGCATGTCCTTGGACAATACTCAAGGCTCTTGGCTGGATAGCAGGAGCAACTTTTAATTTATTATGAGCCCAGACAATAGATTCAATAAGTTCTTGCCAATATCCATGGCCACTAAATAGGAACATTAAACTAAAGGCCCAAACGAAATGAGCACCTAAGAATAAAAGGCCATAGGCAGATAATGAAGAACCGTAAGATTGGATTACTTGAGAAGCTTGTGCCCATAGAAAGTCACGAAGCCACCCGTTAATTGTAATGGAACTCTATGCAAAGTTTCCTCCTGTAATATGAGTTACCACTCCCTGATCACTTATACTACCCCAAACGTCATACTGCATTTTCCAACTAAAATGAAATATTACTACCGAAATTGCATTGTACATCCAGAATAATCCTAGGAAGACATGATCCCAGGCAGATACTTGACATGTTCCTCCTCTACTAGGCCCATCGCAAGGAAAACGAAAACCAAGATTCGCTTTATCAGGTATTAAACGAGAACTGCGAGCAAATAAAACACCTTTTAGTAATATTAATACAGTCACATGGATAGTAAATGCATGAATATGGTGTACTAAAAAATCCGCAGTTCCTAATGGAATAGGTAACAAAGACACTTTGGCACCTACTGCTACCAAATCGCCGCCTCCCCAGGTTAAGCTGGTGCTTGTTGTTGCATCAGGAGCTGTCAAACTGGGTGCTAAAGCATGAGTGTTTTGCACCCATTGAGCAAAGATAGGTTGTAATTGTATAGCAGTATCTGAAAACATATCTTTAGGACATCCTAAAGCACTCATAGTATCATTATGAATATATAGACCAAAACTATGGAAACCTAAGAAAATACATGCCCAATTGAGGTGTGATACGATTGCATCATGATGTCTCAAAACATGGTCTAAAAGATTGTTGTATTGAGTAGTCGGATCATAGTCTCTTACCATAAAAATAGTTGCATGTGCAGCAGCGCCAACTATGAGAAATCCACCAATCCACATATGGTGCGTGAATAGAGACAGTTGGGTACCATAGTCAGTAGCTAGATATGGATAGGGAGGCATAGAATACATATGGTGAGCTACGACAATAGTTAAAGACCCTAACATAGCTAGGTTAAGAGCTAATTGAGCATGCCATGAAGTAGTTAAGATCGCGTAAAGACCTTTATGTCCTTCCCCTGTAAATGGACCTTTATGAGCTTCCAAAATATCCTTGAGGTTATGACCAATAACCCAATTGGTTCTATACATGTGACCAGTGATTAGAAAAAGAACTACAATAGCCAAATGGTGGTGTGTAGTATCGGTCAGCCACAGACCCCCCGTTACTGGGTTGAGTCCTCCGCAAAAAGTCAAAAAATTTGAATATTCTGACCAATTCAGGGTGAAAAATGGGGTCAATCCCTTAGCGAAACTGGGATAAAGTTGAGCTAAAAGCTCACAATTTAAAATAAACTCATGAGGAAGTGGTATCTCTTTAGGGTCCACTCCAGCATCTAAGAGTTGATTAATAGGTAAAGAAACGTGTATTTGGTGTCCTGCCAAGATAGAGAGCCAAGTCCTAGTAACCCTACTAAATGGTGGTTCAACATGGATTCTACATCTTGGAACCAAGTCAATTTTGGAGCAGCTTTGTGATAATGGAACCAACCAGCAAAAAGCATTAACACTACAAAGATCAATGCACCAATTGTGGTGCAGTAAAGTTGCAATTCACTAGTTATTCTGGATGCTCGCCAAATCTGGAAGAACCCAAAGGTTATTTGTATTCCTCAAAAACCTCCACCCACATCTCCATTCAAAATTTCTTGGCCTATTATCAGCCAAACTACCTGAGCACTGGGTTTAATGTGAGTAGGATCGCCTAGCCATGCTTCATAATTGGAGAAGCGAGCGCCGTGAAAGTACATCCCACTTAGCCAAATAAATATTATTGCTAATTGACCAAAATGAGCACTAAATACTTTGCGGGAGATCTCTTCCAAATTATTGGTATGGCTATCAAAATTGTGAGCATCAGCATGTAGGTTCCAGATCCAGGTGGTAGTATTAGGTCCCTTGGCTAGTGTCTTTGAGAAATGACCGAGTTTAGCCCATTTTTCAAAAGAGGTTTTAACAGGATCCCTATCCACTATGATCTTTACTTCTAGTTCCGGTGAACAAATGGTCATTGAGTTCTCCTCTTTCCAAACGAGACATGAGAAAAAACCCGCCGAATAAAAAAAAAGATATATTCTCAACTCGTTCCTCTCTTTATTTCCCAGTTCAAAACTAGAGCGACTATGATAGGGAAGTCGATTTGAGAGAGGTGTTCATATTTATTATGACATATCTGATAGGTGCTTAATGGACTGTTGCGAGATATAAAATGTCTTTCTCGTCGAGTGGTAAAAAAGATATCAATATTAATACAATCATTATCTTCATATCCAGATTTATTTATCCATATCTCTGGACCCATATGTTACAGATCACTTTTATAATTCAAAAGAACTTTGAATTGATAAATTATTAATAAATCTTTAATAAATTGTATCTCTGGACGGGATTTGCCCATAGAGAAAAGATTTTTTTCATTAACGATCCAAACTTCGGAATAATAAAAGGCGAGTAGAAAATTATTCAATCTCCCATTCGACACCATTCAATTCCTTCTCCGAAGGACTTTCCCAACTTATTGTTTCTTGCTTCTCAGATATTCTATCATCTATTTGATTCAGATTTGTGTTATAACTTGATAAAATCCAAAACATGTTCTTTTGGATTGAGCAAGCAACGTTGATATCTCCTTTTGCCTTTTGGCAAAGACATAAAAAGATGCGGAACAAGCAACAAATTTAAATAGTGTAAAACCTGCATAAAAATAAGCTACTGATGTGAGCAAAGCTAGAGCTACTGTGGTATTAATATCATTTGTAGGTGCGGCTAATTCCCCATGAGGTAATTTAATAATTCCCCAAGGAAAAAGAGCACCTGCCCAGTTAGAAACAAAGATAAATAGAAACATAGTCCCTATAAAAGGAACCCAGGGACCATATTCTTCTTCACCAATCTGAGTTCTAGCCAAGTCCCTAACAAATTCGAGAACATATTCCAAAAAAATTTGTGCTCCGTTCGGAATGATTTGTGGGTCTCGAACAGCTAGAGTAGCTGAACCTAATAAGATAGCAATTAAAATCCAGGAAGTTATAAGTACCTGTGCATGAACTTGAAACCCCCCTATTTGCCAATAAAAATGCTGACCTACTTCCACACCGGATATCTCATAGAAATAATTCAGCATGTTAATAGGAAATTGTAAAATATCCATATTACCCTTTATATAGAAATATGAACTTCAAAAAAAAATGATTTTGGTTCAATGACCGATTCCTCAATTATTTACACTATCATCAGTCAGGCTACGAAATAAAATAATGGAATGATTATTTGATTGATTAAGAAGATTTCTTTATTTCTATCAAAATAGATTATCTTAATCTATTCTATAAGATTTGGGAATAGTAGCCAACTTAGTTATAGCTTCTCTTTTTTTATTTTTAATTCACTTTTTATAGTACAATTCTCTACCCGCGCGAATTGCTAAAATTAATTTATTTAGGATCAAGCGGATTGGTCCTCTACCATCATCATTGGCTGGGATTGGGATATCCACGAGATCTGGGTCACAATCTGTATCAACTAAGCAAATTGTTGGAATACCCAAAGTTCTACATTCCCGAATAGCAGTATATTCTCCTTTTTGATTGAGAATTATTACAATATCGGGCAATTTTGTCATGTATCTAATACCCCCTAGATCTTCTTGCAATTTGTTCAATTCTCTCTTGAGTATTGCTGCTTCTTTTTTCGTAAATCCATCAAATCCTCCCGTATTTTTTTTTTCGTTAAATTTTTGAATTTTTCAAGTCTTGCTTCTGTAGTAAACCAATTAGTTAACATACCCGCGAGCCATTTCTTATTTACATAATGACATCGAGCTGCTAAAGCAGCTAATTTAGCAACATCAGCTGTTGATGTTTTGTACCAACTATCATAAATTGTTTTCCTCTTTTTGCTCCATCAAACACAAAATCACAGGCTTCTAATAAAAAACGAGTGGTGTAAGTTAAATTTATAATATGATTATCTTTACGTTCTTTAAAAATGTAAGGTGCCATTTTAGGATTCCATTTTCTGGTCTCATGACCAAAATGAACTCCTACTTTTACCATCTTCAAATTGATGTTCCAATTTTTTTTCGTCATTTTTGCTTTTCTTTTTTTACTATGTGTAATATCTACATTCCAATGGAATGGGTTAGATTGCTTGCCATAGCGTACTTGGTACAAGTATTCATTTCATTTTTTAAATGAAATCTAACAATTTGCTTTGCTCGTTTTGATTTTTTCTTTTTTATTTTTACTAGTTTCTTTTTTATTTTTACTAGCTTCTTTTTTATTTTTACTAGTTTCTTTTTTATTTTTACTAGCTTCTTTTTTATTTTTTGTTTTTTGTTTAAGAGATAAAATCAAGACTTGATATTGATGCTCAAAAAAAAAATCTTTGACTTTATTGATAAATAGACTTTTTTTACTCGTTCTCGAATTCATTTTGCTCCGTTTTACCAAACGGTTGAATCCAGTACCGACGGGTATCATTCCCCCCAGAATAACATTTTCCTTCAAGCCCTTCAACCAATCAATGCGACCTTGAAGAGAAGATTTAGCTAGGACCTGAGTAGTCTCCTGAAAACTCGCTTCTAACAGAAAACTTTGAGTATTCAGAGATGTGTTTGTCATTCCCAATAAAATGGTTCGATAGTTTATTCTTTTTTCTACATGTCAATGTCAACAACAATTAGAAAACTATTCTTTCTCTCTCATATTGTCCCTATTATTCGATGCTAATTTTAAATTAAAAATAGAGCATCTCGCTTTTGTTTTTAATGCGGAACACAGAAGATAATTTTTTGAAGAAAAAGTAAAGAGGAAATATGAATGAAAAGCAAAAAAGAATATAGAATTATAAGAAATAATATTCTTTTGACTGCGACTCAGAGTCTTATTCCCCAATATCTGAGTTATACAGAATAATAGATCGGAAATCATGTCGGAATATGGGCACATAATCATTTTTTTTATGAAAGATTTCATAGGTTCCACGGGTCGATCGGTACCTATCGATTATAATCGATATATAATCGAACTCTATTGTTTTTGTTTTTTTTTCGATTTGCTAGAAAGACATAGTATCAATTTGATTTCCCCTTGAACATTTTATTCCAATATGTGTGCCTTGAGGAGGACTCAAACCTCCACACTCAGCAGTAACGCGTGTTAGGTGTTTACCTCGTGCATATCGTATGCTCTTTTATAGAGCACGTCTGCTCTTGTTGACCCGCATGGCGGGCAATATACCTCTCCGCTTGGGGGAATAATATAGAACTATTCTGTCCTCATTGAGCAAGTGAGAAAATCTACGTGTCTATAAGGTGGAGCAGAGGTACTACCGCTCCGTGTATCAGCACGTCTGTGCTTGTAAGCACATGTGAGATACGTGGGGTATGCGGGGTATACGGGCCATTTTGCGACGCGTGTCTACTGAGACGAGACTGTTTTGGTCTCGTGTGTCTGCCATTTCACCATCAAGGCAGAAAAAAAAAAAATTATTTCCCTATTTCGAATACTATATTATACTAGATAGTTTGGGTTTGTCAAATACATTATCTATTTGTTCCATATTCAAATAATATATTTAACTAGGTCGTTTAGTTTTGTTAACTTTATTTTAATATTTGAATATGGAACAAATAGATAAAGTTGAACTTGCTAGCACATCTCACATCGTATTAATATGGTATTGCTCTATTCGTTAATGCAATAGTGAGAAATGGCATCTCAGGAATCAAAATCTTTTGATTCCACTTTTTTTATGGAAAATGTTGTAATTAGTACGAAAGCTATCTCTATTAATTATAAACTACGATCGAATCTATGGAAAGAACATATTGATTAGGAGTCGGAAAGACTCGATTCCCTTTATTGATCTTTTTTTATTCTTTATCACATCTACAGTAAAATGTTATATCAAAACATACTCTGTGTACCCGATCAGATCAATCGGGTCATGTCATGTAGTAACAAGGTTCAAATCTTTCAGTCTCTTAGGATGCCTCGGCTGCATGCATCACTGCACTTCCACTTGACACCTATCATCTAATAAATGGCTCGTCTCGCCATGACCTTATGAGAGCACTCATCTTGAGGTGAGCTTCTTACTTATAGGTGTTCAGCAATTATCCGCTCCGCACTTGGCTACCCAGCGTCTACCGAGGGCATGATAAATGGTACACTAGAGGTGCATCCTTCCCGATCCTCTCATACTAAGGAAAAGTCCTCTCAATGCTCTAATGCCTGCACCGGATATGGATCAAACTGTCTCACGACGTTCTAAACCCAGCTCACGTACCGCTTTAATGGGCGAACAGCCCAACCCTTGGAACATACTACCACCCCAGGTGGCGAAGAGCCGACATCGAGGTGCCAAACCTTCCCGTCGATGTGAACTCTTGGGGAAGATCAGCCTGTTATCCATAGATTAACTTTTGTCTGTTGAGCGATGGCCCTTCCACTCGGCACCGTCGGATCACTAAGGCCGACTTTCATCCCTGCTCGACGGGTCAGTCTTGCAATCAAGCTCCCTTCTGCCTTTGCACTCGAGGACCGATTTTCGGTCAGCCCGAGGAAACCTTTGCACACCTCTGTTACCTTTTGGGAGGCCTACGCCCCATAGAAACTGTCTACCTGAGACTGTCCCTTGGACAGTAGGTTCAGTCGCAAGGTTAGACTTCTGGCTCTTCTAGAGTGGTATCTCACTGATGGCTCATGCCCCCCCAGAAGAGGGCCTTCTTCGCCTTCCACCTAAGCTGTGCAACAAGAGCCCAAAGTCAATCCTAGAGAACAGTAAAGCTTCATAGGGTCTTTCTATCCAGGTGCAGGTAGTCCACATCTTAACAGACATGTCTATTTCACCGAGTCTCTCTCTGAGACAGTGCCCAGATCATTACGCCTTTCGTGCAGGTCGGAACTTACCCAACAAGGAATTTTGCTACCTTAGGACCGTTATAGTTACGGCCGCCGTTCACCGGGGCTTCGGTCGCTGGCTTCCCTTTCATCAGGTCACCAACTTCCTTAACCTTCTGGCACTAGGCAGGCGTCAGCCCCCATACATCGTCTTACAACTTTGCGGAGACTTGTGTTTTTGGTAAACAGTCACCCGAGCCTGGTCATTGCGACCTCCTTTGTACAAGGAGGCACCCCTTCTCTCGAAGTTACAGAGCTATTTTGCCGAGTTCCTTAGAGAGAGTTATCTCGCACCCCTAGGTATTCTCTACCTACCTACCTATGTTGGTTTCAGGTACAGGTACCTGTTTGTTGAAGGTCGTTCGAGCTTTTCCTGGGAGTATGACGTGGGTTACCCGACGTGGAAACACACTGGAATTCATTGGACATCGGCTTGAGGTATTTTCTCTACCCCGTTTTGACCCCGCTTTTTTGGGGTCACCTTCTGACCTTGAACTGCAAACCAGAAAGACGGCTAACTTAGCCTACTCCGTCCCTCGGGACCAACAAAGGGTAGTACAGGAATATTAACCTGTTGTCCATCAACTACGCCTTTCGGCCTGATCTTAGGCCCTGACTCACCCTCCGTGGATGAACCTTGCAAAGGAATCCTTAGGTTTTCGGGGCATTGGATTCTCACCAATGTTTGCGTTACTCAAGCCGACATTCTCGCTTCCACTTCATCCACATCTGCTCGCGCAGACACTTCCCTCTGAGGCGGAATGCTCCCCTACCGATGCATTTTTTATTACATCCCATAGATTCGGTAGATCTCTTAGTCCCAATCATCTTCGGTGCAAGAGTGCTCGAGCAGTAAGCTATTACGCACTCTTTCAAGGATCGTTGCTTCTAGGCGAACCTCCTGGCTGTCTTTGCACTCCTACCTCCTTCATCACTCAGCGATCATTTAGGGGCCTTAGCTGGTGATCTGGGTTGTTTCCCTCTTGACGATGAAGCTTATCCCCCATCGTCTCACTAGTTGACCCTTGTTTATCTCTAGTATTCAAAGTTTGTCTCCATTTGGTACCGCTCACGCAGCCCGCACCGAAATAGTGCTTTACCCCTAGAAGATCCAGTCAACCGTTGCGCCTCAACGCATTTCGGGGAGAACCAGCTAGCTCTGGGTTCGAGTGGCATTTCACCCCTAACCATAACTCATCCGCTGATTTTTCAACATCAGTCGGTTCGGACCTCTACTTAGCTTCACTTAAGCTTCATCCTGGTCATGGATAGATCACCTAGGTTCGGGTCCATAAGCAGTGACAATTCAATTGCCCTATGAAGACTCGCTCTCGCTACGGTTCCGGTGGGTTCCCTTAACCAAGCCACTACTTATAAGTCGTTGTCTCATTCTTGAACAGACACGCGGTCAGATCTCCTCCCACTGCTTGAGATGAGAAACAGGCAGGTGGTCGGATCTCCTCCCACTGCTTGAGAGCGTCACAGTTTCATATTCTATTTCAATCCCCACTGGGGGTTCTTTTCACCTTTCCCTCACGGTACTATTTCGCTATCGGTCACCCAGGAGTATTTAGCCTTACAAGGTGGTCCTTGCTGATTCACAAGGGATTCCACGTGCCCCATGTTACTCGGGTTAGAGCGTAAGCTGTCACGATGCTTTCGGCTACTGGACTCTCACCATCTAGGGTGCGGTATTCCACCCACTGCTTCGCCTAGCAGCATGACACTTATATTTCTCTCCCACAATCCCATTTAAACGGTTTAGGCTGATCCCATTTCGCTCGCCGCTACTATGGGAATCGCTTTTGCTTTCTCTTCCTCTGGCTACTAAGATGTTTCAGTTCGCCAGGTTGCCCCTTGTCTGCCTATGGATTCGACAGATAGTTAAAAAGGTTAACCTATTTAGGGATCTCTGGATCTATGCTCAATTTCCACTCCCCAAAGCATTTCGTCACTTACCACACCCTTCTTCATCTCTAGCTGCCTAGGTATCCACCGTAGGCCCTTTAGTTTTTTGAACCTTGCCATTCAAGGTCGTCTTAAGGAGCTACTATAGTAAAGACATGAAAGCATCTTATCAACGTCCATGAATGATAAATAATAGATAAAATTGCCGATTCTGACTAATCTGCTCTGCAGAATCATCACGGGATGGAGATAAGTGGACTCGAATCGCTGACATCCGCCACAGGGTCAACCACTGTCTATTGGACCCTCTTGATTAAGTCTACTATAGAAGGTCAACAACCAACAATGGCCTTCCCCCCGAACACAGCTCATAATTTTCATTGTACTATGCTCTCCAAAGAGAAACTCCTCCCAAAAGAAAAAGTTGTCGACCCTAGGAATTCTTGAAGTTCTGAAGAATTAAAACTCCGGAAGAACCAGGAACAAAAAGCTCTTCTTTTTTCCACCCAACTCTTTGGTCTTAAAAAAGAGTTCCCTTCTTTGATCCTTCCTGCCCAATCGGAAGGGACATCTAATGCGTTCCACTTCTCAAATCAGGGTATGTGGTCGGTCTATGACCCCTGGATGTTGAAAGCATCCTTGGAGCGATCTCATAGTTCCTACGGGGTGGAGATGATGGGGTTGGTCCATGGCATGACTTTTCCTTCTGCCCCATTTTTGGGGCTCAAAAGGGTTAGCACATCAAGTTGTTCGCAAGGGCCAACTTGATCCTCTTCCCCAAGGATCCTAGAAGAAGGATCCCTAGGAGAGCCGTCGACTCCAACTATGGGCCATGTACGATTGATACTAGATCTAACCAACTACCCACCCTACCTTCTCTACGTTCTTGATAGTCTATCTTCATCTCAATAGAGTTTTTTAGTGGCATGTTACGGTCCTTTCGCCCATTACTGAAAAAAAGTGAGCCACTGGTTCAGGTAAAAAATACTATCATTACCGCCTAAACAATCAGACATCCAACCCGTAATCACAATGACCCGATTGCAAGAGCGGAGCTCTACCAACTGAGCTATATCCCCATAGATGTCAAATGAAGCAGACAACAATCCTACTACATAGCGCATAATGGGTGGGCTATCCTGGGCTTAAACCAGAGACCTCACCCGTGAAGTAAATCATCGCACCTATGATTACGTGAGAATCAGCTCTCTCTTCATTCAAGAGCGACTCATCCTTCCCAAACATAGCATACAATTTTCCGTTGTACTGCGCTCTGCAAGTGTACTTGTTCCCCTTCCTTCTTCTTCTTCGCCAACGGCAAGAAAAGAAGTCAAAAATTGGATGAGAAGAGAAAAGGAGGCGTTAATAAGATCCTCCTAACCCAATCCTAGACACTCCAAGATCCTTTTTCGATCCTGCTTTTCTCATCGTTCATTAGGAGATGAATAACGATTTCCTAATGTACTGATCCAGGAATTGTTCATAGTGATTGAGTGAGTCGAAGACCAAGGAAGTATTTACTTCCACTCTTTTTTCTCTTCTTCTTATAACTATAAAAAGTATCCCGGTCGGACAAGAATCCTATACTATAGATTTCTTTCCCGCATCCTACGAAAAAAGCATGAAAAGACTCGAATGATATGATCCCTCTGTCACCTTAGAATAAAAGGTGATCTCGTAGTTCTTGGTCTGTGAAGATGTGTTATTAGGTGCTTTTTTTACACATTTAGGCTTATAAATAAGAACTTCAACCTGTGCTCGAGAGATAGCCTTCCATACACTGATAAGATATGTATGGATTCTCGAGAAAAAAGTAGCCAAATTGGCTACCAGGACCGCCCAGATCCGATATATAATATTCATATCAATGGAATTATTCAATCTATCTAATGAAAAATAGTCCTAATCTCCCATCCAATTTTTTGGGTTTAAATGCGGAACCAACGACCTACACAAAAGCGAATTTATTCAAGAAAAAGTAAATAGGAAATATGAATGAAAAGAAAAAAAGAAGAAAAAGAAAAAACAACTTTGTTGATAATAAAAAATCCCTTTTGGAAAAAGAGCCCTTCGTAGATTTTGGTCTTTGATAGATTGATTTTATTTTTATACATAATATGAACAAAAAGGGCAGGCTCGATAAAAAAAAAGCCGAGCGGGAGAGCTGAATGAATCGAAAGGTTCATGTTCGGTTTGGGAAGAGATTATCCATTCGTTCAACTTATGAATAGATAATCTACTTTCATTAAGTAATCTATTAGATAACCGTAAATAGAAAATATCAAGTACTATTCAGAGTTCTGAAGAACTATGTAAAGGAGTTGCTAATCAACTTGAGCAAGCTCGGGCTCGCTTACGGGAAGTAGAAAGGTGGGTACGCGAAATTCGGGTAAATGGATATTCTCAAATACAACAAGAAAAAAATGATCTTATCAATGTTGCTTCTATTAATTTGAAACAATTAGAAAATTTAAAGAATGAAACCATTCACTTGGAACAAGAAAGAGTAATTGAACTGGTTCAAAAACAAATTTCTTACCAAGCTGTCCAAAGAGCTCTAGGAACTCTGAATAGTCATTTGAATAGCGAGTTACATTTACGTACGATCGAGCATAATATCGACCTACTCCTAGCCATGAAAAACATAACTGATTAATAGTATATATAATATAGTAGGTCTTATTTTTCAAAAGAGAATTAACTAGTGTTAATGGTAACTATTCGACCCGATGAAATCAATAGTATAATACGTAAACAGATTGAACAATATAATAACGAGGTCCAAGTTGTTAATATTGGTATTGTACTTCAAGTAGGGGATGGCATTGCTCGTATTCATGGTCTTGATAAAGTAATGGCAGGGGAATTAGTAGAATTCGTAGATGGTACAGTAGGTATTGCCCTAAATCTAGAATCAGATAATGTTGGAGTTGTATTAATGGGTGATGGCTTGATGATACAAGAGGGCAGTTCCGTAAGAGTAACAGGAAAAATTGCTCAGATACCAGTAAGTGATGCTTATTTGGGTCGAGTTGTAAATGCGCTAGCTCGACCTATTGATGGTAAGGGGAAGATTTCATCTTTCAAATCTCGATTGATCAAATCTCCCGCCCCAGGTATTATTTCAAGACGTTTTGTATATGAACCTCTTCAAACGGGTCTTATTGCTATTGATTCTATGATCCCTATAGGACGCGGTCAGCAAGAATTGATTATTGGGGACAGGCAGACCGGTAAGATGGCAGTAGCTACAGATACGATTATAAATCAAAAAGATCAGAATGTAATATGTGTTTATGTCGCTATTGGCCAAAAAGCTTCTTCCCTAGCTCAGGTAGTTAATACCTTTGAAGACCGTGGCGCAATGGAGTATACCATTGTGGTAGCGGAAACTGTGGATTCTCCTGCTACATTACAATATCTTGCTCCTTATACAGGAGCAGCTTTAGCTGAATACTTTATGTATAAAGAACAACATACATTAATCATTTATGATGATCTTTCCAAACAAGCACAAGCTTATCGACAAATGTCTCTTCTATTAAGAAGACCCCCTGGCCGGGAAGCTTATCCAGGAGATGTTTTCTATTTACATTCTTGTTTATTAGAAAGAGTAGCTAAATTAAATTCTCAGTTAGGTGGAGGGAGTTTGATTGCTTTACCAATAGTGGAGACTCAAGCTGGAGATGTCTCAGCTTATATTCCAACTAACGTAATTTCCATTACCGATGGGCAAATCTTCTTATCAACTGTTCTATTCAATGCAGGAATTCAACCTGCCATTAATGTAGGTCTTTTCGTATCTAGAGTAGGATCCGCAGCTCAGATGAAAGCTATGAAACAAGTAGCTGGAAAATTAAAATTAGAATTAGCTCAACTTGTAGAGTTAGAAGCTTTTGCACAATTCGCTTCTGATCTTGATAAAGCTACACAAGATCAATTGGCAAGAGGTCAACGATTACGCGAATTGCTCAAACAATCTCAATCGGATCCTTTAACAGTGGAAGGACAAATAGCTATGATTTATACTGGAACGAATGGATATCTAGATGCATTAGATATCGTACAAGTTAAAAAATTTATCCTTAAGTTGTGCGAGTATTTAGTAAAAAATAAACCCCAGTTTGGAGAAATTATACGTTCTACTGGGATATTGACGGAACAAGCAGAAGGCCTTTTAAAAGAAGCTATTCAATAAAATATCCAACTTTTTCTTATGTTGGGAATAAGATAAAAGAGTTTAATAATCATTTTGCAACATTTACAAAGCATAACGCATTATTACGTCCAATAGGATTTGAACCTATACTTAAGGTTTAGAAGACCTCTGTCCTATCCATTAGACGATGGATGCTTTATTTTCATTATTCCTTGAAATACTTTATCAGGAACAAAAAAGTATGATTTTTTCTCCATCCACAACCAGATTCGAGAAAGAAAGAGAAAGAATAGATATGTAACATGGGCATAAAAAATTCATGTGAATGAGAGAGAAGTTGACATGAAAAATTTGAATAAGGAATATAAATGAGTGGGTAGCGGGAATCGAACCCGCATCGTTAGCTTGGAAGGCTAGGGGTTATAGTCAACGTTGATTAACGCCTCTAATTCAGAACCAAACATGAAAATTTCATTTCATTCGGCTCCTCCATGGGAGAGAGATAGAATGGGAGGTCTAATGAAAAATGATTATTCAAATAATAATAAATATTTGTGAATAAAAAAAAAAAGAAAATTAAAAAATAGTTTTGCTCTGCTCCATAACATCTATGTTAGTTTATTTGTAGTTCTTTCTTTCCTCTTAATTTTAGGTGAACAACCTTAAATATAGAATACCTATTCACTTTATAGATGATCCCTATAGAAAGAATCTATTTTTTTACATGTATAACCTATGTAGATAGATAGACATAGATCTATACATATAGATCTATATCTACGTGCATAAACTCTTTTCATACTGGGATTTCATTCTTTTTTTTTTTGCACTCAATAAGAATCTTGTATTTCATAAAAATCAGGTGCAATATAGTCTTTGCATAAAGGCCACCCAATCCAACTTTCTGGCATCAATATATGTTTTAGACATGGATGACTTTATAAAATATTCCCAACATATCATAAGATTCCCATTCCTGGAAATTAGCACCTTTCCTAATATGTAGAACAAACGGGATTCTGGGATCTTCCCTTGGGACAAATACTTTTATACACACCTCTTCGGGTTGATCTGCATTATCGTTTATTTTCTTAAGATGATATACACTAGCTAAGGAACCCCCTGGTGCTACATCATAAGCACACTGAGAATGAAGATAATTAAAACCATAAACATATAGAGCAACGGCTATAGAGACCCAATCCTCGGCTTTGATCTGTAATGTTTCTGTGCCTTGGTAATCAAAACCCAAAGGTCTATGAGCTAACTTATGCTTGGCTAGCCAAGCAGATAATCGACCTTGCATTTGATTACTATTTATTGTCAAAGTATCTGTATAAGGATTTGACATTTCTAATGGAATTTTTAAAATTTATTTTTTATTTCCTGCTCGTTACTTTTTACTAACGATTATTCATTTGCCAGCAACCTCTCGTATTTTCTTCAAATTTTTAAAAGGGTATGATATCTCTGAAATGGGTTCAGATGTTTTGGGAGTTATCTCTAAAGTCGACTCAAACCGAGATTCATAAGATTGATGAAAAAACTTCTCCTCCTTATTTTCAATAAGAATACTGGATCCAAAATGAAACCTATGTTTTCTAGTGAAATACCTCTTTCCTTGTTGAAACTCGTTTCTATCTTCAAATATTTCTTGAGCTATTTTTTCACGAAGTTTTATTATAGTCAATTGATTGAGGTATGGCATGCTACCAGTGAATATTTGAGACGAGAAATGAATCCAAATTTTAGGATGACTGATCCTCTTAATCCAGTACATATGATGTCCTTTTCAGGAGCTAGAGGAAGTACATCCCAGGTTCACCAATTAGTAGGTATGAGAGGATTAATGTCAGATCCTCGAGGAAAAATTGTTGATCTACCCATTCAAGGGAATTTCTGCGAAGGACTTTCTTTAACGGAATATATTATTTCATGTTACGGTGCTCGTAAAGGAGTTGTGGATACTTCTATATGAACAGCAGATGTTGGATACCTCACACGTAGACTTGTTGAAGTAGTACAACACCTCGTTGTACGTAAAGTAGATTGTGGTACTATCCAAGGTCTTTTTGTAAATCTCATTCAAGATCGAGAAACAATCAAAAATAAATTTGTTCTACAAACACTAATTGGTCGTGTATTAGCAGATGATGTATATATACACGGGAGATGTATTGCCATGCACAATGAAGATATTGGAATTAAACTTGCCAATCAATTATATTATTTCCAAGTACAACCAATATATATACGAACCCCTTTTACTTGCAAAAGTATATATTGGATTTGTCAATTATGTTATGGTCGGAATACTACTCATAGCAACTTAATCGAATTAGGAGAAGCAGTCGGCATTATTGCAGGCCAATCAATTGGAGAACCGGGAACTCAACTAACACTAAGGACTTTTCATACTGGTGGAGTATTCACGGGTGATATTGCAGAACATGTACGAGCCCCGTTCATCGGAAAAATTGAATTAAATGAAAATTTGGTTTATCCTACCCGTACTTGTCATGGGCATCCTGCTTATATATGTCATAATAGTTTAGACGTGACTATCAATAATCAATATGAAGTAAAAAACTTAACGATTCCGCCAGAAAGTTTGCTATTCATTCAGAATAATCAACTCGTTGAATCGGAACAAGTAATTGTCGAGGTTCATGCTAGAAGATCCCCCTTTAAAGAAAAAGTAAAGAAACATATATATTCTGACTTGACAGGAGAAATGCACCAGAGTATCCCTGTGTCTAATTTTATATTAGAGACAACTCATTTATGGGTATTATCGGGAAGTATATATGAATCCATTGTAGTACCTTTTTCTTCAGATCAAGATCAAGTGGATATTCCAGAACTTCTTCTTGACAAATATAAATCACTTTCAAATTATTCGGTGGATCAAGTGAAACACGAATCAGTTGACTCAAACTGTTTTGAAAAAGGAAAAAAAATCTTGAATTATTTCAAAACTGATCAAACCATACCTAACGAACATAAAGACTCTATCTATTCCGCCAAATTATTTTTGAAAATACCCATATGAGTGTAAAAAAGGAAAAATCATCAGAATCATTCCTACAAGCAGAAAACAAAGAAAATATTATGCCCCCAATCCTTGCTCCTCTTAGTCAAGATAGACTTCCTCGAGTTACTCATAGGGAATAATAATCGAAAACCAATATAAAAGACAACACACAAAGAAAATTTCATGCATATCTCAAACTGTTTAGTGATTGTTTTTAGTAATGTTGTTTTGCTTGTGTACTCAGTGATAAAACTCTTCAGTAGTTAGGAGACAGGTGACTGACTCAGATTGGACAATCAGGTATCACTGACAGAATGATGACTTGGTTGATACTGCTTAGGACACGTAAATTGCTCAATCGATTACCCTAAGACTAGGACATTGATCAGTTTCAAGCCATGAGGGTTTTGAAAGAACTAGGATGTCACAAAAGCAAGTAAAATATATGTATGAGTGAAATCAAAGATGCATGAAAGTAGGAAATGCCAACGTTGTGTGGATAGTGGAGTGCTTGAGTACAAGAGGCACCTATTTGCCAGGTTTTCACCTGCTTGGCAAAGTTTCTTTTTTTTTTTTTGAGGACTTTTTATGATTTTTTCAGGACTTTTTATCTGTACATGTTGTTGGAGAAGAGAATACTAAGTGAAGAACTTCTTCAAGTGGATGGTGTTGATCGGTTCATAGAGTTGTTCTCCTTCCGATGTTGAGAGCTGATAGGAACCAAAGCCAAAGACTATAGTAACGATGTAGGGACCCAGCCAGTTGGGTTCAAACTTCCCTTTGTTGTCTTGAAACTGTTGATTTTTAGGATTTTCTCTCATAACAAGATCACCAACCTAAAATTATCATTGTTGAACCTTCTTGTTATATCCTTTAGACATTCTCTTTTGACACACTCTTAGATGATAAAACGCCACTTGTTGATGTTCATCCAGCAACTCGAGTTCTTGCAATCTAGATATTATGTAGTCTTCATCAGTAACAAGACCTTGCAAAGAAACTCTCAAAGATGGTATTTCCACCTCAATAGGTAAAACTACTTCGGATCCATACACTAAAGAAAAAGGTGTAGCCCCAGTAGGTGTTCTAATAATTGTTCTATAAGCCCATAGTGTAGGATTGAGTTGTAGATGCTAATCTCTCCTAGATTTGTTTACTGTTTTGTGTAAGATAGTCAGCAGATTTTTGTTAGATGCTTCAGCTTGTCCATTTCCTTGAGGGTAGTATACGGATGACCAGTGTTGTTTAATTTTGAATTTTTCATAGAGCTCATCTAGATCTTTATTCTTGAATTGTCCTCCACTATCAGTCACAATGGATGAAGGTATCCCATACCTGCAAATGATATAATTAAGGATGAACAGAGCTACTTGTTTACCAATTGCTTTGATGAGCGAAACCGCTTCTACCCACTTAGTGAAGTACTCAGTGGCAGTTATGATAAACTTGTGTCTGTTGGATGATGAAGGATATATTTGACCAATGAGATCAAAGGCCCATTGCTAAAAAGGCCAATGTGTAATGAAGGGTATGAGATCCCTTACTGGAGCATGAATGAGATTCCCATGTAGCTAACACTTCTCACAAGTTTTAGAAAACTTTATAGCGTCTTTCTCCATGTCTGGCCAGTAGTAGCCAACCCTTAGTAGTTTCTGAGCTAAAATTAGACCATTTGAATGAGATCCACAAATACCTTCATGGACTTCCGATAATGCATGTTGGGACTCTTCAGTTTATAAACACCTGAGCAAAGTACTTGTTGTCCTCAAAATTTGATTCCCTTCAATGTCCTTAAGATAATATGGTCTAAACTGGGTGCAGAGAAAACATCAAAGATAAGGAAATTCCAGAGACAACATATGACAAGGTTTATTTAAACCTTCTACACTTCGGGCTTCCTTAGAGCCCAGGTGGGTATACCTTTGTGAATTAACTTCACACTTTTAAACAATAAACCCACAACAAACCAGTCCAGAAAACCAGTGGATTTATTCACCTTGAAATCAACTGAAAACAAATAATAGAAACTGTACTTAACTTCAGCATTTTTGATCAACAAAGTATGCAATAAACAACCTTGATTAACACCAGTGCCTTATCCAAGGTTACAGAGTCACCTAAACTCAAATAAAACTCCTGAAGCAATATATCTTTATGCTTCCCGTCGGCTTGGTTTCCACTAATCCTGATATATGCCTGACACATACAAGAATTCAATCATTCTAGACTAAGCTATGGTCCTCAAAATTCAAAGTTCCTTCCAAAGAATTTACTGGTATGAGTGATCCCGCGTATTTAATTTCCCTCCTAAAGAGAAAAGCTAACAAACACTTATACTGAGATTGCTTTGCAATTCCATTCAAACTAAACAACCCTGGATTATTCAGAATAAAGACAGTAAATAAATTTGTGAACAAACTTGAAGACAACACATAACTTTTACTCAAAACCGATGGCCTGTATATTGATATTCATTTCAAAGAGTATTACAATAAATTCTGATTCTCCATTAGACTTAGAAAAGCTCAGATAAATTTTTGCAGCATTTTCTTACAAAAATTTTGTGATCCCTTTTCCTCTAGTCCTGGTATCCATTTATAACAACATGGATGCACAAAGCTTCGGACTTCTCGAGGAGAGTTTGTTACAATTATTTCAAAAATTGAAGAGATTACAATTTTTGCGCAAAAGCAGTTATGCGCTCTTTTTAGCCTCTGCAGTTTGTTCAACGGGCTGTTCGGTTGCAACCTCTTCTATCTTTTCAAGGGCGCTCTCCAACTACTCCGGGTCATGGGTGGAATATTTAACTTCCCACTCATTAAATGTCTCTTCTATCGGCCATGAAAAATTAATCACATCATCTTTATTTTTAGTCAACCTTTTCCAAGAATTTCTCAGTTTGTTGACTTCTGAATTAAGAAAACTATAATGTGATTTAATTTTTTCTATTTCCTGTATTGTTATAACAAAGAAAGAGGTATCATCAAGATCAATGATTCCCTTAACCCTTGCTGACAATTTGACTTCTATCTCTTTAAGCCATACTTGCTTATCTTTCAACTGATCCGGATTGGCAAAAATTCCTGGGAGCAACTCACAAACTTGATCAGTGTATTCCTTCTTAAGCAATTTAACCCTTCTATCTACATTATCCACTTCTATTTCCAATTGCAATAAGGCCTTAGCGACATCAGAAGTGGATTTGATAATGGGATTAGCTCTTGCTTCATCACAAGATACACACATGAACTCTAAATCTTGCTCCCTTGGTCTCCATCTGTCAAAAATGGGTGTCAAAATTGCCTTATCTCTTCTCAGCTCATTCCATATCTCCATAATCTTTCCCACATTGTTGTAGAGCAATGAGGCATTTATTGTCTCTGCAAAACTGGAGATTGTGGCCCTTACTTTCTCCTCATATTTCCCTGCATACAAGGCCTGAGCCTGCTTCAGGTTTTCTAATTCTTGAGGAGTAATCTCAATCATTTGGGAGCTGGAAGGTGCTGGGGATAGTGGAAATTCGATGATAGGGCTTGTAGGTGGAGGTCTTGCAGGAGAGGAATAAATCATTAATGTTGAAGGCTCACCTTGTTGGTGTTGTCCCATCAACTGGCTTTGTAATCTAGCAATGATGCTATCTTTACCTCTCACCTCTTCCTTGGCATTATTGTAGGCCTTCAAAACTGTTTCCAACTTAATTTGGAGGGCCTCCTTTTCTTTGGCTTCCTTTTCAGCCACTGCAACACTGAATTTTGCAGTTTCTAACACAGTGCTAGCAGCCTCTACTACCCCTATACTCTGCACTCTTTTTACCATCAATCCACCAAGGTGACTTGACCCTGGGGTGTCTTTACTTTTCTTGTCCTCATTTCTCTTGAGGGACCACATAACCAGTGTAGAATTATCCTTACTGAATGTAACCACTTCCATGGGTTTAGTTTCTTTTCTTACTGCATCTAGCACCAGAGCATCAGCAATATCCCACTCTGGTAAGATGAGCACTCCAGCTTGTGCTACTAGATCTCTTCCCTGTTCAGGAGTGATGGTTTTGAATTCTTCCATCATCTCCTATTTTATTTCTTCCTCCACTGAGGCTGGGTCTTTATCAGGCTGCTCAACCTTCCTTGTCTCACATCTAGCATTATATCTATTTATATGTTGTTTCCAAATGAACTGCATGAATGCTTCTGATGTAACAAAGTTGTCATCAGCTAAAAAGGCATTACTTGCCTTTTTTATCTCAGGATCCCACTCCTGGCCTTTAAGTTCAGTAGAGGTGATGTCCATTTCAGCATCAATGGGCTCTTCTGGCATTCCCTCCTCCACTTCATCATAAGTGTATGCGATTTCACCCAAGCTACCCAACTGCAAGAGGTATTCGGCTGCTGCTTGTTCATCTCCTATATGGATAGGGGATTGGGATGGGGAATACAAAGGTGTATCTGATTGCACTTCCTTCCCCACCCTTTGCTTCTTTGGGCTATCCTAGATGTGAATGACATCTTGTACCTTCCTCTTTCCTTTGGATGTGGAGGGCTCCCCTGTTGTAGGCACTATCATACTATAACCTGATTTCTTGTGCAATGTGTAATCACCAGGAGGAATTGCTTTGGTAGAGGCTGATTTGCTCAGGATCATTCTAGCCTTTTCAGGGTTACTCTTAATCACAGCTTCCCTCTTCTCCTTCAATGTTTGCATCACATCTTCAAGACAAACAATCAAGAATTTTATTTTTTCTTCCAATGGGAAGAAGCTAGACAATGGGTCATAGCTAGCATCAAATTGATGCACAAAATCCAAGGCTTTCTTGTAAGCCACCCACTTTTCCTTCCTTAATTCCTGCTCATCCAAATCAAATTCATTTCTGATGAGGTCTTCAGGAAATTGGAATTGATGAGGCCTACCTCTGCATGCTACCTTCTTCCTGAACACATCGTTGAAGAAGTCCTCTGGATCAGCACACCTGGACACTGCAGTGGATAAATGGTAAGGTTTGAGGAAATCCTCAAAGCAATTCCAGCCTCCCTTTGTAACTATGAATTGGTGGGCTATGGTAGCTGCAGGGAAAATAGTCCCTTTGCCTCTTCCTGTTAACTATGCTTCTTGTAGGCCACCAATTTGCCTAAGGATCTCCGCTAATCCCACTTTGAGAGGGACCTGGTAAGGTAACAAAAATGGAGTACCCCTGAAACCAAAAACTCTAAAAACTGTGGAGACTGGATATAAATACATGTCGCCCCAGTTATGAACAATTTTGATGTTCTCTGCGAATTCTTTTGGCCTTATGAATTCCAGAAGAACTTTGGGGACTCTTGGGTTATCAGAGCAAAGGAGAGTCCTTATTTTAGATGCAAAATATTTATCAAACTTTAGGAAACTAGCATCCTCTCTGTCCCATGACAACACAGTACTCCATAATTGTACTGGCATTTTCTCTCCTTTCTTCTCTTTAACTAGGTCCAGTCCACTAGCAAAATAATCACCACCTTTGAAGAGGAAAAGGTGCATTAAGAGCAAATACCATCCAAAAGGTCTATCCACCTTTCCATTCTTTATTCCTATCAACCCTCCATGGATAGCATCGGCAATAAAAGAAGCATAATCAAATGTGATAGCAAGAGAAGGATTCAAAATCTGAACAATCATTAGCAAGTAATGATTTGGTATATTTGCTTCAGCATCCTCTCCTAGAATTTGGCAAAGTGCCCAATACATTCCTTTAGCCCTCAAGGTAAACATACTCAATGAGAAAGGCTCTTGTGTATTGGGTCCTACAACTGCTAACCCTCCTATTTTCAGAAAAAGTTCTTTAAGAGGCCCATTCTTGAGATGACTCCTCTGTGCACTATACACTTGGGCTAATGATGTGAAATTGATGGGTTCCAGGAAGTTTGTGAACTCATTGAGTCCGAATGCTGTCCTAAATTCCTCAGCATTAATTTCCACAAGGGTTTTCCCATTTATATCCTGGATGCATCTTGTTACTGGATCATAATTTAATGCCATTTGGGTTAACAAGTCTGTATCCATGAATACCCCTGGGACTACTAACTTCCCAACATCTAGTTCCCAAATACTGTTTTGAGGGGCAGGCGAATTTCTCATTCCAAATCCGACTTTAAATAACCCCAACCCGGTCATTCCCACCTGTGGGTCTCTCAGCCAATTACCCTTGTCATACAATCCTTCTCCTATCTTCAGACGGGGAGCCCTGGGCACTAACTCCTTGGCCTTTGATGCCTGGTTAGTTGACAATGTCAACTGTTCTAAAAAATCATCACATACACTTCGTTCTAAATAATTAACCTTGCCGGAAAATTCCCTTTTAGGAGCCATTTGAAAATGCCAGAAAATGAATATCACTCTTAAACAATCCTGCAACACGAGAATGATTTTACTTAAAACACCCCACAAGAATTGCTACAAAATATGAGCGAACCTGATGCTTGCTTGAAGGAAATTGCTCTACAACTGAACCGCCTGCTCTGTATCTGAAAAAGATAACTCTGCGCCTGCTCTTCTGCAAAATCTTTTAAAATATATCTTCACTTAGTTATTAGGAAATCAAATACTTGTACTCAGGGCCTTAACTATGACACTAATTTTGCATGCTTCGGTCGTCCCTTCAAAATCGAATTCATACGAGAATTCGTATTTTTCGCTCCAACGGATCATAACATTCCTGCAAGTGTTTCACTGTTACCTTTTCGTTACTGACGGCTTTGTCTTTAATCTGGGTCCCGCTTTTCTATTGGCTACATAATACCACGTGGCATCGAATCATTGGCCTTAAAATTCCCTTCACATTCTATTTGATACTGGCCGCGTGTCTTTTTTTACAACGACGTTTCCACCTTGGCGGGTCCACACTTTCGTCTTTGACCACGTGTCATCATGACACGTGGACGGTTCTTGTTCATTCTCGCTATTTCGCGGGCATAAGGGGTGAGCACTTAACCCTTGCGAAATAACGCGAGCCGTTGGATCATCCCTCAAGCTGATCACTAATTAATCTCTTGAAAAGGTTCTCAGGAATGGTGGGCCCGCGGACTCGTCACCAACACCTGGCATCCAGTCACCTGCGGTGCTGATTTGTCGCTTTGTCATTCGCCAAAAGGAAACTACGAGGGGCCCCACTTTCATCTCAACAGGTCTATCTCTCACGTCATCATCAAGACACGTGGACGGTTCTTGTTCGTTCTCGCTATTTCGCGGGCATAAGCAATGAGCACTTAACCCTTGCGAAATAACGCGAGCCGTTGGATCATCCCTCAAGATGATCAGCATTTAATCCTTTGAAAAGGCTTTCAGGAATGGTGGGCCCGCTGACTTGTCACGGACACTTGGCGCCTTGTCACTTTCGGAGCTGATTTGTCATTTTCTCATTTGCCAGAAGGGAACCATAGGGACTCACATTTTCCTTTGAGACTGCATAGCATCATGACACGTGGACGGTCCTCGTTAATTCTTGCTATTTCGTGGGCTTAAAGGGTGAGCATTTTACCCTTGCGAAATAGCGTGGGCCATTGGATCATCTCTCAAATTGATCGACATTTAATCCTTTGAGAAGGCTTTCAGGAGAGGTGGGCCCGCGGATTCATCATGGACACTTGGCGCCTTGTCATTTTCGGAGCTGACTTGTCACTCTGTCATTTGCCAGAAGGAAGCCACAGGATCTCAATAGATTGTTAACAGCTGTACCTGCCAGGTCATTTCTGGGGCCCACTTCGAACCTTTAATCCTAACCCGCCGACTGTGGTGACTTGTGCCACGTGCTACCTTTTAATACGCCAGAAGAAAGCCACGGGGCTCCAATCACCTTTGACAGCCACACCCTTTACTTCCTCCGTCATGACACATGGACGGTCCTCGTTAATTCTCGCTATTTCGCGGGCCTAAAGGGTGAGCATTTTACCCTTGCGAAATAGCGCGAGCCGTTAGATCATCTCCCAAATTGATCACTAATTACTGGGCCCGACAACTTTAGAAGAAAAGCATACAAGGCATAAAATTTTCAAATAATCAACGTAACCGCCTAGGCAAATAATAAGGGGGGACACTTCCCACGACCCCTCGACCCATACTTAAGTGAATAAAGTAATAGAAGATTAGAAACCAGAGGGTTTAACACAAAAAGATAGAAAATCAATAACCCTTAAACCCCTAAGGTTTAAAACAAAGCTGAAGCACCTGGGATTACACCCTATTCGAAAAAAATTTTAATGAACCATAACCAATTATGGAAAAAGAAGAACCCAATTTTAAACAGTGATAACAGTACTATCCAAACCTCACCTAAATAAATCGTTAGCGATGATGACGTACCGTGAAGCATTTTGGATTAGGTTCCTTTTCTCATTATAGGTAAGATTTTTTGGGACAATTTGGTCTCGTAAATAAGAGTAAATGTGGCTGTAGCAAGATGAGTCATGTCCAATAATAGAACAGACTATCTAGGACTCGCAAGAACCATAGGCAAGGTGATGTAACTCTTCCACCAGGAATTCAAAGCGAAAATTAGATTCTTGTAACTATGGTATGGATGCCAAGATGGCCATAGCATCTACTGCTCTGTTTGCAGATCTGGGAATCTGCTGGAATGACACAAAATTAAAATATTTCTTGAGATCATCCACCATTCTCTTATAAGGCATCAGTTTCTCATCTCAAGTCTGATATGTATCATTAATTTGATTGATGATTAGCTGAGAATATCCATAGATGTGTAATTCTAGAACCTTCCTTTCGATAGTCAGCTTGATCCCGTTTACCAAAGCTTCATACTCTACAATGTTGTTTGTGCAAGGGAAAAGAATCTTGTAAGCCTTCGGGATTGAATTCTTTTGAGGATTAATAAAAACTATTCCAGCACCAAAACCATGTTGAGTAAAAGACCCATCAAAGAACATCTTCCATGATTGTTGAGTAAGGTACATGATTGATTCATCTAGAAATTCTATATGCAAAGGTTGAGTGTCTTCAAGTGGAGCATCATCAAGTTGATCTGCAATTACTTGTCCTTTGATGGCTTTGCATTCTACATATTCAATATCAAACTCTATAAAAATCATGACCCATTTAGCCAATCTTCATGTAAGTGTTGCTTTGTTGAGAAGATATTTGAGCGGATCAATCTTAGCTACTAGATTTATGGAGGATCAATCTTAGCTACTAGCTTGATGGAATGTGCTAACATGTAGTGTCTCAATTTTTGTCATGCAAAGACTAATGCCAAGCATGCTTTTTCTATTATAATATAGTTCATTTCATAAGACACCAATGTTTTGTTGATATAATATATAGCTCTCTCTTTTTTTATTTCCATACTATTGTGCCAGAAGTGCCCCCAGTGATGAATCGGTAGCTAATATGTATAGAATCAATGGTTTACCTTGAATTGGCGGCATCAGTATTGGTGATTAGACAGGTATTCTTTGATTTTCTAAAGGTGTGTTCACATTCTTGATCCTAGTTGTATGTTGCTCCTTTCCTTAATACTTTTGTGAAGGATTGAGCTCTATCTGCTAGCTGAGAAATAAAGTGTCTGATTGACTGGAGACGTCCTTGTAAACTTCTCATTTGACTAATATTCTTTGGAAGTGGCATTTCCATTATAGCTTGGACCTTCTTAGGATCAACCTCAATTCCTTTCTTTGAAATAATGTAACCAAGTAATTCCCAGATGTCACTCTGAATGCACAGTTTTTAGGATTTAGTCAAAGCTTAAATTTTTCCATTCTATCTAGTATGAGACCTAGCTCTTGAATATGTGTGGATCTCTTCATAGTCTTTACTAAAGTGTCATCAAAATAATCTTACATGTTTTTATGCATCATATCATGAAAGATAGTAGTTACTGCTCTTTGGTAAGTTACTCCTGCATTCTTTAGCCCAAATGGCATGACGTTCCAACAAAAGGTTCCCCATGCACGGGTGAAAGTTGTCTTTTATTGATCCCTAGGAGCTATTTTGATTTGATTATTACCAGAGAATCCATCCATTAGTGAGTACATCTCATATCCAGCAGTCATATCCACTATCATATCAATGTTAGGCAATGGAAAATGACATGCTTTATTGAGATCTCTGAAGTCTATGAAAACCCTAATAGATTTGTCTACCTTTGATATAGGTACTATGTTTGAAATCCATTTTGCATAGTCTATTGTTCGGATAAATCCCGCTTTTAGCAATTTTTTTAGCTTAGCCTTGACTAGCAAATCCACATGAGGGTGCATCTTGCGGAGTTTTTGCTTGATTGGTTTAACTCCTAGTGTAATAGAAAGATGGTGCATGCTAAGATCAGGATCTAGGCCTGGAATATCAGAGTATGTCCATGCAAAGTTGATCTTTTAAAAAAAAAAGAGATTGCTGAAATCTTTTAACTCTTCTGTTGATAGTGATTGAGCTAAGTGGATGATATGTGGTGTCTCTTGACTCCTAATATTTACTGGCTGAGTTGGTTCAATCAATATAGAAGACCTTTCCTAGAAGTGACTTGGTAGTATCTCAAGTATCTCACCTTCAGGTGCCTCGGAGAGGTTTTCACCCTTAGGTACATCCTTTATTTTTTCTATTTTTGATTTTGACACCGCCACAATGTGGTTTTCGCCATTAGATATTATTTTTTTTATTTTTTTTATTTTTGTGACTAAGATATTTGATATCTGTTTCAATCATGTTCTCACTATGTTCGCTGGTGGAAGAGTCCATTGGTTCAACTGCATTAAGGTAGTAGGCTAACATATAGTCATTGGCAAAGATAATTACATTCATTGGTTGGTTTTGGAGACTACAATCAATTAGTTCAGGATGTACCAAGGATAAAGTTTGAATAGGTTCGAGGGAGTTCACGGTATTATCATCATAACTTTGGACCGACAAGTCGAGTTCTAGAAGACTACCTTGCGTAAATGTCTCAAGACAAGGAATAGTCACAACATGATCATTGAAGTGCACATTAATATTTAGTTGACCAAATCCAATAGACCTACTCGTAGCACCATTTTCTACGCCAAACTGGACTACATATCATGGTTTGACAGTAACAAGATCAGTAAATAGATTCCCGAAATCCGTGACAGAGGAGTCAGAGTTTGATGCTGAATAGGTATTATCATCAATAGGATTGTTGTCAGAGTCATCAGAGTCACAGGATGAAGTGTGTGACTCGTCTTCAAGTGATTGAGTGAATGTGTGTATAGTGTCAATACCTACATCTTTGATGCTGCAAGTTCCTCCGTGATTTGGTTCATTTCTCACTTGTATCTTACATACTTGTTGACATAACCTTGATGGTTAGTGAATTTCTATCTTCTACTCCATTCAGCTTCCTCTGGACTAATGACTGGTTCTATTTTTGTATCTTCCAATTCTTCTTGTGTAGTTTCATACCTGATTTGTTCTGTCCTATTAGAGGGAGACATAGTAGGTGAAGAATTTTCTTGTGTCCTTTCTCTTTTCAGCTTTTGTTCATAGTCTTCTTGTCTTTTTAGTCTGATTTCTTCTATCTCTATTTGTAGTTTTAAGCGTATCAGCTCTTGTGTCATCTATGATTTTATTGGACTCTTCTAGAGATTTTGTACTAGATGTATTTGAGAGATGATCTGGACCCCATTCATACTCATTTGATTCAGTTTCTGAATCATCTACTTGTTGTGTACCAGTGTATGTGACTGGAATTTTCAGTGGTGCAAACAAATCTCTGATTCTTTCTACCTCTTCTCTCATATCCTCTGGAATTTCTACTCCTTGTAATGTTGTAGCTGATACCATTCGAACTTGATTATCAGTTGTTTCCTCTCTCTTGATTGCTAGTTCTTCTTGTTCTTTTTCATACTCTTCTTGAGTCTGTTGAGTGTTTACTTCCTGTGATGTTGAAGGCAGTGTTGGCATTATAGTAAGAAAGATTGTTTGCATTTCAATATCAGGAGATTGTTGATATTCAGTAAGGATGTTGAGAAGGTTGTTGAAGATTATTGATATAACTGAAGAAGAATGATAACTATCTTTATAACATTATTTTGTCATTGATGTCAAGAGATTGATTATCTGATTCAGTATGATGTTGCCATATCTTGAGAAGATTGATTAGAAGAGAATTAAGATGTCGGTAAAAGACATAGAAAGAAGGTGATGAATAAAGGGAGGAATAAGTTATTCAATGGGCAACTATTACCGAGTTAGACAATGATGAGATCATGATGTTTAGATTGTTTTGATATTCTACATATGATAATTGATTGTAAGGTTTATACTATACTATGTCACTGAGCAAAGAACCTAGTCGGTAAACCCTAAGGTTATTGATATCAGTTAATGAAGGTGGAATGTCTACCGAGTAAAGTTTAGTATCTACCGAGTTGCAATCAAGTTATGACAGTGCGCATGGGATGGATAAAAGCATTATTTAATGAAGGACAATGATTAGCTGGAGATGTATAAATGATTGGTATGCCATGCATGAAGTTTGTTAAGCATCTATGGTAAAGGAAAATCGGCAGGAAGATCTACAACACAGATTGAACCGCAATAACCTTGTGCAAGTCCCGAGGTAAGGTAAAATGTTTTCAAATCAAAAGATGCATTGAACCTAGTCAAGTTTGAAGATCTGATGGCAAAGATTGATCATGGGAAATGTGATCAAGGAGATTAAGCAGTTAGCAATTGTTTATAAATAAGGAATTGTTAATAAACAATGAATGCGGGCAAGTGTATGCACAGAGATGCTACATAGTGATTACCGAGCATGGAAGCTTGAAGACTTGTTTGAATAATAGAGTAGAGAGCCCAGCAGAGGGACAAGATAAGTCCTATGACTAGATTGTTTTGAGCAAATAAGAATCTACTTTAGTATTTTAGATGTGAAGTTGCAGATAGATGTTTATTACTGTTATTTTGTAAGTCACAAAAAATCTCTTAACCGAGTGGACTTAACAGTCTTATATGTAAACCCTCTAGCAAGGTAACATTCTAAATGAGTGTTTGAAATCCTTTGACAAGGTCACTTCTAACAAAGTGAAGATCCTAACAGATCTGAGGGAAATTTCTTAACCGGGTCACATCTAGCAATGTGTTTGTAATCTTTAACAGGATTTGCTTTTAACCGAGCATACTCTAGAAGAGTATATTTCTTAGTGGGTCCAAAATCCCACAGTGGTTTTTCCCTATTTGGGTTTCCATGTTAAATCTGGTGTTATGAGTGTTATGATGATTATGTGTTTATGAGTTTGCATGTTTAGCAGTTTTGGTTAAGTTGTTGAAGTATATGTTACCGAGGTTGAATCTGTTGTTCTTATGGAAGTTTAAGTTTGTATGATTCACCCCCCCCCCCCCTCTCATCTTGTTAGCTATTGGCATCTGTACTTTACACTAAGTATCAAAACTATCAGGCAGTATCTTTTTCCTCCACTTAGACTGATGATGGGAAGTATGTTTCTGGTCTGATGTCTTTCCTGGATTGTATCATAGTCCAGCTTTATCATTTATAGACTTGGTTTGTAGATGAATAGGTTCAATAATACCTTCTTGATTTTTTCCTAGAGGACTAGTACCTGAATATCCCATGCGTTGAATCATTTTATATCCTGGACCATATTGTGTCGAAGAAATCTCACAATGTCTTACTTCTTTGTTTTCACTATCTTCTTTGAAAAGCCATTTGAGAACAACATCCTCTTCTATTTCATCTGCAAGGGAAGTAGAGGATTGTACGAAGAGACCATCATATATGACATTTGGAGTGGAAGTTTGTGGCTTCGTAACCTCTGATGGTTTTCCTAGTTGTCTTGGTGATGGAGGAAGAGAGATTAGTGAAAGGACTGGTTCTATCTTGTATCCATCCATGCCAGTATTTGTTATTTTCAATTTCTTTTCTAAGTCCTTCATCAAGGTTTCTATAATTTCAGCTATAGAGGCTGCTATATAATGAGGCACAAAGGTATCAACACTTTTTGTCAATGCATTACAGAGGGAGTTTGTATCAGCAGGAATATAGACTTCAACTCCGTTATAAGGAAATTTTAAGTGTTGATGATATGTAGATGGAACTGCATTCATTTCATGAATCCATGGCCTACCCAGTAAGATGTTGTATGACAGAGGAAGATCAAGCACCTAGAAAATAACATCTCTTTCTACAGGTCCTACCCTGATTGGTAATAGTACCAGACCTTTAGAGGTTCTTTCTTCTTCATCATAAGCTTTGAATGTTATTTTCTTAGCTGAATTAATAACATTTTTAGAAAAGCCCAGTTGTGTAAGTAGATTATAGGTACAAATATTCAACCCATCGCCTCCATCTATCAAAACATGTTTAACTCGATGTTTATGGATCATAGCTTCAATGTGCAATGGTTGGTTATGTGGGTGATTCAGGGAGTTGTCATCATCTTCAGAGAAAGTAAGATAATAAGGCGAAGTCAGGTGACCCACCATAGATTGAAACTGATCAATATCTAAATCTTTTGGGACTTTAGTAGTGAGCAATGCTTTTTCCAAGATCTCTTTATGAGCAAAAGAGATTTTGAGCAATTCAAAGATGGAGATTTGAGCATTCATTCTTTTCAATTGTTCGACAATGCTATAACTAGGAGAGAATGATGAAGCCAGTTGTTTGGATTTAGCCATGTTTGTATCTATTTGTCTATTTGACTAACTTAGTAGGTTTGATGTTGTTTGAGTAGGAGTTGAAGAACTAGCTCCTTGGAGAGTGACTTTCTTTTGAGTGCGAGTCACAGCATTTGCATTTTGTGATCCATTTTGTTTATCTTTGATTATGATCACATTGCAATATTCAGGTTGGGAAGACTCAATCATGTTAATCACATTGTCACTACTGGTATAGGTGTAATTAAATTTGGCACCTCCTTTTGACTTTAAGGAATCACCTTGTTCATAAATAGGTAAGGGATCTTTAAAATCTTTGTGATCAACATTAGTTGTATGATTTCCAACAACAAGTTTGCCAGTGTCAATGAGATCTTGAATCTCATGCTTGAGCTTCATGTAGTTGTTTGTGTTGTGAACTTTGTTTTGATGGTATTCACAGTATTCATTCTCTCTCCACCATTTTAGTTTAACTTCCAGATCACATGGCCTAGAATTGTCTAGTAAGGTTATCAGATCATTTGCCAATAAATTTTTGAAAGTGGATTCATATGATTCTTCCAGAGGAGTCAAGTCATGTTTAGGTTTCAAAAGCCAACGTTTCTCTTTAAACCACTCTTTTACTTTCTTCAGAGGATTTTCTGCAGCAGTTTAGCTACTTTGAGTGCTTGTGTGCCACAAGCCAAGTTAAATATCATAGATTTTGATTTTTCTTTAACAGTGTCTACCACTCTATCATTAACAACGTTTTGGTTGTTGTCTTTTCTATATTTCCAATATTTGTTCTTTTCTTTGGAACTAGAACCTTGTTGTGTTTCTTTCCAAAGTGAGATATCTCCTTTCTTTATAAGCACATCTTCCATTCTAAGGGAAATTTCTACCATTTTGTTGAATAAAGGGTATAGTTGCATTTGGATATTGTATTTCAATTCAGGGATCAAGTTGTTGACAAAGATATCCATCTTCTCAGAATCTGGAATAGGCCGTGAATATCTATAGAACATCTTTCTCCATTGTTGGAGGAAAGTGAGAAAGGGTTCTCTTGTTCTCTATTTGGTATTGTAAATCTCTATCATAGTGACTAGGTGACAAATGTTATAGGAGTATTTTTGTAGAAACAGTTGGATTAATTCTTCAAAAGTTTTTATTCCCATAGGTAGGCTTGAAAATCATTCCATAGCTTGCCCTCCTAAACTTCTCGAGAAAAGACGCATCAGATAGGTTTGTTCGTGCATGAACTCCATACATAAAGCACAAAATTCTCTAACATGGTCTTGAGGATCAGAGTTGTCATCATATTTGTCAAATTTTGGGATCTCCACTCGTGAAGGAAATGAAGGCATGTAAAGGTTTTTATCAAATGGAAATTGGGCATATCGTGTCTAGAGAATATTGTTTTGATGATTTATCCTTGTTTTCAGTTCTGTGATCTCAGTTCATAATGCTTGTAATTGTTTGTTTACCATTTCTAAGGGTGTCTCTTCCTCTTTAGTGATGAGGGCCTCAAATTTATAACCAGTAGGAAGTTTAGCGCCTTTCTTTGCTAGTTCTAGAAAATAGTCTTCTTTTTTTCTAGTCATGATAATCTTCATCATTTTTCAGAAATCTTTATCCTTTTGACATTTATGAATATCAGTTTTGGTAGGTTCAGAGACTTCAGAATCACCCGATGAGGAATCACTATCGGTAGCCTGGATACTAAGATCGTCATAAGTATTGTGTTTAGCAGCTTGCCTTTCTTTTTTTGTTCCAGATATGGTGGGAGACAAGGGTTGATCATAAACTAGTATATCTGATGATGAAGGTTTATTAGCGACAGGATCCTCTACGTAAAATGGATTATCCTAGTATGAAAAGGATGGTCCTTTACCTTTGGCAGCTTTCTTACGAGAACTTCTAGTTTGAATAGGCATTTTTATTGACTGATGTGACCTAAAGTTGTTTGTGATGCAGAAGTTAAGAACAAATTTGGAGCTAGTTGTTTGTTTAAAGTATTGATTGAGAGAAGCAACTAAGATTTAGTCTGGTTTCGGGAAAGATCTATCTTGTGTAAGACGTGATCTAAGTTACCTAGTTTGATTTAAGTGAAGTGACTAAGACTCGGTCTGGTTTCAGGAATGATCTATCCTGTGTAAGACGTTTTATCTAAGTAACTTAAGTTTGATAAATGGTCGATTGAACTAGCTGAAGGATGATCAAAAAAATCGTGCAACACAATGGCAGAAGTGCACTATTTAGATTTGTTTATGCTCAGAATTATGATAACCAATTTTATGCTCGTTGTAGATTGTTTTAGGCAAGTTTAATTGTTCTAGACTGACAAAATCAAAGATTCATACGATAGGTTTTACAGGACCAGACGATAGTTTAATAGCTTCGAGATGATAAAAATAGAATTTTGTATGAGTTGTTGCCTATGTTCACATGACAGATGGGTATACCTCAGATGACAAACTGATGAATGTAATAATTTTTTCATACGACACAGGACTAGAGATGAGACGATAATTCCCTAAACAGGACGATCGTTTATCAAATTTCGTACGACATATAATAAGGACCCAGATGACAAACTGTAAGACCTGATGAAATTTCGTACGAAAATAGGTATGTAGAAGGATGATAAATCAGAAGACTCATGTGACAGTTTACTGGACACAAGTAAAATTTTAACAGATAGGGTTTTCAAAGACTGACGACGACCCGCTTTGAGATGGACTAAGTTTTTGACAGCTGATGTAGACTAGTTTATGACACGGACAGAGTTTTGACTAAGATAAACTAGTTTTTGACACAGACATAGTTTTGACTACTAAGTTGTTTATTGTTTTCTGCAGTTTTTGGTATTTCAGTTTCAGGGATGAAAACATTGTAAACACGCAATATGCATAATGACTTCAATCACAGCATGCTAACCCTATGGAAATTGGTGAGAGAAGAAAACCTATGCTTGTAGACTCAGGTACACACCCAATAGCTAATCAGAATATGGCCTCTGAGTCTCATGCAATGGATTCTCAATGTCGTATTAATTGACTCCAAACGCTAATGGGGGCATGAAATGGCAAGTATCTTGGGAGAGTTACTATCTCTCTTGCACAAAGATTATCCCCCCTTTTGGAGGCTAACTGGGTAGCTTCTAATCTTAATTGGAACTAGTAAGGGATCCATTCGGCACGTTGGGGTAAATTAAGAGGTCTCCCAGCCTTGAAAAGCAAGGTTTGATATACTCGAAGGTACAGAGGAGAGCTATTCCCGAACACTATCGTTGACTTGATTTTCATCAAATCACGTTTATTTTATAGTGGGTTTGGAGTACTTGGCGTTAGTCATTCCCACTTGGGTCGTTCCCCTCTCATCGGCCTTAATGGCTTTAGCCTTATAGGCTCCTTGGGAGGGCAGGCCCGCTAAAGGTACACAAATCTCAAACTTAGAAAAAACCTCAAGGGTTTGGATTTCTGATTGTCTATGCAAACAAGACCATACTCTCCTACCTCTCAGAATTTTCTTAAAACACAAAAGATAGATTTGTTCATTAACCAGATAGCAATTTAGGTGCCTAAAAATTAATTTAAAGAATACACAATGTTTACTCGAATCTCCTCAGGCAACCTACAAAGACAATGAATCAGTAGTCATATTGCCTTTGTTTGACAAGCATATTCTTCGATAAGAATTCTAAAAAAACTGATTAGGCTGTGAAAATTCCTCAGACAGATGAACGACAAGCCAGGGTCAGCATTAGTATGATCAAAATTGAATAAGAAAAACTGAAGAATGAAATCTGCTTTTAACCCAAAAACACAAAATACCATATGATTATTATCACCGAGTCGTACGATAATTCATATGAGATCGTACGATACATGCAGTTTGTCATTCAGCACTGTGGGAAATCTCGTACGATATTTCACAATAACTGTACGGACAAAAATCCAAAAAAAAAAGAAAAAGTTAGTCTTCAAGGCCGAAAGATGTAGTCTTCTGCCCCACGATGGGTGCCAGAAATGTGTGTGTGTGAAAAGGGGAATAAGTATCTATAAGCTGTAAGATACAACACTTCAATTAAGTCATTACATGTATGGTTAGACATATATAAGCATGAATAATAAAACCATAACAAATCGACCAATTGCCTTCTAAAAGATGTGAGTATAGACTTGCTCTTAAATTTGTATAAGCAATACCAGTGACTAGACTACACCAAGACGAAGGATTTAATCTATATGAGCATGATATTAAGCTAAATGGATGCAAGGTTATGCTAGATGGATGAATAGTAAGCTATATGAATTCAAACAATCATAATTGAACTAAATATGCAAACAAAAAAGCTAAGATACAATAAACTCAAAAAAAAAAGCACAATATCTTCAATGACTCCAGAGCAAAAACTGCATAATAACAATAAATCTCCAGGGTGTTTTGAATGAGAGATGAAGGCTAAATTTATAGAGAATCGCAAGAGAGACCAATGGTCAAGATCAATTAGCAATGAGCAGTTGAGATTATTCAAGAAAAAGCATAACTTTGGATAATTGAAATAATTGACATATCAGATTCAGTTAACCTTGAGATATATTCCAATTATAGTTTGATTGAAATGCATTCAAATTATAAGTTTGAGTTTGCATTAGAGATATAATTCAATTAATTCCATGCACTTGAGATGAAAATAGGTAATTCCATGCATATTCTTTGATTTATTCAAGAAAAAAAGTCTTTTCAATGCAACTGAATTTCTTTTCTCAAAAGCTTTGAGTTCCAATTTTAGAGAATGATTAAATTAATTTAATTGCTTTTCTGATTTCAAGTTATCTCAATTTAGAAGAAGAAATAATGTCTCAAGTTTGATTTCTCTTTCAATTCAATTCTTTTATTTTATTTTCAATTTAACTCTTGCTTTGCATATTGATTCCTCTTTTATGATAAATTAATTCCTTTTTTATGATTAATGGAAAATTTATTAATTAATTAAATATGCTAGGATATTTAATAAATTAAATAGGATAATTGATCAAAATAATTTTCTTGGAATGATTTAATTAATTAATTAAATATTTAATTAAATTTAGAATAATTCACTTGCCATGTGACATTTAATGATTGAAGAATTAATTAATTGTGTGCTCAAAGTTGATTTAATTGCCTTTTGTTAGGACCTTGGTGATGTTGTCGAGATTAGGGGTCCAAGGTTTACGTGAGCATTTTTAGGGTATTACACAAGGCATATTTTTAAATCCCTTAACCAGGTGATTCGTAACTGGAATTAGTTCTTAACAGGGCTTATTGTAAAAGCTTTAACAGGCTTGGCTCTTAACAAGGCGAACTTCAAAAGAGTTCAGATAGCTATCCTTGTGAGTCTCATCTCACTGTGGTTTTTACCTATTTGGGTTTTCCACGTATAAATATTTGTGTCAAGTGGTGAATGATTTTGTGGTTATGATCTTATTTGTTGATTTGATTAACTACTTAACTATTCTGATAATGCATGATATTTGGAAGCATTGAGAGATGAATATGTTGACATATGATTAAGCATTTTTTATGTTTACAAGATTGAAGTTGTTTACTGTTAAGTTCTCATAACAGTTAAACTGGTTGATGTTAGTTGATGTTGGTAATCTTTGAGATATTATCTTGACTGAGTTACTTGTTCATAAATTATTTTTTGAGTTTGGGATTTTGTATCAATTTTTTAGTATATTGATTCCCCACCCCCCTCTCAGTATTCTACCAGATACTTATTTTTTTCATCATAACATCATTCATCACTAGAGGATGAAACACATTGAGATACATATGTACTACATAAGGGAGTTGATTCAGGAAGGCATAATTGATCTTAAGTATTGTTCTACATTGGAGCAGACTGCAGACATCTTTACCAAACCCTTCACCGAAAGCAAGTTCCTTCATTTGCAATATTTGCTTGGGATGCGATAGGTGTCTACTTCAAGAGGGGCTTCTTAGTCCTTCATTATTTCTCCCTCTATTTAGGGGGGGATATTCCTCTTATGGGGGGATTCTTATTTTGGGGGGATCTCTATGTACATGGGTACCTAACATGACCTCATTTGTCGGGACCCATCTTTTCACCCACATAAGCTACGCTTAAGGGGGGATGTTAGTGTAGGTTTTTTACTTTCCTTATGTTAGGGGGTATTTATTTTTCCTACACATATATTATTTAAGCTTGCTTAGGTTATTTGGAGTGTTTAATATGAGGACATGTGGCAAAATACTTCAGCTACATGTGTAACTCTCCACCTCACATGCGTAATTGAAATACACACCCTCTTTTGTCTTGGTGTGCCACCTCTCATAACCACTATTTAATCATTTCCTAAGTGGGTAATGGGGAAGTTGGGTTTCTCACCCTCTTTTGGCTTTATGTGCCACCTCTTATAACTCCTTTTTTATTTTCATGTAAGGTGGTTATGCCACATGTTTTAGCATTTACCAAATAGGTAAAAACTCCCACCTTTTATGGGGTAGTAGGTAAACCCTCCCACTTTTTATGGAGGTGGGATTTAATGCACCTCTTGGTTGTATAAGCTATTATTTTTTCTATATAATAAGCACTATACTCTCACCTTCACTAGTTCAGTAATTGCTTGGTGAGAGTCTTCTCCGAAAGTCTCTTTTGTCTCTACTTTTCTCTCATATAAAAATTATCTTCATTCATCTATTTTGATCTTTGATCATCCGTTGCTTGGGGAGTTGCATGTGATCTATGACCGACATCAAATCATGGCTCGGTTCTTGCTTCTCATAGAATCTAACATTAGTTTTATGTTTTTTATTGGAAATTTAAGTGACTTTTGTAAATTTTGTAGCTTGAGAAGTAATGGAGTACTTATTTGTAAGTTTTCGCAAGTGATTATGGCTCATTCTTCCTCATCGCACAACTCACTTCATATAATTCTTTAGTTCAGAATGAAAAAAAATTAAGCAAAAATTGACTATTAATGATGGTTCTTGAGGGTCTTTTTTGCATTTAATTCATGTGTGCCATTAACATCTTCGCCACCTTTTCAAAATTTTGATTTATGAAATGTTGATGTCATTCTCAACTTTTCTCGGCTCACCCTTTTTGCAGTATCACAAACCCTCCTTATTAGCTTGATTTTATCTTCGTGAAATAGTGACAATAGTTATTGCTATGTCGCAACACTTGTTTCCTTTTTATTTTTGCTCCCTGCGATATGGCGGCATGTAATTTAACTTTTACCACTATATCGCAACTTCATCTTTCATTAATTGTGTCCATCTTGCAATCTGGTGACATTTTATTGAGTTATCGCTATATTGCAACATCATAATCCCTTTATTAAACCTGTCTAGCAATGCTACGATAATAAATTGGGTTATCGCTATATTGCAATGTCTCTACTTTGCATTGAGTCCCATCTTGCAATATGGTGATGCTTTTACTATCTTGGTTCCATTTATTGTTGTCTCACAAATTGCTCAATATGATGGAACATGGGTCTCGTGGAATAACGATACCCTTGTGGACTTTAATTCTTTTGTCACTATTTCATGGGTTTCCCAATACAATAGGATATAGGTTTTGCAAAATTGCAATATCTTGATAATTTTGTCTCCTTTGTCGCTATTTCGTTGGTCGCTTAGTATAGTGAGATATATGTTTTGTGAAATAGTGATAACTTTATAGTTTTCATTTTCTTTGTCACTACTTCACAAGTTTCTTGATATAACAAAATAATAACCCTGTGAAATAGCGATACCCAATGGTATTACTTTATGATAGTCCACATAAGGTGATAAATGAGGTATATAAGTATTTTTAGGAAAACAATGCAGAATATGAAATTATTAACAGACAAATAGGGTTTTCAACAAGGATATGATTCTGTTATGGGGTTTGTCATTTGATTTGTTATCAAGGATTTTGGGATTTTTTGGCTAGAAAACACATTGAATTATGACAAACAGGAGACTCAACTTGTGGACACACATAACTCAGGTTTACTTGATTTAGATATTCTTATGGAAAGTAGTGGGAAAATAATCAATGATTATGTAAGAAACTCAAATTTTTTGTAGGTTACAACAAGAACCAAAAGTCTTTTGCATGCAATAAATGGGCATGGGTGGTTGAGAGAAACATTCACAAAAGTCATGGCAGAGTAATGACAATTGTCCCTCAGCCTTTGGAAGTGGTTGGAATGAGATCGGATTTGATTTGGGTCACCAATGAGCTCAGAAACTGATTTTCGACCAATTAAGTCAGCAACCACCCCGTGCACCTATTTGAATTTCAATGATCACCTTCAGTTTAAATTTGAATCATCAAATTCTCCCTTCATGCATAAATGGACAACTGAGATGTGCCAAGGAAGACAAACTAGCCCCACCAACTAAAAAAAAACTTTATCATGGTATCGCAACCAAAGACAAGCCTTACTCTTTAAATGTTGTGATAATATGATGAGGGATCACCTGACCACTACCAAGGCTATTGCAATATCATAGGGGTCATGTGGCAGTTATCCATAACCACTGCAACCCAAGATAACATCATTCTAAAAATCACGTTGTCAGCTACCGCAACACCACAAAGGGGACCCAACAATTACCGCAGACGATCGCAATAGTGCGATAAACATCTCACGGTCAACAATGGTGGGCATCACAATATCGCAAAGGGGACCTGGCCTACCAGCATGACCATCGTGATACTGTGATGGACAATAAGTAGCCATCACAATATCACAAGGGGAACCCAATGATTATCCCTAACAGTCGTGATACCACAATAAACATCTTTCATGTTGATTATCGGTAAGAAGGCACCAGTCCGAGATGGAAAAGGGACACTCTAGCTAGTAAGTTTTAAGTGAAATGACCGTCTAAGCTAGTAAATGAAGGAAACGAACAAGGCCAAAAAAATGGCTATGGCTAAGGCAACAATCCTTAAAGATTTTAGGGTTTTAGGCCTTGGGGAAGTAGCAGGGTTTAGCCATTAGGTCATCTCAGATTGGTTATTAACATGGCTAAGGTTGACACAAAAAATGTGAATATTTATAGCGACTCAAAGGGGGTGGCAAGCTTGCTTGGTATATGATCAGTACCCTATTAAATCCATTGGCTGCAAAGTCAAGATGACAACATGATTAAAAATCTCTGCCTCCACAACCTGCAAATGATTAAAACTTTATTATTCTAGGGAAGAATAGCTTGCGCTCATACACTATTTAAAAGGGCCAAAATCACCTTAAGAATGAGGTTTAAGGTAGATGTCATTGATTGCAATGGGAAGGGATTCACCACTAAGTCTGGATAGGTGGAAAGAGTTGGCCTCCTTGTAGTTGGTGATGACATACAGTCCACTCCAAATTGCATCAAATTTG
Organism: Cryptomeria japonica; assembly: GCF_030272615.1. Lineage (NCBI taxonomy): Eukaryota > Viridiplantae > Streptophyta > Pinopsida > Cupressales > Cupressaceae > Cryptomeria > Cryptomeria japonica. The sequence goes on along the minus strand of NC_081412.1, from coordinate 313,856,088 downwards.
GAATGCCTTCCTAGCTTGGCTCATTTAGCATCCCACTTTAGGACAAGATCACCAACCTTGAAATTTATATGAGTGGCTCCTTTTTCAGAACTTATTTTGACCTATCCTTGATGGATATTGAGGCTCTACATGGCCTCACTTCTAATTTCTTGTAGCTCCATCAGCTCCTTATATCTAATCCTCATGGAATCATTCCGCAAGAGCTCTAGCTAGTAAGGGAAGCCTTGCTTCTCTGCCATATACTAACATGAAAGGTGAATTACCCATTTCTCTCTTAGGTGTGATCATGTCATCCCATAGGGTTGTCCCTAACTTCAAATGCCAAGACCTCTAATTGTCATCAAAAGTCTTGATAATTTTGATGAGGTTCTTATTGGAGGACTTAGCTAAGCCATTACCCTAGGCATAGTAGTTTGATGATGTCTTCAAATTTATGTCATGCCTGACTTCCCATGAACTGATTTGAGCTCTGATAAAAAGCATTGGTGTTTTCAGATATAATAGTGGAAGGGGCACCATATCTGGTTAAAATTCCCTCCAAGAAGTAAACCACTAAATGTTTAGTAGCATCTTTCAAGGTGGCCACCTCCGTCCACCTTCTAAAGTAATCTATGGTAGCCAAAATCCACTTATGGCCAATGCTTGATAGAGGGTAAATTGGGCCAATGAAATCTAGGCCCCATTGAGTAAAAGGCTTATCTATCTGTATAGGATGAAGAGGAAGAGAAACCAACCTTTGTTTACTTAAGAAGAAAGCACACTCCTTACACCTCCTCACCCACTTGTGTGAAACCTTGAATAAGGAAGACCAATAGTATCCCGCCCTGATTATTTTCATGACAGTAGTCCTTGCAGAGAAATGGCCACTTGAGGGACCGTCATGAAACTCTTCTAATACTTTGCTGACCTGATCTTCCTTGATATATCTTAGTAAGACTCCATTAAAATCCTTTTTGAACAAAATACCATTCACTAATACATAAGGGATGGATTGAAGCCTAAAGTGTCTCTTATTAGTTATGTCAAAATTAGGAGGGTAATTACCATCCCTTAAGAAGGCAGTCATTTCTTCAAACCAACTAGTTTGTCTATATTCATCGTTGGCTAGTCACTCTTCTTCTTGTAGCACAAAGATGACCTCTACATCTTTTTAAAAAGATGAAACAAACTACTCACATAGGCCCTTGCCTCTTACAAGCTTGGTGATTTTGATGTTGAGGTTATATTCCATGACCTTGGTAATCCATCCAGCCCTTCTCTCACTAATATCCTTGTTTAGGATTAAATCCTTAACACTTGCATGTGGGACTAAGAGTTGAATCCAATTGTTGGATAACATGTGTCTAAACTTATTCAATGCCCTAACCATAGTGATGACTTGCTTCTCTACATATATATACTTTAGCTCATAATCTTTTAACCCTCACTAAAAAAGGCGATGGGCTATTCTAACCCATCTTTATTTAGTTGTGTTAAGATAGCTGAAATACTTACTTCCCCTCCTAAAGTATAGAGGATGAAGTCTTTGTCATAATTAGGATTCAGTAGGGTAGGGGCCTAAGAAATTGCTTGTTTGATTTGTTCAAAACCATTTTTTCCCTCCCCAGTCCATCTGAAAACTATATCCTTTTTTAACATGGTTGTGAGAGGCTTAACCATGGCAGCCAAGTTTGGAATAAATCTCCTTATAAAGATGATCCTACCAAGGAAACTTTGCAAACCTTTTTTTGTGACTTGGAATTTGAAGAGATGGAATGGCCTCCACCCTTTATAGATCTATGGCCAAACCATCCTTTGATATGATATGTCCTAACAACTTGTCCTAATCAATAGAAAATACACACTTACTAGGATTTAAAGACACATTGTATTCTCTGCATTTCTTGAATACCCATTCAAGGTGACTGAAATGGTCTGTTGCATACTTGGAGTACACAGTTATATCATCTAAGTATACTAGCACAAATTCTATTAATACTCCCCTAAAGGCATATCCATAGCTCTTTGAAAAGTGGCACCTAGATTGGTTAGTCCAAATGGCATCTTACAATAGGCATAGGTGCCCCATTCAGTAGTAAATGATCTTGAATTGGTCTGATTCTTGGACTATGATCTAATTATATCCCGAGTATCCATCCAAGAATGAAAATCTCTCTAAACCACCTACTTTAGCTAATATTTGTTCCATGGAAGGAAGGGGATAGTGGTCTTTAAGGGAGGCCCTATTGAGATCCTTGAAGTCAACACATAACCTAATTTCCCTATTCCTTTTCCTAACTAGAATAAGATTAGCTACCTAAGAAGAATATTTTATCAAAAAAAATTATAGTATATTCTATGATCTTGGACAACTCCTTTCTCATTAAATGTTCAACCTTGGGATTTATGGGTCTTTGCTTTTCTCTAATAGTCCTTGCATTTAGATCTATCTCTATGGTATGTTGGGCCAAACTAGGGTCAAACCCTTTTAGATCCTTATAAGTAAAAGCAAATATATCATTGTACTCTTTACAAAGGTTAACAAATAACTTTTGGTCTAGGTTAAGTGAGTTGCATGATCTGATCTCCATATTGGTTTTGTAGTAGGGATTGGTTCTTGATTGAGAACTCCACCTCTTCTTCTAAAAAGTTGACAATCTACTAATCTAAATAAAAAACTTGCCAATTAACTTGATTGTCAAGTACAAAAGGCCTAACCACAGGCCTGACCTATTTATCTTTCTTGTTCATAACATGAGCCAATATTTCATGTCGAGCACCAACTTTTGACATCCTATTAGCATGTTTGTTCTAATTCCTAGGGACACTAGATATGTTGAAGGCTTCAAACCCTTCCATTAAGTCCCAAAATCTATGCTTGTAAAATTTAAGAAGTTTGTTCCCGGTTATGCTTTGAGCTCTGGCCGAGTTGACAACCAACTCACTGTCCTCATGTGCATGTAAATATTTGATTCCTCTTCCTTGTGCTACTTAAAGACCTAAGATCAATGCTTCATACTTAGCCACATTATTGGTGCAACTAAAATGAAGCCTGAAAGAAAAATAGTATTTCTCCTTGTTAGGAGAGATGAGTAAAACAACAGCCCCACCACCATTTTTTCTTCTTAAGCCATCAAAAAACATGTTCCACAATCCCTCGAGGTCATTGCATGCTTTGGTGAGATTGGGAATAGGAGTGCCTTCCTTGTTAATGCATAAGTACCAAGACTTGTATCTATAACTTCACCAATTGGGTCAAATTGAAAAGCATTAGCCCACTCATCAAGCGAGCAGTCAGGGACCTCCTCCAAAATACTAGTAGGCTCTTTGATTAAACAATCCTCCTTTGCATCATGGAGAGTACAATTCATGTTTATAGGACTCAAAATATAAGGCTCAATGTGATCTTTTGTATTGGGTATATGACTTTATGGTAACCTTTGTACTATATCTTGTTCTAAAAAGCATATGGGACTACTCTGAGGATAGGTATCCTCCTATCTTAGCAATAAACTCCCTTTATAAACAAATAGCAAAGAAAGTAGGCAGGTCGATGACTGAAATGTCTTGTAAGACAATACAACCAGGGCATGCATGTAAGGCCAAACATAAATCCTTAATCACTCCCACTATCTGAACTAAAGTGTCATTAAGTTGGACAACTCCCCTAGCCATAGGTTCATATTTAATACCTGGATCATTAACTACATTCTTGGGCATGAATAAGTTGTTGGCCCCTAAATCTATCATGCAATAATGAACTAAACTATCTCCTATAATCAAGGAGATATAGAAGGAAGGGGGATTACTAGTTTTTTAAGGATTTTTTGTCTCCAAAGATTGTACCAAACTTGTTGAAGCGGATGATTTGCTTCTCGTTGTTGTCTCCCCTGCGTTGTTGATGTCCTTTAGGGCCTTCTAGAGCAAATCTCTTTGAGATGGTATAGAGGGAGCATCCCACATGGAGACATTAATATTAGCCTTCTTCATTTGCTATACAATGTTGAAGGGAACCACAACATTGGTAAGACCCCTAGCAGTGAAAAGATCAAGTCTTGTTACTAAATAAACCTTGGGTTCCTCTTGCTTCTTACTATTCTAAGTCATATTCTGATTTTTGTTTGGAGTAGCTATCTTGTCTGGGGTTTTTTGAGTTATGGTTTACATGGTAGTTTGTGAAGCTTGGGTCGTCATAGAAGATGCATCATCACCTATGGCCCTCTTTTTTGACCTAGTGTTATTTGCCATAGGGTCACTATTCAATTTATTAACACCACAAAAGTATGCCTCTTACCAATTCATAAGGGTATAATCTCCCTATGCATACGTCGGACAACCATGACATTGTTGTCCTGAAGTGGTTGGTATCGTGTGTGTGAAGTAGGGTACCTGCAGCTACAACACAAACACTCAATAGATCATTACAAGCATGGTTAGCAAAGTGAAATAAAATGAAAGATAAACCATGACAAAGTGACCTATCGTCTCCTAAGAGATCCGAGTGTGGATTTTCTCTCAGATCTGGATAAGCAATCCCAATGACTTGACTACACCTAGACAAAGGATTCAAAATGATAATGATATGCAAGCTAGATGAGATTGATTATGATAGATTGATCCAAGAGCCTAATTAAGATAATGATATGCATGATTAAGATAAGATGATGATGCAATTAAGCTAGAAAATAGATTAATTAAGCTACATGATTCAACAATTATGCTAGAAAATGATCAAATTAAACTAGATCTAAGATGCATTTGCCTATAATAACAATGCTTAAATGGTATTCTAAAATGGATATGTCTATAGTAACAATGCCTAAAATGATATGAGATGGGATCCTGTGTGCTCCAAAATGGGGGATATTTATAGGATTTTCAATGCCAGAGGTGAGGTGGCAGGAATCAACAGTCAAGATTGAGTCTGAAGATATCAAGGGTCAAATTGGAGGAGGTTGGAGAAGAGGTTGGAGGGAGGGACACTTGTCATCTCTATGGTGACAAGTTTTAAGGAGCCTTGCTCATAAGAGGGCAAGTGTCCAAGAGAGGAGACATGTGGCCAAAGTGCCATGTGTCTCAAGGAGAGGATATCCAACCCATAGGAGGTTAGGATAAGGAGGTTAGGATGTCCAATTTAGGATAGGGTTAGTTAAACCCAGGGTTAGGTTGAATGGGTTAGGTTAAGGGATGGTTAGGTTAGGTGGTTAGAAGTTAGGAGGCATGTGGATAATTTTAATTTAAAAATTCAAATAATAGGAAAAGGCTAATTAACTTTCAACAACTCATCAATTGATTTGTTTTAATTAATTAGGGGATTAGAAGGAATGAAACAAATGGGGGGAGGATTAATTAATTCAGATTAATTAATCAAAGGGGACTATTGAAATGAACCTATTAAATAAATCCTTAGATTTATTAATAAGTAGATGAAAAGGGATTTAATTAAATTGCTAATGAATTCAATTAAATTAGGAAGGGGGATTTAATTAAATAATTTTTTATTTAATTAATTAGCTTCAGACCATTTTTAGGTGTATATATTTTGCCCCTCTTTGAAGCGAGGTGTGATGACGCCTTGATTCAAAGAATAATCTCATTTTGATGATGATATTGGTTTGATAGGATGCCCTAGACATTGATTGATAAAATTGTGTTACGATGATGCCCCCTCGGGAGATCAATTGAGATAATTGACCTTTGGAGTGGTTCGATCATTGCGAAATTTATTTCCCAATTAGAAATGATTTGATATCTACAATGTTGATTGATGAAGGTGTGAGTTCTTTGATCACGGTGATGTGATTCTTGATGTGATGATTGATAAAGCTTGATTGGTAAGATAAGATTGATTAGATTGATAAGATTAAGATCCAGTTTGGTTTCAAGAATGACACCTTATGTATAAGACAAAGATGATCAAAGCACCTCGTTTCAGGAATGATATATCCTGTATAAGGCATGATCAAAATAGCTTGTTCCAGGAAAGATACATCCTGTAAAAGACATGATGGGATGGATCAGATGAGATCGATTGATAGAATTGATAAGATTGATTGGATAAAGAACTAACATTTTGTTGATATCCTATTGCAAGAAAGTTCAGATGCACGGATGTTGGTATATTTGAAGGAGTAGCATAAGATTTGTGTTGGGTCGACAATATCTGGAGAGAGATGAGTCATCGTTCTAATTGTGTATACACCTATGATGACACATTGATGATTCCTGCGATAGATTTGGCTTTGGATAAGATGAGCTTTTTTGATCCCATGCAAGCTAAATGCAAATGCAAATACAAATGAAATGCAATGTTGCGATCGGACTAGTCACTGGGTTATTGTGTTTTGTCATCATTGAGCTTTTTTAAATGTGGGAAGTGAGTGAAAACATCGATGGTATAATTAAACCATGATGACCTGAGCACTATTTTCTTGGGTTTTGATATTGCAAGTTAGCACAAGCATCGAGGTATAATTGAACCAACATTACCTGAGTGTTGCTTGCGTAAAAAAGACAGTATTAACCATTGTTGTATGCAAATCGGAAATGTCTTTGATGATACTCCAATGATCATGTACTGAGACAAATTTGCACATATGAATGATTAATTTACAGACAATACACAAGAAAAATATCATGTTCCTTCCTTGTTCCTCTAGTCAGAGACATCATGGAGTCACTCAGAAATCATGATAGCGAAAATCAAGATAGAAAAGTTGAACAATCATTGATTAAAGTGCAAAAATCATTAATCAAAAGATACCATTTAGTGATATGTGTGTGTCATGCTTAGACTGACATGTAATAGTTTGATGGTTGATAATTTGACCATGTGTTCAACATTGGATGTGTCTCATTTTTGCTTGAAAAGAGCTCCCTAACTATTGTTCTACTTGTTTGATTAAGCTCAAAATGATCAAAATTTTTGCCCCCAGCTAGTTGCAGGATTTTGCCCCAAGTCTAGAAACAAACTCATTATCATATACTCAATGATCCAAACCATGGCGATAAACCAGCTGTGATGTTTGTGTATGTACAAAGGCTTTATTATAAATATAAACAGTGATGATGGAAATGAATACAAGTGGAAGGATGCATGAACCAATAGATGGAAGAGCTAGCTGACAGATAGCGCTTGTTTGTCAGGTTTTCTTCATATGTTTTTATTGCACTTTTTCTCATATTTGATTTTTTTTTGTTTTTTACTATTTTTGTATTTTTTGTTTTTCTATTGTTTTTGGATTTTTCTGCTTTTCCACTGTTTTTGGATTTTTTTTGCTTTTTCACTGTTTTGGGATTTTTTTGCTTTTTTGGTGTTTTTTGGATTTTCTTCTTTTTCACTGTTTTTTATTTTTCTGCTTTTTCAGACATAAAACTTTTTCAGATGCATGTTATTGATGGGTTCCTTGAGCTGATCCCCATTTTGTATTGATAGCTGATATGCTTCTATTCCAAAGACTGTTGTGACCACAAACGGACCCAACCAGTTTGGTTCAAACTTCCCTTTCTTTTCTCGATCTGCCTGGTTGCATGGATTTTCCTTTAGTACTAGTTCTCCAACTTGTAATGCTCTTGGTTTGATATTGTGATTGTAAATGTGGCACATTCTTTACTGATATACCTTCAAATGATCAAAGGCATTTTTTCTTTGTTCATGGATCAATTCTAACTCTTGCAATCTAGATACTCGTTGTTCTTCATCTGGGATAAGACCTTTTAATGATACTCGTAGAGAAGGTATCTATACTTCGATTGGCAATATTGCTTCTGATCCATAGACAAGAGAGAAAGGAGTTGCACCTATTGGTGTATAGATATTGGTACTGTAGGCCCATAGAGTAGGGTTCAATTGAATATGCCAATCTCTGCCAACATCATTCACTGTCTTTTTGAGGATTTTCAAAATAGTTTTGTTTGATGCTTCAACTTTCCCATTCCCTTGTGGATAGTAGGGTGTGGAAAATTTGTGTTAGATCCTGAATTTCTCACATAGCTCTTGTACATCCTTATTCTTGAAGGGTCGCCCATTATCACTGATAATGGTCATGGGTATTCCATAGCGACAGATGATGTAGTTCAAGATAAATGCAGCAATTTATTTTCCTGTGATATTGATGAGAGGTACTGCCTCAATCCATTTTGTGAAATATTTTGTAGCTACAAGGATGAATTTGTGACCATTGGATGAAGAAGGATTTATCTTTCCTACTAGATCAAAACCCCATTGGTAGAAAGGCCAAGATGTTGCCAAAGCATGAAGTTCTTGTGTTGGTGCATGAATTAATTTTTCATGGATCTGACATTGTTTGCATGTTTTAGCTATCTGAAAAGAATCTCGTTCCATAGTTGGCCAATAATATCCCAAGCGTATGAATCTTTTTGAAAGGGTAAGACCACTTGAATTTGTGCCACAAATGTCATTATGGAATTCATTTAAGGCCTTCTCAGATTCTTCTTGCTCGATACATCTTAAAAGAGTATCGTCCAGACCTCGTTTAAAAAGGGTATCCACGACAAAGTATAATGGGAAGATTGATGAATAAAGTTTCTCTTTTAGTTCTTTCATAGGTCATGAGGGAGGCTATTATCTTTCAGGTATGTGTAAGTTTGGCCATAGCGAGAGGAATCATGCCCAACAAGGTGACAGATAGTTTGGGAATCAGGGCAATTATTTTGAGCGTAAAACAACTCTTCCACCAGGAATTCATAATTCTCTTGATTTTCCTGTGTCTGCAATAGAGAAGCAAGTGTTTCCATGGCATCTACTGCTTTGTTGTCATTCCTTAGAATCTGCTGAAAATTTATTTCGACAAAGTATTTCTTGACATCATCAACCATCTTCTTATAAGGCATTATATTTTCATCCTTTGTTTGATAATCGTCATTGATTTGATTGATGATGAGCTGAGAGTCTCCAAAGACTTGAAGCTGTGTAATGTTCAATTCTATAGCCATCTTGATACATGTGACCAAAGCTTCATATTATGTTGTATTGTTGGTGTATGGAAAGCTTAATTTGTATGTCTTTGGAATTGTATGACCTTGTGGTGTGATGAATAGAATGCATGCTCCTGATCCATGCTGTGTATATGAACCGTCAAAGTACAATTGTCATGTTTTTGTGGTGACCGTTAGGATATCAACATCGGGGAATTCAATATGTAAAGGACAATCATCGTGAAGTGGTGCCTCTGCTAGTTGGTCGGCAATTACTTGACCCTTCATAGCTTTTCTGTCAACATACTCAATATCAAACTCGCTTAGGATCATGATCCATTTTGCTAGTGTTCCTGTCAATGTCGCCTTACTGAGCAAATACTTCAATGTGTAATACCCTAAAAATGGTCATCTAAACCATGGGCCCCTAATCTCGACAACATCACCAAGGTCCTAACCAAAGCCAATTAAATCAACCTTGAGCACATAATTAATTCTTCAATCATCAAATATCACATGGCAAATCAATTACTCAATATTAATTAAATATTTAATTAATTAATTGAATCATTTCCAAGAATATCATTTTGATCAATTATCCTATTTTAATTTATTAAATATCCTTGCATATTTAATTAATTAATAAATTTGCCATTTAATCATGCAAAAGGAATTAATTTATTACAAAAGAGGAATTAATCACAAAGCAAGAGTTGAATTGAAATTAAAATAAAATAATTGAATTGAGAGAGAAATCAAACTTGAGATATTATTTCTTTTTCTAAATTTAGAACTTGAAATTAGAAAAGCAATTAATTTGAATTATTGAATTATTCTCTAAAATCGGAACTCAAAGTTTTTCAGAAAAAGAAGTTCAGTTGCATTGAAAAGACTCTTTTCTTGAATAAATCAAATATATGCATGGAATTATCTATTTTTATCACAAATGCATGGAATTAATTAAACCTTATTTCTAATGCAACTTGAAGTTCTTTTTCTGAAAAGCTTTGAGTTCCAATTTTAGAGAATAATTCAATAACTCAATTTAATTGCTTTTCTGGTTTCAAGTTCTAAATTTAGAAAAAGAAATAATATCTCAAGTTTGATTTCTCTCTCAATTCAATTCTTTTATTTTAATTTAAATTCAACTCTTGCTTTGTGATTAATTCCTCTTTTGTAATAAATTAATTCCTTTTGCATGATTAAATGGCAAATTTATTAATTAATTAAATATGCAAGGATATTTAATAAATTAAAATAGGATAATTGATCAAAATGATATTCTTGGAAATGATTCAATTAATTAAATAAATATTTAATTAATATTGAGTAATTGATTTTTCATGTGATATTTGATGATTGAAGAATTAATTATGTGCTCAAGGTTGATTTAATTGGCTTTGGTTAGGACCTTGGTGATGTTGTCGAGATTAGGGGCCCATGGTTTAGATGACCATTTTTAGGGTATTACACAATGGATCGATTTTAGCAATCAACTTGATGGAGTGAGATAGTAGATAGTGTCTTAATTTTTGAGAGGCAAAAACTACCACCAAGCATGCTTTTTCTATTGGTGAATAGTTGATCTCGTATCCCACTAATGTTCAGCTAATGTAGTAGATGGCGTGTTCTTTTCCTTCATTATCCTATTGTGCAAGCAGAACTCCCAATGATACTTCGGTGGTTGATATATAAAGTAACAACAACTTTCCTAGAATTGGTGACATTAGGATAGGTGGTTGCATGAGGTAGGTCTTGATCTTGTTGAATGCGTCCTCACATTGATGGTCCCACCTGAAATTAACATTTTTGTGCAAAAGATAAGTAAATGGTTGGCATTTATCTACTAGCTGAGCAACAAAACTTCTAATTGACTGTAGTCTTCCTTGGAGTGATCTTAGTTGACTGATATTTCGAGGAGATGTCATTTCCATGATTTCTTTGACCTTGGCGGGATCTACCCCTAGCTGAAATAATGTATCCCAATAGCTTGCCTGAAGTGACACCAAAGGCACATTTCTTGGGATTAAGTCATAGCTTGTACTATTCTACCTGTCAAAGATCTTTTCAAGTATTCCTATATGTTCTTCTCTGTTGTATGATTTGGCTAATATATCATCCACATAGTCTTCCATGAATGTATGCATCATGTAATGGAATATCATTGTCATTGCTCTTTGATATGTAGCACCTGTGTTCATTAATCCAAAAGGCATGACATTCCAGCAGAAAGTACCCCATGGACATGTGAAAGTTATCTTTTCTTGATCTTGAGGTGTTATTTTAATCTGGTTGTATCCAGAGAAACCATCCATTAGAGAAAACATGGAGTGTCCAACAGTTAAATCCACAATGATGTGAATGTTAGGCAAAGGAAAGTCATCCTTTGGACATGCATTATTAAGCTCTCTAAAGTCTGTGCATACTCTGATACTTTTATCTGGTTTGGAAATAGGAACGATGTTTGATACCCATTGAGAATATGCTACAGGTCTGATGAATCCCACATCCCATAATTTCTTTAATTCTACTTTGACAAGAAGAGCAATATGAGGATGCATCTTCCTTAACTTTTGTTTAACTGGTTTGGCTCCTGGACTGATATTTAAGTGATGCATAATAAGATTTGGATCTAACCCCGGTATATATGCATATGACCAGGAAAAATTGATTTGGCGTCGTTTGAAGAATTCCATATATTGCTACATTTCTTGCTCTGATAGAGAAGTTATTGGATGTAGAATCTTTGGTTGCTCTGTTATCCCAATGTTAATTGCCTCTGTTGGTTCGATCAAAACTGATGACCTTTTTTGAGAGTACTCAGGTAAAGTGTCAAATCTCTCATCTTCTGGCGCCTCGAGGAGGTTTTCACCATTAGATATGTCCTTTCTTTTTACTTTTTCCTGGTCTAATGTTGCCAATAAATGGTTTTCAGCATTAGATCTAATATTGTTTTATTTATTTTCCTTTTTGCGACTGGGAGATTTGGCACCTACTTGACTGGAAGATACGTTGTTGAAATTCCTAGTGAAAGTTGTTGCAGGTTCGATTGCATTAAGATATACGGATATGGCATGGTCATTAGGAAAGATATCAATGGCAATATATCTTTCATTTTCCCAATCAATAAGTTTAGGGTGGATTAGAGGTAAGGGGTCCTCAGGTTGAGATGCTTCGAGGGTATTTAGGGTCATGATAGAGATGTCAAAGTTTTTGATATGTATGTCAATGTCTATAATGGTACTCTCATCAGAATGACCTCGCAGAAGGAGCTCTTGATCGTCCTCGATTAATTCCAAGTCAACCAAATGTGATTCTAATTCAAGTGGGCTAGTTCCTAACATTTGCCCTGCATACGTGTGAACTACATCGACTCCTACATCTTCTTCAAAGCAATTTTCTTCAGCTGATTCTTCAGAATGATAGGAATCTCATTCCCATTCATTAGAATATGTCTCACTTGCAGCTTACAATCTACATATTTGTTCATATAGCGTTTGATTTGTTTCTTCTATCTTTCTTTCTATATCTTTTCTTCTTTCATATTCAGCTTCTTTTGGACTGAGATTGAGTTTGTCAACCTTTCTATCAACTCTCCTTGATTTATACTAGGTTCTTGCTTGTTTTGATTGAGAGTTAATGCTGCTTGGAAGGTGCCTTTAGTTTATTTTTCTTGTTGATCGGAAGCTTGCTTCTTTTGCCATTTCATGTTTGTTTGTTCTCGTTGCTTCACAATTGTTTCTTCCCTTTCAATTGCAAGTTGTTCTTGTCTATTTTAATATTCCTCTTGTTGTTGGCTAGAAGATGTGTCTTCTGGTAGAGTAAGTTGTCCATACCCTAAGCCTAATTTGTCTCTAGCCTACTGAGTATGAGGTTGGATAGGTTCCAAGGTACCTTCTTTTCTTTTTCCTATAGGACCTGTTCTAGTGTATCCCATTTTTTGGAGAATGTTAAATTCTTTTTCATATTTTTCAATGGGTATTCTGATATTGTTGATCTTTTGTTGGACTTCTTCATCCTTGTATAGCCACTGTAGTACACTTTGTCTTTTGTTTCCTCTGATAAGGTCCCAGCACTAACAAATGCTCCATAATATATTGGAAGATGTTTCACAATTGGTTGTTGTTTAGAGTTTGATGGTTTTCCATAGGTTTTAGGAGAAAGTGGTAATTGTGATAGCGAATATTCTTTGTTCCCTCGATCGCTGAGCTACATTTGTTTTTCCATACTTGATAAAATTGAGGTAAATGATTTTTCTTTGGATTGTGTGTTTGAAGATTGTGCCTCCCTATTATGAGGAATAATGACCTCTTGAGCTGGTTTTAGATTATTATAGTACTGAAATGGATTTGAATCTACTGAGATCGTGATTTCCTGCCCATTGTAGGTAAATTTTAGGCACTGATGATATGTTGATGGAATAGCTTGTATGTCATGTATCTAGGGTCTTCCCAAGAGTATGTTGTATGATAAGTCCAAGTCTAGAACTTGGCATGTTGTGTCTTTCTGCAAAGGTCCCACTCTGATGGGTAATATCACAATTCCTTTAGAGGAATGCTATTCTTCATCATATGCTTTGATGGTGATCTTTTTTCGGGGATCAACTGCATCCTCTGAATATCCTAGAGCACGAACAAGACTCAATGAGAAAATGTTTAAGCCAACTCCACCATCTATTAGGACACGTTTAACACACATCTTGTGAATGAGGACTTCGATATGCAAGGGAGCATTATGGGGATGTTATAAGGACGTGTCTTCTTCTTTGGTGAATGATAAGAAGTGAGGGGTTGTGAGATATCCCACCAGGGTTTGGAATTGATCTATATCAAGATCTTTGGACACTGTTGTATCTACTAATGCTCTTTCAAGAATTTGTTTGTGTGCAGGTGAAAGCTTTAAAAGTTCTAAGATGGATATCTGCACAGGAATGTTCTGTAATTGATCCACTAGATTGTATTGTTTTGCAGTGGATGATATGTTAGTTGTAGGACCCAGAAAAACAACTTTAGGTTTGCTTCTTGTGATAGCATGAGCAGGTTATTGATGTTGTTTTTCTTAAACCACAATCACATTTACCACATTAGCATATGCATGAGCATAGTTTACCTTTGTTTTACCCTTACCATTATGTGTTGCTGATGATTCACCATTCTCATAGTTTGGAAGCAGAGTTTTGAAAGTTGTATGAGATTTGTTTGTCATATGTCCATCCATAGTTATTACTCCATTATCAATCAAATATTGGATGACATGTTTCAACTACTGACAATTATCTGTGTGATGTCCTTTGTTTCGATGAAAATCGCAATAATGGTTGTCATTCCACCAAGAGGGTTTTACTTGAGGTTCAAAGTTCCTTCCTTCTGGCAAAGTAATAAATTTGTTTGTGAGAAGCATCTTTAATGCGGACCCCAGTGATTCACCAATGTTTGTAAATTTCCTTTGAAAGAAATTGTTGAAAGCTGATTTTTGGTGATTGTTGTTTTGTTGAGCTGTTGCTAAGTGACTGGATAAAATGAAAACTGGTTGCTTTGGTTTTACATTGTTGTTATCCACTATCCCATTGTTGACGACATTTCGATTTCTATTCCAAAATTTAGGTTAATTATTGTTATTTTTGCTAACATTGTTGTTAGGAGGATTAACTCCTTCTTTGTATAGCTTCAACTCACCCTTCTTTACCATATCTTCTTCCATTCTAATTCCATTATCAATCATCTTTTTAAAATTTTGATGGCATTGCATTTTTAGATGATAGCTCATTTGTCCATTTAGGTTGTCAATGAATATGTCTATTTTCTCATATTCTGGCACTGTTCGAGGATATCATGAAGCTAACCATCTCCATCTTTGTAGAAAAGTCATGAAAGGTTCTCCACTCTTTTGTTTAGTATTACATGGGTCTAGCATTGTAACTTCATGTTGAATGTTGTAAGAGTATTGTGAAACAAACTTTTCCACCAATTCAGCGAATGATCTAATTCCAGGTAGAATTTTGGAGAACCATTCCATAGCTAGTCCACTTAAACTCTTTGGAAATAATCTCATCGGGTATGTATCCTCATGTGCAAACTCCATGCTCATTGTGCAAAATTCTAGTATATGATCTTGGGGATCAGTGCTTCCATTATATTTATCATATCAAGGAGTTTCACAACCTGTAGGAAATGTTATCATGTTTATATTTTTGTCGAATGTGTAAGGACAGATTTCTTGAAGCGAGTATCTTCTAACAGTTCCTCTCTGCATATCTTGAATCTGTGTTTGCAGTGTTAGTATTTGTTGTGTAAGAGATATGATAGGAATGTCAACATGATTTGTTCTTGTATAACCATGAGTTTGCGTTCTAGTATGATCTTGATCTCTTCTTGTATCATCTCGATCCTTTCTTATGTCCTCATTTATTAAGAATTCCTACGTCATCCCTTTTGGGAATGGAAGTTTCCTCATTAGTTCTTGTGTTATTAGCAATTGATGTGTCATCCTTTTTGTGACCAAAAATCTCCTCATGCCATTCGTTATCATGGAAAGGGTCACTTCTCTTTTGTCCTAATTTGCTCACATCAAAATCTTGGAGAGTGTAGCACTAGGTTTTGCTAACATTAGGAAGTATTTTTCTTTTTCTCCCTCCAATATTTTCTTCATAAATTTATCTAATTTAGGATCTTGTTTGAATTCTCTGAGATGTTGTTATGTTATTTCCTCTTCTTCTTGTATTTCATTTTCGTGTTCCATGTTCCTATAATCTTCAGTTATTTCAAACATTTCCATTTCCATTTCTGCAATCTTTCATCTTTGTGCTCTAGTTAAAACAGGCATACACGTGTGTTGAATATTGTGCAAGGATTCTATTGTCTAGAAGGTGTTTCGATAAAGGACCAACTGTCAATGTAGATATGATAGAGTGATATGACATGAAAAGATAATTCAAGTGTTTGTAAGTTTTTTTATCTTCGATTTTTGGAGTGCAATGATGATGATTTTGATAAAACCAAGTCCAATAGGAATGATATATCCTACGATGTGGGATAAGGTTATCCTGACCAAACATTGTAGTTTTGTGATAGAGGATGATAGATCCTGATGAGAAGCTATGTTTTGAGTGATCAATTTATCAAAGAGGGTGATAATGCACTTTGAGATGTTTAGATCTTGAACTTGTTGAAGGTGAATACTTGAAAATATTGGGGTGTCTAGCTCTAGAATCTGATTTGATAGACGATTACTTTATCAAGTGAACCAAGAAAACAATCTAAGCACATAATGATAGATATCATGTGTTTATGCTCACTGTAAATTGACCAAGCAAACATGACATATCGAAAAAAAGACATGCAAGAAGACAGCTCTGTACTGACAGAGACAAAAATTTGTACGATGATTTAGACAATCCTAGATGACAATTTAGACAGAACCATACAATAAACTAGAAATCTCGCACGACAAAGCCCTAAACTCGTATGACACTTACCACAAAACCAAACGATAAAAGATAACAAAAAAGCTTCCACTAATCTGACTCGTACGACAATTCCCACTAAACCAGACGATAAACTAGATTTCCTGTACGACAAACTAGAAAGCTCGTATGACTGAGGACATAAAACAGACAAAAAATTTATTTGGACATATTTTTTATCAATGAAGTTTGATGTTTTGATTCTGTTTTCCAGTTTTAGATGTCTGATTTTCTGTTTCAGGGATGAAAACATAGCAAACATGCGATATGATAAGTGACATCAAACACAACATGCTAAATCCTAAGGAAGCTAGAACCTTTGCTTGAAAACTTGGGTGAACACCCAATAGCTAATCAGAATACAGTCACTGGGTCTCACGCAATGGATTCTCAACACCATATTATCCGACTTCAAACGCTAATGGGGGCACGATATGGCAAGTGTCTTGGGAGAGTTACTATCTCTCTTGCACAAATATTATCCCCCTTTCAAAGGTGAATCGGGTAGCTTCTATCTTAGGGTTCCTAGAAAGGGTTTCCATTTGAAATTACCCCTTGCAGTCGCGCAAGCACGATTGAGGCCTATGGCCCAACAAGGTACCAAAATAAGAAGTAGTCACGCAAGCGTGATTGAGATCGCGAGGCCCTACTAAATGTACGATATAAGAGATCTCAAAAGAGAAAACTCAAATAATCTCATCCTCGGAGACTTTAATCCCAAGAGGCCTATTTTTTAAGAGTGAGTCGAAAAGCTTAGGTCTAGCTGTACTCACTTGGGTCATTCTCACAAGGTGATTACTTTTTCCCACTGTGATAGGCCTGCTAAAGGTAATCAAATCTCAAACATAGAAGTGCTTCAAGGGTTGGGATTTCTGATTGTCCAAATGGAAAAGAGCATACTCTCCTACCTTTTAGACAACTTCTCAAGCATAGAAAACAAGATGTTCATTTACCATTAGAAAAATAAGTGTGCCTAGAAAACTTAAGAATATACAAAGTCTTGTTGATTTTCCTTAGGCAACCTACAAAATAGCTGCGTTAGTAGTCATGTTGTTTTGATGAAATGAAGCTTTGACAAGCGTAATCTTCGACAACCGTCCTGCAAAAACCAGTTAGGTTGCTAGAAAACTCACAAACAAACTAGTGTTAGCATTAGTAATAGCCAAATTGAAGCATAAAAACCCTAAAATATAATCTATTTTGAAAACACAAAACAGAAACTCGTACGAGTATTCTCACCTGCTCGTATGAGTATTCTTGCATACCCGTACGAGTGCATAAAGAAACTCGTACAGTACTGCAAAGGTACTTGTACGAGATTCTAAAATAGGCCCGACTAGAAACCCATGAGATTGAAGATTTGATGATGAGAGAGGCCAAGAAATTAGATTTTTGGCCCCACAGTGGGCGCCAAAATGTCGTGTGTGTGAAGTAGGGTACCTACACCTACAACACAAACACTCAATAGATCATTACAAGCATGGTTAGCAAATTGAAATAAAACAAAAGATAAACCATGACAAAGTGACCTATCGCCTCCTAAGAGATGCGAGTATGGATTTGCTCTCAGATCTGGATAAGAAATCCTAGTGACTTGACTATACCTAGATAGAGGATTTAAAATGATAATGATATGCAAGCTAGATGAGATTGATTATGTTACATTGATCCAAGAGTCTAATTAAGCTAATGATATGCATGATTAAGCTAACATGATGATGCAATTAAGCTAGAAAAGAGATTGATTAAGCTACATGATTCAACAATTATGCTAGAAAATGATCAAATTAAACTAGATCTAAGATGCAATTGCCTATAATAACAATGCTTAAATGATATGCTCAAATGGATATGCCTATAGTAACAATGCCTAAAATGATATGAGATGGGATCCTTTGTGCTCCAAAATGGGGGATATTTATAGGATTTTTAATGCCAAGGGTGAGGTGGCAGGAATCAATGGTCAAGATTGAGTCTGAAGATATCAAGGGTAAAATTGGAGGAGGTTGGAGAAGAGGTTGGAGGGAGGGAAACTTGTCATCTCTATGGTTACAAGTGTCAAGGATCCTTGCTCATAAGAGGGCAAGTGTCCAAGAGAGGAGACATGTGGCCAAAGTGTCATGTGTCTCAAGGAGAGGATATCCAGCCCGTAGGAGGTTAGGATAAGGAGGTTAGGATGTGCAAGATAGGATAGGGTTAGTTAAACCCAGGGTTAGGTTGAATGGGATAGGTTAAGTGATGGTTAGGTTAAGTGGTTAGAAGTTAGGAGGCATGTGGGTAATTTAAATTTAAAAATTCAAATAATAGGAAAAGGCTAATTAACTTTCAACAACTCATAAATTGATTTATTTTAATTAATTAGGGGATTAGAAGGAATTAAATAAATGGGAGGATTATTAATTAATTCAAATTAATTAATCAAAGGGGACTATTGAAATGAACCTATTAAATAAATCCTTAGATTTATTAATAAGTAGATGAAAAGGGATTTAATCAAATTGATAATGAATTCAATTAAATTGGGAAGGGGAATTTAATTAAATAATTTATTATTAATTAATTAGCTTCAGATCATTTTTAGGTGTATACTGTTGGTTCACATTATGCTACCAGGGCTTGAGAAAGCTCTCTACTTTGGCACGCAATTTGATTGTGAGGCTGATTACATGGGGTACACCAATCCTACTCTTGGGCAAGGTTGTTCTGCATTGGTACTATTGCATTTAAGTTATTTGCAGGCGCAAAACTCAAACTATTCAAAGGCCCGGTGTTACCCCATTTGTTGTCCTTGAAATGGTGGCCTATTATGTTGGTAATTTTGATTTTGTGCTTGGTAGGGCCTCCTGTTCTGAGGCTGTTGTCTTTTTATTGTAACCAACTCATTTCCAAACCCATGCACCATGGCTTTGAGTTCTTGAATATTCATGAATGAGGAGACAAGTACAGGTGTGAGTTGTTGACTTGTAGATGTTACTAGGAGAGGTGACGAAATGAGCTGATGTGTAGGAGCCTCTAGGAATAGTGGCATTAAGGGTCTAGGAGCTATCTTTCCTAAGTTTGTATTAGATAATTTTGTACCCTTATGACTATTTCATATGCACCTAGTAGGTTCTCTCCTCCCATTGATTGTATCATGATAGAGATATCACTATTGAGAGCCCTAAGGAAATATAAGGAAGCATGATTAGAAGATGGATTGACCAAAGCAGGGATCCTATCCCAAGTTTTTCAGAATCTATAATTGAAATCTCCCATGAATTCATGAGGACCCCTTTTAATAGTGGTTAACTATTCTACAAGAGATAAATGATCACTCTTGTCTTCAAAGTGTTTACATAATTTCTCTCCTAACTCATCCCAATCATGAATGGAGTTAGAGGGAAACCCCTTATACCATTGTAGAGCCTTACCCTTAAAGGATGATTCAAGAAGCCTAACTGCTATGTTATCTTCAGTTACATCAAACACAATGCAAATGCTAGCAATATCTTGGCTATGTTCAGTCAGGGTAACAGAGCTTTTACCAGCAAATAAAGGTATAGCTTTTAAGTCAGCTACTAGTATATCATCTTTTTGGGCTAAAACCAAAGGACTACCTCCATTAAAGGTAACAAAAGCATTATTTCTAGGGATAGACATAGGAAATAAAGATCTATTTATATGGGTGGTGGATGCCCTATACTATGTTGGTCTTGTGAATGGAGGAGTAGAATGAGACCTAAGAGGTGAGATGTAACTGCTTCAATGCCCCTAAATGGTGGCAATGGAAGTTTATCCCTTCCTCTTCTATAACTTTAAATTGAAAGTTCACTTTATTGAAAAATACCTCTATAAGATGCCCTTGTTTGGATCCTTGGCATGAAATCAACAATAGGTCATGAACCAGAAACTAGATCTGTAATCAGAGTCGCCAAGTGCTTGAACAGTAACTGCCTCTAGAGGCTAAGAGACTAAGAACAACATTGAATCCTTAGCATGTAAGTTAAAACGTATGTCCCACCGAGAGTGCCAAAAATTGTTGTCACAAAAGTTTGCTCCCTTGTTGAACACTAATGCTCAACAACCTTGTGAAACATGGAAATAACTTCCAAGTATGGGACCTTGTGCATATGAGGTTGAATCTCTAGAGAAGGTTAGCTTCCTTTCCAATCAGGGTGCAATGTTGGACCAACCCAACACTTGTAAAGCCTATTCTAATGATCTAAAGGGGGAAAAGGAGAGAAGGAATGCTGAAAGGAAAATGAGAGGTGATGCACCTAGATTGAAATAGGTTTCTTTCCCCGCCTGTGAATCCACAAGACATCAATAAACCAGCCAAGAGCATACACAAATCTCAATCTAACAACTATCTCCAAAGAAAATAGGAAGGTTAGAACCTAGCTAGATGTTGAGAGGGATTAAGAGATATCCACAAACAACATGTGCAAACAAATTTAACACAAACTAAAATTTGAAGACAAAAGAAGAAATATTGCAAAATAAAAGGTGAATAACACACAATGTATTCGACAACATAGATAAGGTAAAACAGATAATTTGTTAACATAAAGGTAAGGCGATTAGAGTTACAAAAATCATAAAATTCTATAAGAGAAAAGGGAGAAGAACTCATTGAATATGATACAAATTTGCCTTTATAGATTAGGCATAACTCAGATGGAACATTGGGTTCAGAAACCCTACCCAACTAGGGTTAGGTTACAAAGGAAGAGAAATTAGATCAAACCTAACTGATTTGATGTGCGTACTTGAAAAGATCTCATAGAACTAGGAAAGAGCGGCAATCCTCAAAATTAGGGAGAAACCCTGCATCTGGATGGCATCTGATGTGCTCTGTCAAACCCAAAAGTCTTCTGCATGCAATAAATGGGCATGGGCGACTAAGAGAAACATCTGCAAATGTCATGGCGGAGTAATGGAAATCATCCCTTGGCCTCTAGAAGTGGATGGAGTGATATCCAATTCGATTTGGGTCACTAACGAGGTCAAAAATTGATTTTTGACCAATTAAATCGGCAACCATCGTGTGCACCTATTTGAATTTCAAAGATCACCTTTAGTTTAAATTTGAATTATCGGATTCTCTCTTCGTGCGTAAATGGATGGCTGAGATGCGCCAAAGAAGACAAATTGGTCCCACCAACTTAAAAAAACTTTACCACAGTATCGCAGCCAAAGATAAGCCTTACTCTTTAACTACTGTGATAATGCGATGAGGGATTACCCAACCACCACCAACGCTATCACAATATCGTAGGGGTCAAGCGGTGGTTAGCCATAATCGCTACAATCTCGTGACAACATCATTTTAAAATTCTCGTGCGTCGACTACTATAACACTATAGAGGGGACTCGATGGTTACCGCAAATAATCACAATAGCGCAATAAACATCTCGTAGTCAACAATAGTGAGCACTGCAATATCACAAAGGGAACCCAACCTGCCTGCCTGACCATCGTGATATTGTGATGGAAAATAAGATACCATTGCAATATTGCAAGGAGAACCCATTGGTTAGCCTTGATAGTTGCGATACTGCGATAAACATCTCACCTACCGATTGTCAGTAAGAAGGGACCAGTCCTGGATGGAAAAGGGACACTCCAGCTGATAAATTTTAAGTGAAATGATCGTCTAAGCCAATCTATAAAGGAAAATAACAAGACTCAAAAAATGGCTAAGGCAAGAAGCCTTAAGAGGTTTAGGGTTTTAGGCCCTAGGAGAGTAGCAGGGTTTAGCCATTAGGTCATCTTAGATCGGTTATTAGCATGGCTAATGTTGACACCAAAATGTCAACAACTATGTTAGGAATTGTAGTAGTCCCAAAATATTTAGACCTAGTGAGTCCAATTATTGATGTAAGTGTTAAGGGGACACTTATAAAAAAATGCATTGATAGAACTCAGATTAGCTATTAATGTTATGACCAAGCAGACAATAGATGATTTATAGCTGGATAATATTCAACCAACACCAACAGTGTTGTAGTTAGTAGATAGGTCCACTATGAATCTAGAAGGGGTGTTTGAAGATTTGTTGATAACCATAGACTCATGTGATTTCCCTACTGATTTATAGTTCTTAAACCTAAGGTCTATCTGGGATATCTATTGATTTTGGGAAGACCCTAGTTGGCCACTATTGATGCCTTCATTGGTTGTCGATCGGGGAGTATGACCATTTCCACTGGGGAAAAAACCAAGCAATTAGTATTATATCCTCCAACTCAACCTCATTTAGATTTAGAACATACCATTTGGCCTACTATGGATGAGGATGAATAAAATTCTCTACACAATCTCATGGTGATAGATAGAATTCTTGTGATGGAATCCCAAGATGAAGATGTTGTCCTTGCTAAGATTATATAGAACTCATATGGCCTTGACCCTATGCAAGAAGAATTTATGTCATGTCTTGTCCAATACATAGTTTTTTTTTCCAAATGAGGATTCTACCAAATCATCCATGATGACTAATGTGTTGCCTAATGATTGTAGCCTGAGCATAGTCGGTCTTGATATTGCCTCTATTTTAGTTGTTGCCAATCTAGTAGAAATTACCTCAGGAATAGCACTCAACACCAACAATGAGCTAACAACACAACAAAGTATTAGACTATTGCAAATTGTTGCAAACTCGCACTTCAACATTTGCATGGGACTATCAAGACATGAGAGACATTGATCCAAATTTATGTATGCATATAATTTACATCAATGAAGGATATAGACCAGTCAAATAGCCACAAAGGCATATAAATCGAACACTCAGAGAAATAGTCAAAGCTGAGTTGTAGAAACTTCTTGATGCAGGATTCATTTATCCTATCTCAGATAGTGAGTGGGTTTCACAATTAGTGATTTTATCTAAAAAAGAAGGCAATTGGAGAGTGTATGAATTACAAGTAATTGAATGATACCACATGTAAAGATCACTTTCCACTCCCTTTCACTAAACATGTCTTGGGCTCATCATTGGCTTGTAAGAGATAATTTTCTTTCTTTAATGGATTCAGTGGGCTACAATTGGATTTAAATTGCTCCTGAGGATCAAGATAAAACAATGGTTACATGCCCCTAGGGAAAATATGCATACTCATTACTCCCATTTCGTCTATGTAACACACCAGCCACTTTTCAAAAAATTGTTCTGAGCATATTCTCTAGTTTTGTACATGATATTATAAAAAAAATTTATCATGCATAACTTTACAACTTATGGAAACACCTATGATGAAGCATTGGAGAATATGGAGAAGGTACTGCAAAGAAGTGAAAATCACAACATTTCTCTAAGTCATGAATGTTGTAGATGTGATTGTGATATTTTTAAGTGGTTGTCATTGATGTCAACACATTGGTTGGCATTGATGTCTCTGATGTTTTTGGTATTGGTGATCTGGAATATGTGTTCCCAGAATCTTTGGTGCTCTGGAAGATGTGTTGGTGATCCGTAAATTTCAAGTTATTGGATAGTGTTGATCAATGGTATTTATGTGTATCTTGGTTCTATTCTTATTTTTGTTGCTTTGGGCGATGGTGTTTGGGTCCAAATTAAGTCTGAACTTCAAGGATGTGTAGTAGCTTATGGTGTAGCGTGTGTATCATGGCTTTTGGGTCCAAAATTTGTAATGATTGTAACATGTTGATCTGATTGTTGATGTGTGTTGTGGTATGGTCTGCTACTCATTCCTTCCCACCACTAGAATGTTTAATGTTGACCTATTTTAGATCTCTATCTTGGATAACTTGGAAGATTATGTTTCCCAGAAGATAGTATATATATGAGAGTAATCTAATTGAGTTAGATATAGGAAAAGTGTGACATTGTTATGAAGATATACAAGATTGGAAAGGAAAAATCTAACTATTGGTGATGTGAGTGAGTGTGTTGGTATTGAGGCACTGAAAGTAGTCTAGTTTGTGCAGCTTGTGTTTCAGTGGTGGATTCTTTCTTTCTTTCTCTCTTTCTTCGGCAATGAACCTTTTTTCGAGGTAGTGAGCCACTTGTTGTGAGCATTCTGGAAGTGATCCACCCTTTGTAAAAATCACCTTAACTATTATTTTAATTGAGAACTAGCATTCTCCATGGTTTTTCCCTTCTTGGATTTTCCATGTCATATCTGGTGTTCATTGTGTGATCTGTTGTATGTTTTTGTTTAAATGCTATATTTGTGTTGGTTAATTTTGTTGGTTTGATTTGGATGTGAAAAGGGTAAAATAAATTATTTTAATTTATCAACTGATTCACCCCTCATAGTAGCCCAGATATTCAACATTTGGTATCAAAGCTTTGGTTCCTTGGAGAAGACCTTAACCGCTTGAGGTAGATCCTGATCCAATGGCCCATTAATTGACTATTCCTATCTTTGAAGGATCCAACTATAGTTTCTAGAAAGTGAAGATGAGAGGTTACCTAATCTCTTTGGGATACAACACTTGGAAAACAGTGTAAACTAAGTATGTTCAACTGACAAATGGTCTTACCACTCCAAATGAGAGTCAAGCTTATTAAGAGAATGAAATAGCAAGGTATGTTATCTTTAGTGCTTTATCTAAGACTGAATTTACAAAGGTTGTTTCATTGAATACTTCTTATTAGGTTTGGGAAAATTTGAGAGAAATATATGAAAGAAATGATAAAGTCAAATTACCAAAGAAGCTAACATTTAAGAGCAGATATGAGAATTTGAAAATGGAAGAAGTAGAGGACATAACTAGCTACTTTCAGAAGGTTGATAGTATGGTAAATGAAATCAGAGAGCTTGGTGACACTTTGTCATATAAAGATATAATCAATAAGATATTGATGTCCCTACCAAAAAGTTACAGTGACAAGATCTCGGCTATTGAAGAAACCTATGATCCAAATAAGTTCACTAGAGAGCAACTTTATGATACTCTATCAGCATTTGAGTTAAGAAAGTTTGGAAAAGACAAGGATAAGATGGAGTCTGCATTTAAAGCATATGAGGAAGATCCAGAAGATGTAAGTTCAAATGAGATGGAAGTGAAATTTGTGAGGAAATTAAAGAAAGGCACTGACAAATACAAAGGTATGTTACCCCTTAATTTTTTTAGATGTGGAAAGATTAATCATGTTGCTACTATGTATTCAAAAAATAATTCAAGACAAAAATATAGAGAAAATAAAGGAAAATTCAATAAGAGATCCTATTACGTCAAATATGATGCTGGAATTTTAGATGATGAATCAGATTATGAATATGGTGATTGTTTATTCTTGGTAGAAAGAGATGTTCCTGAGATTGATATCCCTAGGACTGTTGCTATTTCTTTACATCCTAGAAGAGATAGAAATGAATAGTTGATTGATAGTGGGAGTTCAAATCATATGACTGTTGGCATTTTTTATGTTTATGATGTGATTGTCATTGATGGATACACGCTTGCATTGAGATCACTTTTGTATGTATTTGTTAAAGCTCAACTGGTACATGTTCCAACCGGTATGAAGCATTATAGTCCTTAGACTATTGGTGTTTTGCAGAAAGTGTTTACCGATCTAAAGCGGTATGTTAACCCTAAGCGGTTCGAGGATCTCAAGTGGTATGAAGGATTAAAGCGGCAGAACACATATTTCCCAGTCTTCATTTTGTCAAACCAGCATCCGGCATTTTGCTTGAACCGGTATTTTGTATAAACCGGTAATACTCTGTGATGAGTTACCAACCGATATTTTGTGATGAGTTACTATCCACCGATTGTTTGACGGTGCTGACACTTTAACGGTGCTTTTTGTGTCATGTTACCAAACATGTCTAGATGCATTGAACCTAGGAAATTGTATTGTAATCCTATTGGACCGACATGAAATCAGATTCCTTTATAAGGACATCATGTCTAGGGTTTTAGGTTGTTGTTGTTGGTGAAGTTAATATTGTTGCTAGGGTTTAAGGTGGTTGAGGAGTCAGAGAGAGTATGAATGTGTAGAAGACTGAAGTAATGTTGGAATGCATTAGGAACGAGCTATCAAGGATCTAATCAAGCAATCTGTGCTATTTGCTAGATCATTCACTTGTTGATTACTCACATCTTCAACAAGTCTGTAGCCCTTAACCAGGTAGGCCCAAAAACCTTTTGTAGATCCTCTAACAAGGTGGTTCACATCTGTAGATATAAAATCCTCTAGCAAGGTAGTCTTTAATCGGACTTATCTCCTAATAGAGATTGAGATTCCTAATAGGATCTATTCTAGTAAAGAACATTGTAAGACCTTAACCGGTCTGGTTCCTATTTTGTAGATAGTTACTTGTGAGTTCCATCTCACCGTGGTTTTTCCCATTTGGGTTTCCATGTCAAAATCCCTTGTGTTATGGTGTTTGTGCTTTTGTGGGTGAATGCATTATTTGCTATTTGGTTTGCATGTGTGCTAACCGGTTTGTCTGCTAAACTGTTTTACCGGTTTACTGTTAGCCTTGCAAAGTGTTTAAGTGCAGAGATTTTTAGCATACTAACTCACCCCCCCTCTTAGTATTCATCAATTGGTATCACAGCATACCTTTCTATAAGTTTAACCACTTGGAAAGAGATATGGGGAAACACACATTGAGGGAACTTACTCATCGACACACTCAATCTGAGCAAGCCTATGATGATCTTATGGTCAAATACTAGGCATCTCAAGCAAAAAGGAGAGAACATGCAGAAAAGTTGATGGAGTTATCTGAAAATAGTTCCTCTAATGAAGCGAACATGGAAGCCCTGATTCAAGAAGTAGAAAAGTTGAATGAATCCAATTCCAACCTAAGAAAAGAATTGGAAGGACTGACTATTCGAATGTGCCAAGAGCTTGAGAACCGGAGGAAAGCTGAAGATCTAGTCAAAGACAAGGATCATGAAATCTCCAAGCTGAAGCAAGAGATCAATGCCCTAACTGCTCAACTCCATGCGAGCAAAGTGGAAAAGGAAGACATGCAAGGAGAACTGAACATTGCCATCTCTGAGAATGAAAACCTGATGGAAACAAATGCTGCTATTTCCAAAGAACTCTCTGAGTCAAAGGAAATACTTGCTAAGTTCAACAAGAGTACTGTCAAGCTAGAGCAAAAGCTTGAATCTGCCAAATCGGTTAAGAATACCAATGGACTTGGTTATTCCAGTCATGAGGAAGATGAGACCTCTGGTACAAATGTTGGAACATCAAAGAAACAACCAACATCAAAGGATAAAGGTAAGCAAAAGTTTAAACCTGTTTGCTTTAACTATCTTAAAGAAGGACATACTGCAAATGTGTGTAGGAGTAAGGCTTACAACAATTTTCCTTATTTCCTAAATGATAAGCCTAGATCCTATAGATTCAATGGTAACTGTTATGCATGAAAAAAGTTTGGGCATAGAGCATCTGAATGCAGATCTGCTATGAATAACACTGGAAGATATCCTCAGAGGACCCAAGGAGTTGGTCCTGAACCTTTTGTGAACCGGAATCACAACAGGTTTAATGCCTTCAATCATCAGCCAAGAAGCGGTGGCTATCAAGCGGCAATCGGATGGAGAGCAAACTATTGGATTTATCATGGCCATGGTCACACTGCTGCAACATGCAGAAGGAAGAATGGAAACATGAACAATGGACCCTAGAGAGCACCTGGATTGGTCTTCTATCACTGCAACAAACCGGGACACATTGCCAGATTCTGCAGAAGTAGAAAGAGTATATCAGATGATATACCAATCACTCTGGAAGGAAACATTGATGTTGACACTGTTCAAGTGGATATGAACAAATCCTGGAAGAAGAAACCAGCGGTGTTGCAAGAGGAACCAGTTTTTGCACCTAGTGTGGAAATCACGGAACCGGCAAACTAAGCTTCAGAAAAGCTTAGGGGGAGCAAATAGTGAAATTTTTCAAACCCCTGGTTTACACCGGTAAAAGACCTTAACCGGTATGTGATACCTATCAATAGGCGGAAGACCAGAAACGATAAAAGGCAAATTAGGATTTACGCCCTAATGGTGGAGCATTAATTGCAGTAGGTGAGGAATATGTTTAAAAGGATTTTTCAAATCATTTCTTACTATCAGTTTTCAAAGCGAAGGAGGTTTTCAAGTACAGAGCGACGACAAAGTGATTTGTGTTGTGATTCTGAGAATTTAAGGAACCTTGAAGGAGATTCAAATTCAAATTGCAAATGGTCAAGTGAAGAACGCAAAGTAGTGATTCTGCAACTGACGGAGTGTGAGGTGGAGAAGAATTTGAAAGCCCTAAATTCACGATTTTCGAAAGGTATTTTTCAAGTTCTCAGTTTCTATCATGGCTTCTGCATCCCATACTAGCTCTAGTACATCTGTAGATTCAGCAAGCTTTATTCAATGCAAGTCTAGATATAATGCCCTATCACAAGTTCCAGTTGGTGTGATAGTAGAAGAGGGAATCTCAAATTACTTAGATTATAAAATCGAAGACCTAGGGTCTCTAGCAATTCACTCGCAGCTAGGTTTATTTTGTGGATAAGATAAAAAGATCAAACCCGAGTATAGTATCTTGGAGAAGAAGAAGCTCCACAATGTTGTTTATTTCCTGGAGGATTTCACAAATGATCACATTAGGATCATTCTGAGTAGAGTTCATGGTGAATAGATGTTCCTGGAAAGAACGCATGATATAACACCACAAGCAATTCATGTCGTCACCGGTTTCTACAATACAAGGGAAGTACCAGCCCTAAGGATGGTAAGCAAAACTGAAATGTCCAAGCTCACCGGTTCAGTGAGTGACTCATGAGGTATGACCGTCAATTCTATCAAGGACGATCTGGTGAAATATGCATGTATGGTGATTGGATACCGGACGTTCTCAGCGAGCATAGTTAACTCTATATCTACTGCAGCGATAAATGTCGCTTACCGGATGATCAAGGAGGATGCATCATTTGACCTATGCACCGGTATGCAAAGGCAATTCCTATTGAATCTGAAATCAATCAAACAGGATAATGCATTGAGGTTCAAGTTTGGACAACTACTAGTTGGGTTATTCTTTTACTTCCAAGGCTACTTTCCAAGAGTAGGTGATGTCCAGTGGTCTGCTGACCAACTGGTAACCAAGCAAATCAAGGAAAGCATTTAAGTAGTTGGAACCGGTTACCCTGAAGTTTTGAACAAGTACTTTGATGAGTTCAGATGCAAAATGAGTCAGAGGGTGAGAATATCAGGTGATATTGTCAAGAAATATGAAGATGATATTTGTTTCACCATTAAAGTGGATCAATGCATAATGGAGGTTGTTGAGCCCAGACAGGAGGAAGTGGAGCGTATGGGCTATGAGGTAATGAATTATATGTTGGAAGGATATGCCTCTACCCTTATTGCCTCACCACTTGATCCAAAGGCAAAAAGAACCGACACCTACCTAGAAAGGATAACACCGGTTGAGGAACCCTCCGCAAAGAAAGGAAAAAAACCTTCAGTGAAGAAGGCAAAAGCAGTGCCTTCAGCATTGGCACCGACTACTACAACCAGTCCTACAGTGACCAAGCAGTCACCGGCTAAAAAGAAACCTAAAGCGGCACCTGCTAAAGTGTTCGAGAGAAAGAGGAAGACAAGGAATCCCTCTCTAGACTCAGAAGAAACTGTGTCTGAGGAAAAACCAAAGAATACACATCAAGCAAAGAAAAAGACAAAGAATGAACCAGCATCATCGACACCGGTAAATATTGGCATCTCCTCCTACAAACCTTTGACTCATTGTCAAAGAACTATCAAAAACATTAGGAGAAAAGTGTTGAATGATTTGATTGATTGTTTTGATGACTTTAATGATGATGAAAAGGAAGCTGTTGAAAAAGAAATAATTCAGTATTTATGTGTTAATGACCGATCGCCTTCAGAAATTAGATCTGAGACACTGGATTCTTTGTATAAGTCCTTAGACAATAAATGGTGCATTGCCATAGAGCAGGAACAAGAAATGATAGAAAAAGTTTTTGCTGAACATTTTCCTGATGTATCAAATTCAGAACTGTTCGAAGTAATGAACAAATACAAAGGCCTCTTCTTCATGAGAAGAAGAAGACTCCTGTTACTTGAAGGGAAGGGAAAAGAAGTGCTCAAGAATACACACACCCTTGCTCTAGAAGCTCTGAAGATGCATAGAGTGGCTAAAGCCAATAGGAAGGTTGAATAAGAACTGGCAATAACAAAATCAGATGAAGTGTTTGATGGTGAAGGAAACCCGGTTGTTGAACCTATCGACACCATTGATGTCGATGCTCTAGATGGAGAAGATGTTACTCAGGGTACACCATCAGAAGTTACAAGACAGGAGAAGAAGGTAGAAAAGGAAGTAACGCTAAAGGAAATAGAGGACAAAAAGGAGGAAGCAAAGAAGCAAGCGGACGAGAAGAAAGATGAAGAGTAGAAGAAGAAGAAAGATGAAAAGGAGAAGAAGAAGAAAGATGAAGAGGAGAAGAAGAAGAAGGATGAAGCAGAGAAGAAGAAAAAGGAAGAAGATGAGGAGAAACAGAAACAGGGAGAAAAGAGAAAAGAAGAAGAAAAGAAAAGAAAAGAAGAGGAAGAAGAGAAAAAGAAACAAGAAGATGCGAGGAAGAAGAAAGAGGTAGAGGATGAGAAAAAGAGAAAGGAAGAGGAGAAGCGAAAGGAAGCAGAAAAGAAGAAGGAAGAGGAAGATAAGGAAGAGGAGAAGTGGAAGGAAACAGAGAAAAGGAAGAAGGAAGAGGAAGAGAAGGAAGAGGAAAAGAGAAGAGAAGTGGCAAGGAAGAAAACAGAGGAGGACAAGGCAGAAGAAGCGGCAAAGAGCACGTAGATGGAAACACCTAAGGCAACCGGTAGTCAAGCCAAACCGGCTGACCTCACCAGTCCCATTGACCTCCAGTCTGCAAGTGAAATGGAGCTACTGCAGAGCATCAAGGTTGCTCAAGAATGCCTTGAGGTGTTAAGGAGGAAGATGTGATCCAAGTTGTGGTGGACACTCTTGTCGGTTTGTTACCCGGTACAAACCTCCCCAGTACCGACTCATCATTGGCACAACTAAAGCTCCTATGCACAGTAGTAGATGATCAAGTGTAGAGCTTAGAAGAGGTAGCAGAGGCAAAAGCTAAGAAAGAGCATCAAAAGGCTCTAAATATTGCTCTAGTGAAGAAGTTAAATGAGCTCTGGACTGAACTCCAAAAAGCACAAAAGGATATAAGGGATGCTCTAGATGAGGGGAATCTTCTACTTAACAAGATTTGCCAACCCCATCTATTCTGTGATGATGTGCTTGCACAGAAGCAAAAGCTTCAATCTGACTTGCAGTCCTACATGAGCACATTCAAGCCGCCTTATGACTCCTTTATAGCCTATGGGCAAACCGTTCACCTGTTTCACATCCAGACAGCAAAAATGGAGCATGAGATCAGCACTTGGTCTCGAGATTTGTAGGAGCTACAACTGGTTCTACTCCCACGTCTGCAAATTCTTTAGAAGTGCTATCTAAATCTGGATGCCTTAACAGTGACACAGGAGATTAGCACAATTGATGCCATGGAAGAACAGGTCTCCCAGATGCAGACAGAGAAATAAGTAGCCACCTCCCTACTTGAGTCCTGGTCTTTATCTATGAAACAATTCTTGCAGGACTTTAAATCTATTTTTGACGAGTTTTATTCCTTATTGTCATAAACTTTTATTATTTTAATACCACATGAAAACAGGGGTTGTTCAGCTGTACTTTGTCATTGTTGGCAAAGGGGGAGAAGTATTCTAAGGAGGAGAAGTGTCTGGTATTTAAAATGTTGATGTATGCTCTAATATCTCTATGTGCAAAATAGTTATACATCGTATTGTTAAGGGGATAGTGTATATGCTTAGGAGGAGCAATTTTGCTAATGGCATGATTTTGTTGTAAAACACTTAGATGTCAAAATTTTATTTTCCTAAGTATTGCCATCAATGCCAAAGGGGGAGATTGTTGGCATTTTTGATGTTTATGATGTGATTGTCATTGATGGACACACACACTTGCATTGAGATCACTTTTGTATGTATTTGTTAAAGCTCAACCGGTACATGTTCCAACCGGTATGAAGCATTATAGTCCTTAGACTATTGGTGTTTTGCAAAATGTGTTTACCGATCTGAAGTGATATGTTAACCCCAAGTGGTTCGAGGATCTCAAGCGATACGAAGGATCAAAGTGGTAGAACACATATTTCCCAGTCTTCATTTTGTCAAACCGGCAACCGGCATTTTGCTTGAACCAATATTTTGTATAAACTGGTAATACTCTGTGATGAGTTACCAACCGACATTTTGTGATGAGTTACCATCCACTGATTGTCTGAAGGTGTCGACACTTTAACGGTGCTTTTGTGTCGTGTTACCAAATATGTCTAGATGCATTGAACCTATGAAATTGTATTGTAATCCTATTGGATTGACATGAAATCAAATTCCTTTATAAGGACATCATGTCTAGGGTTTCAGGTTGTTGTTGTTGGTGAAGTTGATATTGTTGCTAGGGTTTAAGGTAGTTGAGGAGTCAGAGAGAGTATGAATGTGTAGAAGAATGAAGTAATACTGGAATGCATTAGGAACGAGCTATCAAGGATCTAATCAAGCAATTTGTGCTATTTGCTAGATCATTCACTTGTTGATTACTCACATCTTCGACAAGTCTGTAGCCCTTAACCGGGTAGGCCCAAAATCCTTTTGTAAATCCTCTAACAAGTTGGTTCACATATGTGGATCTAAAATTCTCTAGCAAGGTAGCTTTAATTGGACTTATCTCCTAACAGAGATTAAGATTCCTAACAGGATCTGTTCTGGTAAAGAACATTGTAAGACCTTAACCGGTCTAGTTCCTATACTGCAGATAGTTACTTGTAAGTTCCATCTCACCATGGTTTTTCCCATTTGGGTTTCCACGTCAAAATCCCTTGTGTTATGGTGTTTGTGCTTTTGTGGGTGAATGCATTATTTGCTATTTGGTTTGCATGTGTGCTAACCGGTTTGTCTGCTAAACTGTTTTATCAGTTTACTGTTAGCCTTGCAAAGTGTTTAAGTGCAGAGATTTTTGGCATACTAATTCACCCCCCCCCCCCTCTTAGTATTCATCAATGACCGGTGATAAAAGTAAGTGTAAAACTTGATAAGTATGATGGTGGTACTGATAGGTTCAGAGATGATCAGACAACACAAATTGTGGGAATTGGTTCTATTTCTTTTTATGGAAAGCATAATACTGAAAAATGTTTACTATGTGAAGGGTTCACATCATAATATTTTGACTGTCAAAAATATGTGCGAGAATGGCTACAATGATGTCTTTCAAGATGATCATTATGAGATCCGGAAAGGATCTAGAATTGTTATTTCAACAGGGAAAAGGACTAGCAGAAACATGTATCTGCTAGAAGGAGCGATGAAGCATTGCTTGTTATCTTGGATCAATGATAGTTGGATCTAGCATTGAAGGATGTTTCATATCAATTTTGACAACTTAGAAAAGATCAGTTCATCAAGTGCAATGAGAGATTTATCGAAGCTGACCAAACAGAATAACAACATGTGCAAAGAATGTCAAGTTGGAAACCAGACAAGAGGAACATACAAAGAAAAGTAACATTAGTCCACTGGATTGTTGGATTTAGTGCATACAGACCTATGCAGCCCGACCAAAATAAGGAGTATATAAGGTGAGAGGTATTTCATGTTATTGATTGATGATTATTATAGAATGTCATGGGTTGCATTTTTTAGAAAGAAGTCAGAAGCATTAAAGAAATTCAAAATATTCAAGGCTAAAGTTGAAAATGAAGTTGACAGAAAGATTAATTGTTTGAGGTCTGAGAGAGGAGGAGAATTTACTTATGATGATTTTAACAACTTCTATGAAAAACATGGTATTAGAACACAATTATCTGCCCCAAGAACACCTCAGTAGAATGGTGTAGTAGAAAGGTTGAACCGAACAATTCAGGAGGCAACTAGAACAATTACCAAAGGAGCAGAACTTCTGAAAATCTATTGGAGAGAAGCAATTCATACCGTAGTTTACACTCTTAAAATAATTCTATACCGGAAAAGACATAGGAAGACATCTCATGAGTTATGGCATGGTAGAAATCCAACAGTGAAGTATTTTAATGTATTTGGAAGCAAGTGCTACATTCAAAGAGATGAGGATAATCTTGGAAAGTTTGACAATAGAGCTAATGAAGACATATTTCTAGGATATTATACAAGGAGGAAGGCATACCAGTTACAACAAAAGGCTGAACAAGATTGTTGAAAGTGCAAATATGAAGGTTGATGAAGACACATCTAAGGAGTCTAACAAACTAGTAGGTTATGAGTTTGATGAATCAAATGGTAGAAAAAGAGAAGAGAATATCAGAGAAGAAGAAGAAGAAAAGGAATCTTAGGAAGCCCAGACATCTACATCTAAGACCCCAAGATATGTTAAGGAGAATCACTCAATGGATCAATTTTTTTGAGATAAGAACAAAGGTATCATCACAAGAAGCAAAGTAGCTCAAGAACAAGTTCTATTATGTTTAATTTCAAAGACTGAACTGAAATCAGTAGAAGAAGCTTGTAGTGATCAGAATAGGACGAAGGAGATGAAAGAAGAATTGGATTGGATTGAGAAAATCAGACATGGGAATTAGTTAATAGACTGAAAGACAAGAATGTGATTGGAACTAAGTGGGTATTCTAGAACAAGTTGGATGAAGATGGAAAGTGTAGACATCTAAAAATGGTCAACGCTTGCGGAGTCATACTTTAACATTTGCGCATTGCCTTATTTTAGGGTTCTTGCATCGCATTAACATTTCTTCTATGTTGCGCACTTGGTCTTTATCATTTGCGAGCATCGAGTCCTTCTGCATTCTTCATTTTTCTCGCTTTTGAATTAGGTCTTGTCGATAGCAATTTTCAGTCATGATTTTGGTCGATCCTTGTCCTTGGCAATCTCATCATTTTGCGATCGATTCGTCATCGATCCTTGTCCTTTTCAATCATGTCAATTTGGATCGATTAGTCATCGTTCCTCGTCAATTGGTGCCTATCAATTTGATCTCCTTATCAATCTTGGTCAATTTGTCATTGATTTTTGTCAACCAATCTCAATCATTTATCAACATTGGTCCTTTGCCAATCAGAATCATGATCGAACCTACATTAATTTCTTGTTGTCTTGACCTAATTCCTTGTCCTCTTATTTCTAGGGTTTTATGATTTGTTCATTTAATCCTTTTCTTCTTCTTTGTGGGTTAAATAAATCTATTGATTTAGTCCTAGGTATCTTTTCATGAATTAATTAATGGATGAAAACCTATTAATTAATTCACTTAATTTCTATTTCATCTTTTTCCTCAATTTTCTAATTTGCTAATTTCTCCTAATTCCTAATTTCTATTTCTCTTATTTTCTTTATTTTTTTCTAATATTTCCCCTAATTTCATGGGAATGGCATAGCAACTTGCCATAATTTGTCATAATTTGTCATGCATCTTGCATAGCAACTTGTCATAATTTGTCATAATTTGTCATACACCTTGCATAGAAATTGTCATACGTTTGTCATAATTTTGCCATTCTTGATTTGAATTTCCTTTCAAATCTCTTCATGCTAATCTTGTCCTCTCTCCAATTTGTCTATAAATTGGATGATTTTCTTCAATGAAAGGGGGAGATCAATCACATTTTGGATAATCAATTAATCAATCAATCAATCACATTTTCGAGTAACCTTATGCTACAAATTTCATCAACAACTTGCTTTCCACTTGCAAATGCACTTTGTAGGTGACAACAACATCAAATTGGAAGGTGAAAGAAGAACAATGGAGCCACATGAAGGAGATATCTGCATTTGGTTTGCTTTGATTTCATTTTGAATGTCTTGTCGTCATGTTTTCATTGATTAGATTAGGATTGTTTTCATTGCAGTTTTAGATTTTGTGATTGTCCTAATTGTTATTTGCTTTGATGAATCCTCAATTTCCTGATCAACAGAAAGGTTGTGAGAAATAAAGCAAGGTTGGTTTGCAAAGGTTATACTCAGATTGAAGGTATTTATTTTGATGAGACATATGCCCCGGTTGCTCGGATGGAAGCAATCAAGATGCTTTTGGCTTTTGCAGCTTTTAAGGATTTCAAAGTTATCAAATGGATGCAAAATCGACATTCTTGAATGGAGAATTGAAAGAAGAAGTTTATATTGAACAATTGGAAGGCTTCAAGTTCAAAGATGATCCAAACATTGTTTGTAGATTGAAGAAGGTCTTGTATGGACTGAAACTAGACCTAAGAGCTTGGTATGGAAGGCTAGATAAGTACTTGACTAATCAAGGATTTTAGAAGGGTTCAGTTGATAGCAACTTATATTTCAAAACAGATTCAAGTAAAATCCTAATTATTGTGGTGTATATTGATGATATAATTTTTGGAGAAAATGAAGGTATGTGCAGAAGATTTGCTAATGAGATGCAAAAGGAATTTGAGATATCCATGATTGGTGAATTAAATTTCTTCCTTGGTTTGCAAGTTAATCAGAATGAAAAAGGAATTTTTATTTCTCAGTCTAAATACACCAAGGAATTGTTGAAAAAGTTTGGGTTAGAGAACTTCAAACCGATGTGTACACCTATGGCCACCAGATGCAAATTGACAAATGATGATAGGTCCCCTAAAGAAGATGCAAGTAAGTACAAATAAATGATTGGAGGATTGTTATATTTGACTACTACCAGACTGGATATCATGTATGTAGTTTTCTTGGCAGCAAGATTTCAGCAAGAACCAAAAGAGTCTCATGGTTTGGTAGTGAAAATTTGCAGATATCTAAAAGGAACAATAAAGGTTTGGTTTGTGGTATCCTAGAAGTTCAAATTTCACTCTGACAACATATTCTGATGCAGATTGGGCCAGAAATTGTTGATGACAAGAAAAGTATAAGTGGTGGAGCATTCTTTCTAGGCTCTTGATTAGTGGCTTGGTTAAGTAAGAAGCAGGATTATGTCTCTTTACCTACAGTTGAAGTAGAATATATTGCATCATCTTCATGTTGCACATAGATTCTATGGATGAAGCAGAATTTGAAGGATATTGGTGTAACATTCAATGAACCTATCTCTATTATGTATGATAACACTAGTGTAATAAACATTTCTAAGAATTTGGTACAAACTTCCAAACAAAGCATATATCCATTCGGTATCACTTCTTGAGGGAAAAGGTGTTGGACAATGAAGTAAAAATTGAGTATGTACCTACAAAGGATCAAATCATAGACATCTTCACGAAGGAATTGTGTAAAGATACTTTTGAGTATCTCTGACAAAAGTTATCGATATTACCCCTTTCTAGCTTGAACTAATGTGCATTTGGATGTGCATTGGTCCAATGAGCAGCTTGCATATTTCTTATCTAGACTGATGCTTGGGTGATTCCTCTTAGGGGGAGGAGGAGTGAGTTTCATAGGGGGAGTTAAGCATGCCTTTTTCATTTTTGTCAAAGTGGGAGAGATATTAAGAATTTCAATTGAGTTTCAGGCTATTCAGTTACATAAATTGTTTCGTGTTTGTGGTTGATGGATGTTGCCATCAATGACAAAGGGGGAGATTATTACAGATGTGATTGTTGTGGATGTGATGGTGATGTTGTTAAGTGGTTGTCATTGATGCCAACACTTTGGTTGGCATTAATGTCTCTGATGTTCTTCGTATTGGTGATCCGAAATATGTGTTCCTAAAATCTTTGGTGCTCTGGAAGATGTATTGGTGATCCAAATATTTCAAGTTATTGGATATGGTATTGATCGATGGTATTCATGTGTATCTTGGTTCTATTCTTATTTTTATTTCTTTGGCCGATGGTGTTTGGGTCCGTATTAAGTCCAAAACTCAAGGATTTGCAACGACTTGTGGTGTAGCATGTGTATCATGTATTTTTTGGCCCAAAATTTATATTGATAATAATGTGTTAAACTGACCATTGATGTGTGTTGTGGTATGGTCTACTACTCATTCCTTTCCACCACTAGAATGTTTAGTGTTGACCTATTTAGATCTTTATCTTAGCCGACTTGGAAGATTTTGCTTCTCGGAAGACAATATATATATGAGAGTGATCCGATTGAGTTAGATATAGGAAAAGTGTGACATTTTTTAAAGATATGCGAGATTGGAAAGAAAAGATCTGACTATTGGTGATGTGAGTGAGTGTCTTGGTATTGAGGCACCAAAAGTAGTCCAGTTTGTGCAGATTGTATTTCAATGATGGATTCTTTCGTTGACAGTGAGCCTTTTTCTGGGCAGTGAGCCCACCCGCAGTGAACATTTTTGTAGTGAGTCACCCTTTGCTAAAATCACCTTAACCGATGTTTTATATTGAGAAATAATATTCTTCGTGGTTTTTTCCCTTCTTGGGTTTTCCATGTTATATATGGTGTTCATTGTGTGGTCTGTTGTATGTTTCAGTATTCATGCTATATCTATGTTGGTTTGGATCTGGATGTGAAAAGGATAAAAGAAATTATTTTAAGTTATCAATTGATTCACCCCACCTCTTAATTGCCCGAATATCCAACAATGAAAAATGTTTTATGATAATGGAGGAAGGAGTTGTATTGGGACAATTTATCTCTTCCAATGGGATTCAAGTTGATCTAGCCAAGATATCCATTACCTCATAATTACCCATTCCGCAAAATCAACGAGATGTCAGAAGCTTCCTGGGACATGTTGGATACTACTGACGCTTCATTAAAGATTACAATAAGCTAGCTTCACTATTGTTTACTTTTCTTATAAAGGATTCTGAATTTGATTGGACTCCTAATTGTCAGATAGCATTTGAAGCCCTTAAGTGTGCCCTCACACAAGCACCAGTTCTTAAAGGACCTAATTGGAATATCCCTTTTCATATTCACACTGATGCATATGACTTTTTTGTTGGAGCAGTATTGGGGAATAAAGAAGTAATCTTGAGTATGTTATTTACTATATTAGTAAAAACCTTCAAGGTGTAGAGCCTAACTATACATTTATGAAAAAGGAGATGCTTGTTGTAGTATATGTTATTAACAAATTTAGACATTACATCATTGTTTATCCTATATTTATTTACAATGATCATACAATACTTTTTTATCTAATGAATAAACCAATGGTTACAAGAAAGCTTGTCAGATGGCTACGCTTACTCCAAGAGTTTGACATCACCATTATTGAAAACCCAGGAAAGATCAATGTTGTTGCAAACTTTCACTTTCAATTGACAAATCAGCCCAAGGAAGAGGTGGTGGATTACTCATTCCCTAATGAACATCTCTTTTCCTTATTAGTCTATTCACTATGGTATGTAGATATTTCAAGCTATCTTGTTGCAGTTCATACACCTTTAAATTTCTCTCCTAGAGA
This sequence comes from Cryptomeria japonica, assembly GCF_030272615.1. Lineage (NCBI taxonomy): Eukaryota > Viridiplantae > Streptophyta > Pinopsida > Cupressales > Cupressaceae > Cryptomeria > Cryptomeria japonica. The sequence goes on along the minus strand of NC_081412.1, from coordinate 313,816,313 downwards.
GAAAAGGTAGTTGGTACATTACAGTCTATCCTACTCTTGGATAATTGGACATCTATTCCACACAATGCTTGACAATGTAATGAGGAGATGTCTAAGAGAAAATGAAGCATGTGATATACTAAAGGCCTATCATGATGAACCTTATGGTGGATACTTTGCTACAAATAGAATTGCCATCAAGATGCTCAATTCTAGCTATTATTGGCCTACTATACATAGGGATGTAGTTCACTATACCAGAAGATGTGACCATTGTTAAAGAATGGGTAGACCTACAAGGAGTGATGAAATGCTACTATACCATCACATTGCTTTGGCACCATTTGATAAGTGGGGCTTAGATTTTATTGGGCCCATTAAACAAACATCAAATGGTAAATCCTACATCTTGGTATGCATTGATTATTTAACAAAGTGGGTAGAAGTTAATGCTTTAAGGAATGCTAGAGATGTGAAGGTAGCACAATTCCTATATGAGGAAATATTTTACAGGTATGGAGTTCCCAAAGAATTTAGTCATAGACCAAGGTCCACAATTCACCTCTGATCAAATATCACAATTGGTCAAGGAATTTGAAATAAGGAATAGAAAGACAACTTCTTACCACCCACAATAAAATGTTCAAGTCGGGGTCACAAATAGGGAATTAGAGGCAATTCTGATTAAAATAATGCAAGTACGTAGATGAGATTGGGCTGCCTGATTCTCTAAGCAGACTAGGCCTATAGGATCACATGGAAATCAACTACAGGTTTTAGACCCTATGACTTAATCTAAGTCACTAAATTAGTTCTCCCAATTGAATTTGAATACAAAAATTTGAGAACAATAGTGGACCTAGGAATGAATCTTGATCAAGCTCAACATGATAGGCCACACCAACTCAATGCATTGGATGAGATGTGTATGGAATCTGTCCAACATATTGAGCTTGTCCAAAGACAAAGGATTAAGTAGCATGATCAATAAATATAGGTAAAAGAATTTAAGGAAGGTGATGGGGCTTTACTATATGATTATACGTATAAGGACAATATGGGCAAACTCCAAACACATTGGTAGGGGCCTTATGAGTTTCAAAGAGTTTTCCCTAATGGTGTTGTTCAATTGGCAACAGATGACTTTATTAGATTTAAACCCATGGTAAATGGGCACAGACTTAAATCTAAAAGAAATCATTGGACATGGATGAATTCTTGCAAGCTCTTCATCAATAATTTACACCACTTGAATCATCCACTCCATTTGATTTTTTGTCACCCTCCACTCCACTCACCCCAATAGGGAAAAACCACAAAGAATGTTGATTATCAATATATAACACTAGTTAAGGTGATTTTTACAAAAGGTGGTTCACTGCTAGAATGCTCACTGTAGGTGGGCTCACTACCCCAAAAAGGCTCACTACCGAAGGACGAAGAAAGAAAAAGAGAATCCACCACTATAACACAATCAACAATACCGAAATTATTTTTAGTTTCTCAACACCAACATACTTCACACATAACATAAGTCAGTTTATTCCTTTTCAGTCTCACACATCTTCCATATATTCAACATTCAATTTGTCCTCTTATAAATACTATATCCAGGAAACATAATATTCAAAGTCAGCCAAGATAGAGATTTGAAATAGGTCAACACTAAACATTTCGGTGGTGGGAAGGAATGAGAAGTAGACCATACCACAATACACATCAACTGTTAGATCAACATGTTACATCCATCACAAATTTTGGACCCAAAACATGACTCATATGCTACACAAAATGCCTTTACTCATCCTCAAATTCTGGACCTAATCCAGACCCGAAATAGCACTACACAACACAACATAATTTAAGAATAAAACCAAGATACTCATGAATACAATCAATAAACACTATATCTAATAAATAGAGAAATCTGGATCACCATCAACATGCACGAACATAATATCAACTGTAAGACATCTTCCAAAGCACCAAATATTCCAAGAACGTAACTTCTGGATCACCAACTCATATGTTGACATCAATGACAACCATCAACATCACATTTGCAACAATAATCTCTCTCTCTCTCTCTCTCTCTCTCTCTCTCTCTCTCTATATATATATATATATATATATATATATATATATATTGTAAGTTAGATTCTTACCGAGGTTTTTCCCAGTTTGGGTTTTCCACATAAAAATCTTGGTGTTCTTGTGTGAATGCTTTTGATGTTTTGGTGGTTTACCTTTTGTGTATGGTGAAAAGTGATGATAAACTATTGTAAAACCATAAAGATTCAACCACAAACAATCTAAGTCCTCCAATGCAACATTCACCAATACCAATAGAGATACCTAAGATCATGTAAATCAACAAAAATAAAGCAATATTACCATTCACATGTCTAGTAGGGTTTCAATCTCCATTGTCTTCCTATCTCCATTGATCTTGCTTGATATATTTGCTCTCAGATTTTATGTGTGCACAAGAGCTCAACAAAGAACGGAAATGTGGTTGATAGCTTGATCGCAAAAAGGCTTGATTGCATAAGATTGATTAGACACCTTGATTAGTTGATTAGAATGCTCATTAGGGTTTGATAATGAAGGAGAGTATCCTCTTATATAAAAGACACTTTAGGAAATGGAGGGATAAGATTAAGAGGTGTAAAGATAAATGGTCGGCTAGGATTAAAGGGTAGGTAGAGGAAATAATTAAATAATGAGAGGGTAGGTAGTGTAGGAATTAAGAGATGATTGACATGTGTCATGGGTAGAAAAGGGTAATGAATTAATTAAATAAATAAAGAATTATTTAATTAATAGAAGAAAGTGGGATCAGTTAAATAAATAAAATATTTATTTAATTTAGGAAAAGGACAATTTAAATAAATAAATTTATTTATTTAAATGGGGAAAGGCTTAGAAGAGGATTAATGAATTAATTAAATAAATAAGATTTTTATTTATTTTTTATCGATAATATTTATATTTTATTTATTTAAACTAAAAACTACATCTGCATCAAACTTTCCAAAAAAGAAACCACTCCCCCAAACCACCCCCAACCATCCCCAACCTACATCCAATCCTACTATCTAAAACCATGGTTTTCCAAAATGTATACTGCTCAAACCCTACCCCACCCCCACATCATCTGAAACATAAATTCAAAATACATCATGCCAATGAAATTTGGTCAAAGAGTTTATTGTTTAACAAAAAATATAGTTTTTAATTTTATTAAATAAAAAAAAGAAACATCTAAACAAAAATATGTGCCCAGAGGTACCCCGATTTAGTGAAATCCTCATCTTCCTATCGAGGCATGTGAATCTCCAGTTCTTCCTTCTGCATCTTCAGCCACTAACCCTCGCGAAACTGGTCTTTCTATCTCACCACCACTCCCACCCGCCGCACCACCCACTACACCCTGCCTTGCCAATTCCACTGATAATTTTTGCATAATCAGCCTCCTACATCTTATCCCCTCCATCAATCTCACCTCCCCACCCTCATGTTGAATTACATCTTCAATATCCATAATCTGGACAAAGATCATCAACCCTTCCCATCCTCGCTTCACGTCTTCTTTAAAATAGACTCAGGCTTCCTCACAGTGGCGAAGGAATTGAATTCAAGAGTGCCTCACTTGCAACTCCCCATTCTCCTCTGGGATGCCTTCAACAAGATTGAAACCCCACCCTGGCACAACCGATTCCAACAGGGACTCTGGTGCAGGAGCACCTAGTTGAGTCAAACTCCCATTTTTGGGTATTTCATGCTTTTATGTTTGTAAAGTCTTGTGTTAGGTTGTTTTTGTTGTTTTAGGTTGTTTTGGATCATGTTTAGTGTTTTTGATCTCATTTTGGGCTTAAGAGATCAAATCTTGCATTTCAAGCCTTGAGTTGACAATTTTTGGCAAAAATGTGAAAAATTGCCAAAAAGGTCTCTTAATGTCTTCAAGAGCACTGAAACATGTTTTTTTAGTATTTTTCAGCATGTCTAAGTTGTTTAGACAAGTTGTTGAGGTTAGATTATGAGAAATGCATCTTGGAGCAAGAAAAGTTGTCATTTGGCTTAAGAAAGTTGTCAAAATTGTCATTTTCTTGCATAATGAAGTTATTAGAGCCTCACGTCCATACAAGGGCTTGAAAAACCAATTGGAGAAACTATATAAGGCCTCCATTTTCCTTGGAAATGGTTGGTGTTTGTTTGAGCAAGTACTTTTCAATACAAATCATGAACTTTTGATTTATTTCACTGTTTTTTTGCTTCTTAGAGTAACAGTCTGTACTGAAGAATTTGTATCCATACTGTACCTTCTAGGAAGTGTTTATATTGGTCATTTAATGCCTTCCAAGTGACTGTTGTACTGGTTTACTTTGGAAATTGGTTTGTGTAAAATTATTTCATAACTGTGAGCTTGCTGCCCTGTCAAGGGTTGAAGCACCAAAATGACTCCACTTGACTAATCCATGCTTGGGATCCCACAATATGGATTCAGTCAAGTTAGCATTCATGTATATATTGTACATATGCTTTATTTTGTGCCAAGAGAGTGGTTGGAAGAAGGACTTGAGTGAATACTAGGCAAATATTGGTTATTTGGCTAGTAACATGAACAAAAAACTCAAGATTTGCACCCAAAAGGCAATTTGGAGTGAACAAATGAATGAGGCAGAGGTCTGGACATGTGACCAAGGATTTTAAGTACCATCTTGATGTATTATAATAGCTTACACCTTGTAATCATTCTCATTTTGTAGACAAAACAGTGAGTTCACAGTTTTTGTGAAATTTGTTGTCATTTTGCTAAATGGAATGCTTCAAAGCATTATCCGTGCCTTGGAACACTAAAGGAAATGTAATAGGAAGATATTTTTTTGTGTGAAAAACCTCATTGAGGTATAACTCCATTACAAACTCTTAAAATGCAGGTCCAAAGGAGATAGCAGCTGGTTGACTGGTAAAGGGACAATTTTTGTGATAGTGACAATTTTGTTGTCTTCTCAATGACTTGCCAAGTGTTTGGCATAATGCTAGTCCAACAAAGGTAGGAGAAGCTTCAATATGGTGTGGCAGAGGTATCCAAGAATCCAAGGAGTTTGAAACAAGTTTGAAGGAGAGTAACTATGGTAGAAGCACTCAAAACCCTCATGAAACCCTATGTTGGTGCCTAAAATAGTGGACAGTCACTAAACCCAGTGGAGGAAGCCTAAAACCACAAAAATCTCTTATCTTGGACTCATTTCACACCATCCAAATCATCTCCCATGGTCAATAAGCCTATTTTTGGGTAGGGCCAGCAAAAAAGGGCCAATTAGGCCTCCACGGGCTAGTAGCCCTGCTGCATAACACACAAATGATTGGTTTTTTTTGTAAAATGCATAAACCCGGTAGAAAGATGAAACTTGGAGACTTATGAAACATGTTGAGAGCAATCCAACAAGTGTAATTTGGGACTCCTAGATAGTGAGCAGCCTCATTTGGGGGTAGTAGAGCCTTATTAATGAATTTGAGCAAATTAAGGGTTATTGACCTCAAACAAGATTATGAGCATTCAAAGGTGTACATTACCTTACCTCCCCTGCATTTCCATGTGGAAGACCCCTAGTACACACTGGAACCTAAAGTTGGAGGCCCCAAGAGCCAAGCATGAGAAGGTGTAGTTGGAAGGATTAAGTATTTTGAGTAGATTTGTGCATGGCAAGAGTCATCACCCAAAAGGAAGGTTGTTAGGCAAGCAAACCATGGAGTACTTGACCTTACAATAACAAGACAGCTTGGGTAGTCATACACAACAGACTTTACAAGCCTTTGGTCAATAAATTGGTCCTTTTGAGCAAACCAGCCTTGTGAGTGCTTACCTATCAAGCTCCCTATCATAGTGGTATCAAAGCCAACAAAAGATTCAGGAGAAAGACACATTAGGAAAACATGGTGACCAATGCATAATTGGCTAAGAAGGTTGAGGACCAAGAAGAGGAAAATAGGGCACTCAGAGAAAGATTAGATCAACTAGCAATGAAACTAGCTGAAGTAGTAGTCAAAACTGAAGAAGTCCAGGATAAGGTTGGAGATCAGGGTAAAATGATGGCAATAGAGGATGAAGTCCCCATGCCCGAGCCTGTCATTGAGCAAGAACCATTTTTGAAAGCCTTGAGGGCTATGAGTGGTAAGACCTTAGAAGGAGTGGCTCTTTTCAGTGGGAAGATGGATCCAAATGCTCTAATAGAATGGATTGAAGGGTTAGAAAACCATTTTGAGTGTGATGGAGTGATTGAAGCACAAAAGGTCAAGGTGGCAAAATCAAGGCTGAGAGGGGCAGCCTTAACTTGGTGGAAGTTCATCCAAGAGGAAAAGGTGAAAGTAGGTAAGCAACCACTAGCCACCTGGAAAGCAATGGTAGCCAAAATCAAAGAGACCGACCTTTCTTGAAGACTATGAGATACAACTTCACAAGAAAAGACAAAAAGACCTAGATGTCAGTAGCCACACTGAAGAGTTTCAAAAACTGTGCATGAGATCCAGAGTAGTAGAGGATGAGAGTATCAAAGTGGCAAGGTATTTGAATGGGTTAAGATGGAACATCCAGGAAGAGATGAGCTTATTGTGCCCACAAACCGTACACAAGTGCTATCAATTGGCACTTAAGGTGGAAGAGAAAGGTAGGAGAAAGCAAGAACAAAACAATAGAGGAAGAGGTAGGGGAAGAGATGGTAGAGGCCATAGAGGCAGTTTTGGGGGAAGAAACATAGATCAACGATCCCAGGGAGAATCTAAGCTTATTGAGCAAAGTGGGGATTCTCAGAGCAAACCCAACTATAGGGGATCAAGCAACCCGAGTAGGGGTAGATCTAATGGACTAGGGAGAGGGTCCTACTTCTCAACCATGAAATGCTATAACTGCCAAAAATTGGACCACCCTGCCTATAGATGCCCAAAGAAGCCTAAATCATCCTATGGAGGTAAAAAGAGGGTAAATTATGTTCAGGAAGATGGATGTAGTACCAAAACTTCAGCATTGAACCACCTAGCTTCATAAGATGGTGAGAGTTTGATGATCAAGAGAGTGTTAATGAAGAAGCCACATAGTACAGAGGCCTCACAAAGAAGAGCATTATTTAGGATTAAGTGTAAAATCATGGGAAAGGTGTGTAAGGTGATCATAGATTCAGGATCCATAGATAACATCATATCAGAAGAAGCAGTAAGCAAATTGAAACTACCTAGGATACAACACAAGGAGCCATATAAAGTCACCTGGTTGAATAAGGGACAACATGTGTTGGTAAATGAGCAAGCCTGGGTAGATTTCCACATTGGGGGATATGTAGATAGGATCCTATGTGACGTCCTTTCTATGGATGCTTGCCACCTGTTGTTGGGTAGACCATGGCAGTTTGACCGAAAAGCACAACATGATGGGGAAAGAAACTCCTATTCTTTTCACAAAGATGGAGTAAGCTATCAGATTCAATCCCTCATTGAAGAAGGAGAGAGCAGCAATAAGGTGTCTAACATCTTGTTAGTGAATGAGAAAGAGTTCATAAAAACACTAGAAGAAGGTGAAGGAGTAGGATTTGCACTCATAGTGAAGCCTAAAGAAGAAAAGGTAGAAAAGAAAGTTGAGATACCATATGAAGTGCAGCAAATCCTTGATGACTTCAAACAAATAATCAGTGATGGTACACACACAGCCTTACCACCTCCTAGAGCCATTATCCATCAAATTGACTTCATTCCTGGAGCCTCTTTTCCCAATAAGGTAGACTACAAGATGACCCTTGACCAAAACAAAGAGGTAGCAAGACAAATACAAGAACTCTTAGACCAAGGGCTGATTAGGAAAAGCATTAGTCCTTGTGTAGTACCTACAGTGTTGGCACCCAAGAAGGGTGGAACATGGAGACTTTGTACGGATTCCAGAGCCATAAACAAAATCACCATTAGATACAGATTTCCCATACCCAGGATAGAGGATTTGATGGATTGTTTGGGGGGTGCACAATATTTCAGTAAGATTGATTTGAAAAGTGGCTACCATCAGATAAGAATCAAAGAGGGGATGAGTGGAAGACAACTTTCAAAACAAATGAGGGACTCTATGAGTGGCTAGTCATGCCTTTTGGACTCTCTAATGCTCCCAGCACATTCATGAGGCTCATGAATGAAGTTTTACATGATTTCATTGGCAAATTTTTTGTAGTGTATTTAGATGATATTCTTATTTTCAGCAAGACTAAGGAAGAGCACTTACAACATTTAGCTAATGTTTTGAAACAGTTATCTGATGAACAGCTAACCATTAATCTCGAGAAATGTGATTTTATGAAGCAATAATTGGTCTATCTTGGTTTTTTTGTATCAGGAGGCAATCTGAAAATGGGTCACTCAAAAGTTGCAGCAATAACTAGTTGGCCAACTCCTAAGACAACCAGTGATGTCAGAAGCTTCCATGGTTTGGCTCAGTTTTACAGGAAATTCATCAGAGGATTCAGCGAGATTTGTGCTCCAATGTTGGACACCATAAAAGGGGGTGTAAAGGTAAAGTTTCAATGGACAAGTGCAGCAAATAAGGGGTTTGAATTACAGAAAACTAAAGTAGCTACTCAACCAGTGCTCATTTTGCCTAGTTTTGATAAGCTTTTTACTATTGAATGTGATGCTAGTAATATTGCAATAGGAGCTGTTTTAAGTCAAGAAAATAGACCAGTTACATTTTTTAGTGAGAAATTGAATGATGCAAAGAAAAAGTACCCATCCTATGATTTAGAACTTTATGCATTAGTACAAGCACTTAGGAAATGGAGACACTATCTTCTTCCTAAAGAGTTTGTTGTATACATAGATAATCAGGCACTCAGTTTCTTGAACTCACAGGATAAACTGAATCATAGGCATGTTAAATGGGTAGAATACTTACAAGCTTACACTTTTACTCTTAAGCATAAGAAGGGTCAGTTGAATAAAGTAGCAGATTCTTTGAGTAGAAGGTTGTTAACTATTCATGAGATTCAAGTTCAGAGCATTGGTATTGATAGTTTCAAAGACATGTACCCTACTGATAATGATTTTGCTGAAGCTTATAAAGTTTGTAAAGATTTTGAGAATAACTTCCATGGTACATATGCTGATTTCACTTTGCAGGATGGTTTGTTATTCAGGGGTGGACAGTTGTGTGTTCCACGGGGTTCTATGAGAGAGAACCTCATTCAAGAGAAGCACAATGGGTGCTTAAGTGGACATTTCGGTCTCAATAAGACCTTAGAGTTGGTTCAAAGGTTCTATTATTAGCCTAAGATGCAAAGAGACATCAGGAGGTATGTTGAGCAGTGCTTGGTATGCTAGAAAGCAAAAGGTAACTCTTCTAATGCTGGTTTATATCAGCCTCTTCCCATTCCACATAGGCCTTGGGATTGCATTAGCATGGATTTTGTAGTAGGGTTATCTAGAACTCAACCAAGATTTGATAGCATCTTTGTAGTAGTTGATAGATTCAGCAAGATGGCTCACTTCATTCCTTGCAAAACAACACATGATGCAAGTCATATTGCTTATTTGTTTTTCAAAGAAGTTGTTAGAATTCATGGCTTGCCTACTAGCATTGTTTCAGATAGGGATGTTAAGTTTCTTGGTCATTTCTGGAAGGCATTGTGGAAGAGATTGGGTACTAACCTCTCTTTTGGTTCAGCTTATCACCCACAAATCGATGGCCAAACAGAAGTTGTGAACAGGTCTCTTGGAAACATGCTTAGGTGTTTGACAAAGGAGTATGGACAAAGTTGGGATCAGCTCATTCATCAAGCAGAATATGCCTACAATGACAGTGTTAACCGGTCTATAGCTAAAAGTCCATTTGAAGTTGTTTATGGTATTCATCCAAGGATATAATGGAGTGGAGGGATATCACTAACTTGCAGCATAAGAGTGGGACAGCAGATGACATGGCTCACTCCATGAAGGAGGTTCACGAGCAAGTGAGACAAGCTCTCCAAGACACTTCTCAAAAAGTCAAGGCAAGAGTGGATGCTACAAAGAGAGATGTTCAGTTTTCCATAGGTGATTATGTGATGGTTCATTTGAATAAGGCAAGGCTACAAAAGGGAGTTCCAAGCAAGCTTCAGATGAGGAGGATAGGCCTTTGCAAGATCTTGGCTAAGTATGGGTCTAATGCTTATAAAGTTGATTTGCCTACTAATGTTTCTTTGTCCCCCATTTTTAATGTTGCAGATCTGATTGCTTTCAAAGGGCAGCCACCTGAGGAGGTTCAAAGAGTTTCAGATGTTTCCAACTCCCTTTCGGATCTATCTCTCCCTTCTCTTTCTTTTCCCCATGTTGAACAGGTTCTAGACTCTAGAGTTCTCAAAAAGACAAGGAATCACACCTACATGGAGCATCTCATCAAGTGGAAGGATCAGCCTATCTCAGAGGCCACTTGGATACCTGAAGCCGACTTTTAGAAAGTTGGCATTCCTTCTTCTTTGCTGTCTCAAGGAGTCACATGACTTCTTTGTTTTGGGGGAGTATGGTGCAGGAGCACCTAGTTGAGTCAAACTCCCATTTTTGGGTATTTCATGATTTTATGTTTGTAAAGTCTTGTTTTAGGTTGTTGTTTTTGTTTTAGGTTGTTTTGGATCATGTTTAGTGGTTTTGATCTCATTTTGGGCTTAAGAGATCAAATCTTGCATTTCAGGCCTTGAGTTGACAATTTTTGGCAAAAATGTGAAAAATTGTCAAAAGGGTCTCTTAATGTCTTCAAGAGAATTGAAACATGTTTTTTTAGTGTTTTTAAGCATGTCTAAGTTGTTTAGACAAGTTGTTGAGGTTAGATTATGAGAAATGCATCTTGGAGCAAGAAAAGTTGTCATTTGGCTTAAGAAAGTTGTCAAAATTGTCATTTTCTTGCATAATAAAGTTATTGGAGCCCCATGTCCGTACAAGGGCTTGAAAAACCAACTAGAGAAACTATATCAAGCCTCCATTTTCCTTGGAAAGGGTTGGTGTTTGTTTGAGCAAGTACTTTTCAATACAAATCATGAACTTTTGGTTTATTTCACTGTTTTTTTGCTTCTTAGAGTAACAGTCCGTACTGAAGCATTTGTATCCATACTATACCTTCTGGGAAGTGTTTATATTGATCATTTAATTCCTTCCAAGTTATTGTTGTACTGGTTTACTTTGGAAATTGGTTTGTGTAAAATTATTTCATAACTGTGAGCTTGCTGCCCTGTCAAGGGTTGAAGCACCAAAATGACTCCACTTGACTAATTCATGCTTGGGATCCCACAATATGGATTTAGTCAAGTTGGAATTCATTTATATCTATACATATGCTTTATTTTGTGCCAAGAGAGTGGTTGGAAGAAGGACTTGAGTGAATACTAGGCAAATATTGGTTATTTGGCTAGTAACATGAACAAAAAACTCAAGATTTGCACCCAAAAGGCAATTTGGAGTGAACAAATGAATGAGGCAGAGGTCTGGACATGTGACCAAGGATTTTAAGTACCATCTTGATGTATTATAATAGCTTACACCTTGTAATCATTCTCATTTTGTAGACAAAACAGTGAGTTCACAGTTTTTGTGAAATTTGTTGTCATTTTGCTAAATGGAATGCTTCAAAGCATTATCCGTGCCTTGGAACACTAAAGGAAATGTAATAGGAAGATATTTTTTTGTGTGAAAAACCTCATTGAGGTATAACTCCATTACAAACTCTTAAAATGCAGGTCCAAAGGAGATAGCAGCTGGTTGACTGGTAAAGGGACAATTTTTGTGATAGTGACAATTTTGTTGTCTTCTCAATGACTTGCCAAGTGTTTGGCATAATGCTAGTCCAACAAAGGTAGGAGAAGCTTCAATATGGTGTGGCAGAGGTATCCAAGAATCCAAGGAGTTTGAAACAAGTTTGAAGGAGAGTAACTATGGTAGAAGCACTCAAAACCCTCATGAAACCCTATGTTGGTGCCTAAAATAGTGGACAGTCACTAAACCCAGTGGAGGAAGCCTAAAACCACAAAAATCTCTTATCTTGGACTCATTTCACACCATCCAAATCATCTCCCATGGTCAATAAGCCTATTTTTGGGTAGGGCCAGCAAAAAAGGGCCAATTAGGCCTCCACGGGCTAGTAGCCCTGCTGCATAACACACAAATGATTGGTTTTTTTTGTAAAATGCATAAACCCGGTAGAAAGATGAAACTTGGAGACTTATGAAACATGTTGAGAGCAATCCAACAAGTTTAATTTGGGACTCCTAGATAGTGAGTAGCCTCGTTTGGGGGTAGTAGAGCCTTATTAATGAATTTGAGCAAATTAAGGGTTATAGACCTCAAACAAGATTATGAGCATTCAAAGGTGTACATTACCTTACTGCCCCTACATTTCCATGTGGAAGACCCCTGGTACACACTGGAACCTAAGGTTGGAGGCCCCAAGAGCCAAGCATGAGAAGGTTTAGTTGGAAGGATTAAGTATTTTGAGTAGATTTGTGAATGACAAGAGTCATCATCCAAAAGGGAGGTTGTTAGGCAAGCAAACCATGGAGTACTTGACCTTACAATAACAAGACAGCTTGAGTAGTCATACACAATAGAATTTACAAGTCTTTGGTCAATAAATTGATCCTTTTGAGCAAACCAGCCTTGTGAGTGCTTACCTATCAAGCTCCCTATCAGACTCCATGTTTAACAAGTACTCCTATGGAATGATTTTCTTTAAAACTTTTCTCACATCCTCACTGGTGTAACCCATCTCCAGTCCCTACACCATGATAAGAGAGTAAATATATGCTTTGCATCTATATTTGTGGCCAATAACTGCCACCTCTTTACCCAAGACCAGTTGAATTGCCTTCAAAAATAATGGATCTTTTGCAAGAAACATCTTCTCAAGCTTCTTCAGGGGGACAGGTCCCTGAAAAGCTAGCATTAGCTTGGAAGACTGCGGAGTGAAATTGGCTTCCATTTTGGTACTCACAGAAGAATTGCAGAGAAATCTGATGTAATCTGTCAAAAGTTGTCTTCACCAACTTACCGACTCTTCTCATTAAATATGTGAGAATTCCTAAATTAGCATTCAATACAACACACTCCACCATCGTGGCCATTTCAAAAAGAATTCCACAATAAATTGTCATTAACTCGACCTTACTTAGATAAACTGTCAGCCTTCTGACATGAAATATGAATTTGTTGGCGTACCAACTTGGCAAGTAGCCTTAACTCCATCTCACTATGTCTTTTTTGCAGTCACGCCACCTCACTTCCCCTAGTGTGAGCTCACATGCTTCATTAGACAACCCATCCGCAATGACATTTCCTCCTCTTTTCACATGCGAGATGCAATAATTTTGGAGAGATTTCAACTTTTTACTTATATTGTGTATATATTTATTCAATTTCCAACATGGTGTATTGCTTTTGATCAAGGCCTGGACTACAATTTGGGAGTCACCCTACAAATGTACCTTCGTCACCTTCATATTTGCTGCCAGTTCAGCTGCTAGTAAGGCCGCCTGAGCCTCTGCCTCATTATTAGTGCCATTTCATAGCCTTCTTACACCTATAAAGAGGATCTTCCCTTCATCATCACATGCCACACATCCCGCACCTGAAATCCCTAGATTACCTTTTGACACCCCATCAAAATTTATTTTCACCCACCACTTCTCTGGTTTAGACCATTTACTGTCTCCCCATCCAAAGGAACATTCAAAGGATTAACCTTGGGGAACCCATGAACGGGTCATAATAATTTATTTAATTAATAGAAGACTTAGGATAAAATAATTAAATAAATAAAAATATTTATTTAATTAGACAAGACAATTTTAAGTGTCTACAACCTTTATGCATGAATGTTTGATGAATGTTATTGTTCAAGTAACTTAATAAGGTCAAGTTTTTGTATATGTTGATTTGTCCCCCCTTTAGCTTTTGGTAGTGTTCAACGTACTACATGTCATCATTTCTCTCACAATAGAAGAAATTATTTGAGAGCTGGGGCCTAGATTTAATTAAGCTATTAATTTTCATCCAAATACATAGATGTCGATACATCATGATAAGCACAAAATATGTCACAAAGTCGGTGGAGGTGAGGGCACTACTAGATAACACAACCATCAAAATGACAATGTTTATATATGGGCAAATATTTACATGGTACAACATCCTTATCAAAATCACGAGTGATAAAGGGGTGCACTTCATCAATCATGTCATTTGATTGATGGTGACAGAGTTAAATTTTTTCCATAATTTGTCTAGTTTGTACTACCCGAGAACCAACAAGTAGGTGGAGTCAACAAACAAGGTGTTGGTCTTGGTCATATACAATTTGTTTGGTGTCTAGGATGAGGATTTGGAAGAAACACTTCTAGTCGTACTATGGGCCTATTGTACATCTTACAAGGTGACAACAAGTCATACACCATTCTAGGTGAGGTATGAGTAGGAAGCTATGGTCCCCACTAAGTACATGGTTTAAAGCTTGAGAATTATTGTGGAGAACTAGCTTGGTCACATCGATAGCTTGAAGGAACAACTCTACACCCTTCATAAGCTAGAAGAGTGGAGGATAATGACACAATGGGCCACTAAGACCATGCAACATTGGTATAAGTTCTGGCACAACAAACACCTCCATAAAATGAACTTTTAGCCATGGTAGTTGGTGTTGAAATATAATGGTTGTAACAAGATCAAGCCTAGGAGTTCAAATACTGGTGGTTGGTTCACTATAACATTAGGGAGGTAGTTGAGTACAACCAGTCCACTAGTAGATTGTTTGAAAACTTCACTTGCAACAAAGTAGTTATTACAACAAATCAAGGTCTTATAGAATTACAAACATCTTTGAAGGGTTATCAGTTATTAAATAAAATATAAATTGAGCGCAATAGTAAAGGGAAGCAACCTTCCTAACCTCATATTGTAGGACAAGAAAATCATAAAAGTGATGACATAGTTATAGTTGATTCCATCACTTGGGAAAATCTCACAAGAAGTGAATGTAGGAGTTGGTAGTAGAGTACAGATGAGGGTCATCCATTGAAACTCGCGCTCCACCATCCGTAGGTGGAAAATCAATCCAACTGTCATTTTTTAACTCAAAGAAGTTTGAGCCCCACCTACACACCATGGTAGTCCAGTATAAAAATGTCAAATGGGAATCCACCATTGATTACCAAGGTTGCCAAGTGATTATTTCCTATAAGCCTTTCGACTTCAATAGGGCACTTTGCATACCTTCTATGTGGAATTACATGGGAAACCCCACCAAGGTGAGCCCACAACACAAAGAGACACTCATCTAGTGAGAGTGTAAGCAAGATTTCACACATGAAGAGTGTGAAGACATTTGAGTCTCAAGGGGGAACAAAGGGCTCAAGAAATTTATTTTTGCCACAGTAGAGTGGAAGTGTTTACTAGACCTCCTCAAGTATTGACTAATGGGTGTCAGTCGCACTTTTAATGTTTCCTTTTAGATGATTGATTTCATTATACAACTTAGTGTGTGAAAATTTTATAATTGGATGAGAGGACTATTATAAAGAATCAATGACTTTCTCAATTTAAGGCACAAATACTTTTACATGAGCTAACATGCCATTTGGTTACTTATGGATGTGATTCACATGTAGGTGCCTCTAGACAAATGGGGAAGATTACAGCCTGTCAAACAATTGGAACTAGGATGACCAACAATGTTCTAATGAGATAATTTAGGAGTTCAAGCGACTAGAGAAGAGGTTGTTCCACCAATAATGCAACTGCCATGGAAGAGAAAACGCTAGGAAGAAAGTGATGAGTGTGTGACTATTGCATTATTGTCATCTACTCAAGACACGACTCCTAGAAATGCCAATCCCGAGAATATCAATTTGGAGGATGATTCGACGAAAGCCTACTCCATACTAGTACATCCTCCACCTCCAGGGTTGACTAATGTTGTGATTATTGCACTATTTCCTATCATACTATCATCTACCACACTCTCAACACTCTCATTAGCGAGAGTCTCTCCATGAGTTGAAGGTGTTCCAATAAGCATTGTTATCAAAGTGACACTAGTCATGACACTAATAGCCATTATCACTGAAGTGACACTAATTGTTTCCCCATTGTCAGTTGCCTCACCATTTCCAATTGTTGCCAAAGAAACACAACCAAATTCTGAGGGAGTTGGAGCTACTAGAGTGGAAAATTGGCTCAACAAATTCCAAGTGTCGCCAGCCACGCCACAACCACCATCACCGAGTCTCTTGGATGAGAACTTGGATTCTTTGGTAGTTGAGGGAGGAGGAGCAGATCACTTGGCAATTGGAGCAAGAGAGGTAGCGTAGCTAGAAATTGAATGAGAAGAAGAATAACTAGCACCTACAGAAGAAGTTAAGTAAGGTATACTAGCAATGGAGATAGTTCATGTGATAGAGGCATCCATTGAGCTCATGGCTAATTAGCCAAGTGAGCCTAAAGAGTAGGATAGGCAGGGTGCTACTACTTCTCGACCTAAAATGGCCAAGACACCAAATGGTGAGGGTTAGATGACTCCTCTAGTGAGGAAAATACCTAGGGGATAGAGTTCTAGACTAGACCCCCATGGTGTACTTGGCATCGTGTAGAGATACATGGTAGAGTCAAAGGATATAGCCAAGTGGTCACACATGAAGTAGAAGAGTTGTAACACTAGATGGGTAGACACCAACTATGTTAAAAGAATGACACCCACCACGATCCACCATGGCTATAAGGCATTTCCAACTGCCAACTCCATTGTATGGCATGGAGGCATGCTTTTGGGATGCCTTCTATAGAAGGAATAGGGTAATATCTTCTACGGAGGAAGCTAATATAGCCAGGGCGAATGCACTTAGACAAGCAAAAGGTGCTATGGGTGAGTTATCTGCCCATATAAGCATATCTCGAGAACAACTTGCCCAACAAACCCAACTCACCACTACAAAGTGTGAGTGTTGTATAGATTTGGAGGCCACCTTGATTGAGAGGGAGGCTTAATTGCTCGAGTGAGAGATTAGATTGGAGTAGAAAAAGGTATACTTGATAAAGAAGGATTCCAATTTGGTAGGAGTAGAGACAAAAGGTTATGGCTCAGGAGTTAGAGCAAACTAAGAGTATTCTAATGCAGGTAGTTCTCATAGTTAAGGGGTCATGGGAACACAAGCTCGTGGCTATACACTATCTTTCTAAAGTTATACTTGTAATTGTTAATCTATGTTCTAATATTCCATGTTTTGTAAGTTACATTTCACTTACTTTGTATGTAAATAACAATTCTTTACCCGAGTAAATAAAGGCAAAAATAATAATCAAAGAACTTTCATGTAATAAAAGTTTAATATCTAATCATACGTGAGTCTCAAAGACTAATATTAACCTACAATAAAAGAATAGACTTGAAACTAATTTATTTAGGGCCTCAAATTAAGAAGTAGTGATCTTTTAGGTGACCTTTACCTCACTTGAAAACCAACATGGTGGCCTTGACATCGTCTAACTATTGTAATACCCTAAAAATGGTCATCTAAACCATAGGCCCCTAATCTCGACAACGTCACCAAGGTCCTAACCAAAGGCAATTAAAATAAATCTTGAGCACACAATTAATTCCTAAAATCATCAAATGTCACATGGCAAATCAATCAATCAATATTAATTAAATATTTATTTAGTTAATTAAATCATTCCAAGTAAAACATTTTAAACAATTATCTTATTTATTTTAATTAAATATCCTAGCATATTTAATTAAATAAATCAATTTTCCATTAAATCATCAAAAAGAGGAATTAATTTAATTAAATAAATCAATTTGCCATTAAATCATCAAAAAGAGGAATTAATTTAATTAAATAAATCAAATTGCCATAAATCTTCAAAAAAGGAAACAAATCAAGAAAGAAGAATTAATTCAATTAAATAAATCAATTGAGCACAAATCTTCAAAAATGGAAATAAATCAAAAAAGGAATTAATTGACAAAAAAGAATTAAAATTTGAGAAAAGAAATCCATTGGAGATAATCTTGAAAAAAACAAATTAAAAATTGATAGATAATCTCAAAGAAAAGAATTAAAACAATTAAATATTAAAATTGAATGAAATAGAGAATAAATCAGTTTTTTCCTGATTTTAATCTTAATTTTAGTTCAATTTCCTTTAAATCAGTTTTTTCTTGATTTAATCTTATTTTTAGTTCAATTTCCTTTAAAACTCAAAAAAGCATCCAATCACATCAATTCACTTGGATTGTGCTTCCTCTTGGAAAATCTTGACCGCTCATCATCATTTGATCTTAGCCGTTGGTTTCTTTCTGAATTTTCTATAAATTCAGGCTCATCTCTCATTCAAAAGGAGGCTGGAGAATATATTGTTATTATACTATCAAAAATTGTCATAACTAGGATAGTCATAAAATGGAAATTCTTGTTAGATTAGTTTAATTTAAAGTTTACATGATAGAATTTTCTTTTGATGATTTTTTTTTTATGTTATCTTGGAAACTAATTTTGAGATTTTAATGTTTTTAGGACGCTTGTCAAAGAATCTATCAATCAAACATACGCATGCCAAAGAATCAAGAAGAAAATGACTACTGACATATTGGTTTTGCAGGTTGCCTAAGGAGAATCGACTAAACATTGTGTATTCATTTAGTATTTTCTTAGGCACTTAAATTGCTATCTGGTTAAAGAAAAAATCTGTCTTTTGTGTTTTCAGAAAAATCTAAGAGGTAGGAGAGTATGCTCTTGTCTTTTATAGACAATCAGAAATCTAGACCCTCGAAGTTTTTTTCTAAGTTTTGAGATTTGTGTACCTTTAGCGGACCTGTCACAGTGGGAAAAAGTAATCACCCTGTGAGAACGACCCAAGTGAGTATAGCTGGACCTGAGCATTCCAACTCACTATAATAAATAGGCCTCTGGTGATTAAAGTCTCAGAGGATGGGATTATTTTAGTTTTCTCTTTGAGATCTCTCATATCGAGCATTTTGTAGGGCCTCGCGGTCTCAATCATGTTTACGTGACTACATCTTGTTTCGGTACCTTGTTGGGCTATAGGCCTCAATCATGCTTGCGTGACTTCAAGGGGTAATTTCAAACGGAATTCCTGACTAAGAACCATAAGATAGAAACTACCTGATTCACCTCTGAAAGGTTGATAATCTTTGTGCAAGAGAGATAGTAACTCTCCCAAGACACTTGCCATATCGTGCCCCCATTAGCATTTGGAGTCGACTAATACGGCGTTGAGAATCCATTGCGTGAGACTCAGCGGCCGTATTATGATTAGCTATTGGGTGTGTACCTAAGTTAGCAAGCAAAGGTTTTCTTCTCTAAGCCAACTTCCATAGGGTTAGCGTGCTGTGATTGAATTATTATATATCTTGTGTGTTTTCTATGTTTTCTTCCCTAAAACTAAAACTGGAATACCAAAACTAGAGAAAACAACAAACAAAGTCAGTGATAAACTCTGTCTGTGTCCAAACTGGTCTTTGTTAGTCATTGAAACATCAATCCTTATCAAAAACTAGTAGTCGTCAGTCATTGAAACTCTGTCTGTCAGAATCTCATCTCTGTCCAATCCTCTGTCATATGAATTCCTGATCTTGTCAGTCAAAATAGTCAAAGTTTCCTAGATCAGTCTACAGCAAGCCTAAAACTGGTTATCATCCTCTTGAGCATAAACAACCTTGATAGTGTACCTCTGCCATTGCGTTGCACGATTTTGTCGATCATCTTTAAGCTAGTTCAAACGAACATTTTATCAAACCTAAGTCAACTTAGATAACGTCTTACACAGGATAGATCGTTCCTGAAACCAGACCAGATCTTAAGTTACTTCTCTTAATTACTACGTTAAACAAACTACTAGCTACAATTTGATCTTGACTTCTGCAACACATCTCACTCTCGAAACTGTCGGTTGGAAATGCCTGTTCAAACCAGAAGTTCTCGCAATAAAAAGGACAAAGAAAAAGAAACCCCCTTTTCAACCAAAGACAATCCATTCTTCAAAGAAAACCCCTTTTACAATAAACTGTCCTCATCACAGATACCAGTTTATGATATACCAATCTTCGATCAGCCCCTATCTCCCACCATGTCTGGGGAAAGACAAGAAAGAGAAGCTAATAAACAAAACACTCATGACGACTTCAGCAATCATGCCACTGATAGCGATTCATCAACTGAGTCTGAGCTTCCTGAACCTCCTGAAGATGAAGTACATAGATGTTAGAATAATAAAGAATTCCGGAAAATGATGAAGGTCATCATGGCTAGGGAAAAAGAAGACTATTTCCTAGAATTAGCAAAACAAGGTGCCAAACTCCCTACTGGTTATAATGTGGAGGCCCTCATTGCTAAAGAGGAAGAGACACCATGGGGAAAAATGAGCAAACAAATGCAAGCATTACAAACTGCAGTCACAAGAATAGAAAACAAAGATAAAACGCCAAAACAATATTCTTTGGACACAATATGCCCATTCCCATTTGACAAAAACCTTTACATGTCTCCATTTCCTTCACGAGTTGAGATACCAAAATTTGACAAGTATGATGGTACCTCAGATCCTCAAGACCATGTCAGAGAGTTTTGTGCCGCTTGTATGGAGTTCATGCATGATCAAACGTACCTCATGCGCCTTTTCCCAAGGAGTTTAGGAGGTCAAGCAATGGAATGGTTCGCAAGTCTATCCAAAGGGATAAAAATGTTTGAAGAACTAATCCAACTATTTTTACAACAATACTCATACAACATTCGTCATCCAGTCACTATGATAGAGCTTTGCAATACCAGACAAAAGACAGGAGAACCATTTCTCACTTTCCTCCAACGATGGAGAAAGATGTTCTCTAGATATTCATAGACTATCCCAGATCTTGAGAAAATGGACATCTTCGTCAACAACTTAGTCCCTGAATTGAAATACAGTGTCCAGATGCAAGTGCACCCTTCATTCAACAAAATGGTAGATAACACCCTCAGAATGGAAGATGTACTTATAAAAAAGGGAGATATATCACTTTGGAAAGAAACATTGCAAGGTTCTAGCTCTAAAGAAAAGAGTAAATACTGGAAATATAGCAAAGACAACAACAAGAACGTTGTTAGCAATGGAGTGGTAGATACTATTCAAGCAAAAACAAAATCCATGATATTTAACTTAGCCAGTGGCACACAAGCACTCAAGGCAGCTGAAACTACAACAGAGAATCCCCCAAAGAAAACAAGAGAGTGGTTTAAAGACAAACCTTGGGTCTCAAAGCCTACGCGTGAGTTTACTCCTCTAGATGAGTCATATGAATCGGCTTTTAAAACTTTATTGGCAAATAATCTGATAACACTGCCAGACAATTCCCAACCCTATGACCCAGAAGTTAGACCCAAATGGTGGAGAGAAAATGAGTACTGTGACTACCATCAGAACAAGGGACATAACATAAACCACTGCATGAAACTCCGACATGAAATACAAGATCTCATTGATGCAGGCAAGATCATTGTGGGAAATCACGCAACTAATGCTGATCATAAGGCCTTTAAAGATCCCTTACCCACTTATGAACAAGGAGATTCCTCAAAATCCAAGGGAGGAGCTAGAGTCAATTATACTTACACTAACAATGATAATGTGATCAACATGATTGAATCTGTTCAACCTGAATATTGCAATGTGATCATAGTCCAGGATCATCAAAATCAAGCACAAGCTGCTAATGCCGTGACTCGTGCTCAAAGGAAGATTTCTCTCCCAGGAGATAGTTCCTCCACTTTTGATCAAACAACATCAAAACTGCCAAATAAACAAATAGACACAATCATGGCCAAATCAAAGCAACTAGTTCCATCGTCTTCTCCTGGCTATAGTATTGTTGAACAATTAAAGAGAACCAATGCTCAGATCTCCATTCTAGAACTGCTTAAGATCTCTTCTGCTCATAAAGAAGTCCTAGACAAGGCTCTACTTACCACCAGTGTTCCGAAAGATTTAGACGTAGATTGGTTTCAATCTATGGTAGGTCACTTGATCTCCCCTCATTACCTCACGTTTTCTGAAGAAGATGATAACTCACTGAGTCATCCACATAACCAACCATTACACATTGAAGCCATGATCCATAAACACCGCGTTACACGTGTTTTGATAGATGGAGGCGCTGGGTTGAATATTTGTTCTTACAATCTATTAACACAGCTGGGATTCTCTGAAAATGTTATTGATCCAACAAAGAAGATAACAATCAAGGCTTATGATGAAGAAGAAAGAACTTCTAAGGGACTGGTATCATTACCAATAAGAGTAGGACCTGTGGAGAGAGATATCATTTTTCAAGTCATGGATCTTCATCTTTCATACAACATCTTACTGGGTAGGCCATGGATTCATGAAATGAAAGCAGTACCATCTACGTACCATCAATGTCTGAAGTTTCCTTATAATGGAGTAGAGGTCAGTATTCCTGCCGATACAAGCTATGCCTGCAATGCATTAATGCAAGGTGCTGATGCTTTTGTTCCTAATAATAGAGCAGCTTCCGCAGCTGAAAGTTCAGAATCTCTGCTAAAAGATTTGGAAAAGAAACTGAAAATCACAAACACTGGCATGGATGGTTACAAGATAGAGCCTATACTCTCACTCACGTCTCTTCCTCCATCACCAAGACAGTTAGGAAAACCATTAGAGGGCATGAGGCCACAAACTTCAACTCCAAAAGTCATTTATGATGGCAGCTTTATACAGTCCTCTACTTCTCTTGCAGATGAAATAGAAGGGGATGATGTCCTTAAATCACTCTTCAAAGAAGACAGTGCAGATAAAGAAATACGACATTGTGAGATTTCTCCAACGCAATATGGTCCAAGCTATAAGATGCTTCAACACATGGGATATTCAGGTACTGGTCCTCTCGGCAAATGTCAAAAAGGTATTGTTGAACCTATTCAGCTACAAACTAAGTCAACCAATGATAAAGCTGGACTGGGATATGATCCAAGAAAGTCATCAGATCAGAAGCACACACCTTGCCATCAACCTAAGTGGAAGAAAAAGGTACTACCTCTAACAACACAAGAAATTAATACTCAACAAACTCAGGAGGAATGTGATGGTGAAAAAAAAGAATTACCCACCCAGGGAAAGGAAATAGATGGTAATCAAGTTCTAGTTGTATCAGCTATGATACCACATTAAGTAGACGCTCCAGAGAATATGAGAGATGAAATATACAGAATCAGAGAATTGTTTGCACCACTAAACATTCCGGTCACATATACTGGCAGACAACAGGTAGATGACTCAGAAACTGATTCAAATGAGTATGAATGGGGTCTAGATCACATCTCAGATACATCTACTACAGAAACACTTGAAGAACTCAGGGATACCATAGATGACGCACAAGAGCTGATACGCCTAAGAATGCAAAAGGAAATAGAAGAAATCAGATTAAAACGACAAGAAGACTATGACCGACAACTGAAGAAAGAAAGGACACAAGCAAGTCCTTCACTTACCAATTATCCTAATGAGACCGGACAAATCAAGTACGGAATCACACAAGAAGAACTAGAAGCTAGAGCAAGAGAACCAGTCATCAGTCCAAAAGAAGTTGAATGGAACAGACGACAGGGGTTAACAGAATCATCAAAGTCATGTCCACAAGTGTGTCAAATGCAAGCAATCAATGAACCAAATCAAGAAGGAACTTGCAACATCAAGGATGTGGGTGTTGATACTATATATACCTTCACTAAACCACTTGAAGATGAGTCAGCAACTCCATCCTATGACTCTGATGGCTCAGACACGAGCTCTATCTATGACAACAACTATTCAACAACACATTATGACTACTCTATCATGAATAATGAAATATTGTCTACTATTATACCACGGTATGTAGCCCAGTATGAAGTACACGATGATGCTAGAAGTAGGTCGGTTGAGTTAGGTCCAATAAATACTAACATGAATGACGATAATCGTGTCATAACTCTTCCTGGTCTCGAGACACATACGCAAGGTAGTATTCTGGAACTCGACTAGTCAGTTCGAAACAATGATGATAGTACCGTGAACTCCCTTGAGCCTGTACCAACCTTATCCTTAATACATCCAGAACTGATTGATAATGCTCTTTATAACCAACCCTTGAACGTGCCTATTTTTTCCAATGACTATACACTAGCCTACTATCTCAATGCAGTTGAACCCATGTACTCTTCCACCAGCGAACAAAATGAAAACATGACTGAAGCGAATATCAAGTATCTTAGTCGCAAAAACAAGAAAAATAAGAATAAAAGATCTGATAGTGAAAACCACATTGTGGTGGTGTCAGACTCTAAAAAAGAGAAAATAAAGGACGTACCCAAAGGTGAAAACCTCTATGAGGCACCTAAAGGTGAGGTACTTGATATACTGCCGAGCCACTTCCAGGAGAGATCTTCCATATTGATCGAACCAACTCAGCCAGTGAACATTGGGAGTCAAGAGATACCGCATGTCATTCATTTAGCCCAATCACTGTTAGCAAAAGAGTTAAAAGATTTCACCAATCTATTTTTAGAAAAGAAGATTAACTTTGCATGGACATATTCAGATATGCCAGGACTAGATCCTGATCTCATCATGCATCATCTCTCTATTATACCAGGAGTTAAACCAGTCAAACAAAAACTCCGAAAAATGCATCCTCATGTGGCACTACTAGTCAAGGCTGAACTAGAGAAATTGCTAAAAGCTGGATTTATCAGAGCTATAGACTACACAGAATGGATATCCAACATAGTACCTGTATCAAAAGCAGACAAATCTATTAGAGTTTGCACAGATTTTAGGGATCTCAACAAGGCATGTCCAAAAGATGATTTTCCATTGCCCAACATTGACATGATAGTAGATATGACTGTTGGATATGAGATGTATTCATTAATGGATGGATTCTCTGGTTACAATCAGATCAAGATAGCACCTGAAGATCAAGAGAAGATAGCCTTCACATGTGCGTGGGGAACCTTCTGCTGGAATGTTATGCCGTTTGGTCTAAAGAACGTAGGAGCCACTTACCAAAGAGCAGTAACCACTATTTTCCATGATATGATGCATAAAAACATGGAAGATTATGTAGATGACACCCTGGTAAAAACTATGAAGAGATCTACACACATTCAAGAGCTAGGCCTCATATTAGATCGAATGGAAAGATTCAAGCTCCGCTTAAATCCAAAAAAGTGTGCATTTGGAGTCACATCAGGAAAATTACTTGGTTACATAATTTCAAAAAAGGGAATTGAGGTTGATCCTGAAAAGGTCCAAGCTATAATGGACATGCCTCCACCCAATAATATCAGTCAGATGAGAAGTCTACAAGGTCATCTTCAGTCCATAAGGCGTTTTATATCTCAGCTAGCTGACAAGGCTCAACCCTTCATGAAGGTATTAAGGAAAGGGATTCAATACAACTGGGATAAAGATTGTGAACTACATTTACAACAAATCAAAGAATATCTTTCTAATCCACCCATATTAATGCCACTGATTCAAGGTAAGCCACTGATCCTGTACATATCAGCTACAGATACTTCACTGGGGGCACTTCTGGCACAACAGGATGACAATAAAAAGGAACGAGCTATCTATTACATCAGCCGAACATTGGTGTCATATGAAATGAATTACACTATAATAGAAAAAGCATGCTTAGCATTAGTCTTTGCATCATAAAAATTAAGGCACTATATGTTGGCACATTCTATTAAGCTGGTAGCCAAGATTGATCCACTTAAGTACCTTCTCAGTAAAGCAACGCTTACAGGAAGACTGGCCAAATGGGTCATGGTCCTTACAGAATTTGACATTGAATATGTAGAACGTACAGCTATCAAAGGACAGGTTATCGCAGACCAACTTGCTGAAGCTCCACTTGAAGACGATCAACCCCTGCATATAGAATTCCCAGATGAATCAATCATGCACCTTACTGAACAATCATGGAAGATGTTCTTTGATGGGTCTTTTACTCAACATGGCTCTGGTGCCGGGATACTATTTGTTACTCCCCAGAAATACTCAATTCCAAAAGCTTACAAACTTCTCTTCCCTTGCACAAACAATATTGCAGAGTATGAAGCTTTGGTAAATGGGATCAAGCTGGCCATCGAGTGGAAGATCATGGAATTACACATCTATGGAGATTCTCAACTCATTATCAACCAGATTAATGACCTATATCAGACAAAAGATGAGAAACTGATGCCTTACAAGAGGATGGTGGATGACCTCAAGAAATATTTCACCTCCATATCATTTCAGCAGATACCCAGAACAGCAAATAGAGCGGCAGATGCAATGGCCACTTTGGCATCTATACCACAGCTACAAGAGTCTAATTTTCGCTTTGAATTCCTAGTGGAAGAGTTACATTACCTTGCCTATGATTCTCCCGAGTCCCAGGTAGTCTGTTCTATTATTGGACATGACTCATCTCGTTATAGTCACATTTACTCTTACCTACGTGACCAAGTTGTCCCTACCAATCTTTCCCGAAATGAAAAAAGAAACCTAATTCGAAATGCGTCCCGGTACGTCATCATTGCTAACGACTTATTCAGTCGAGGTTTAGATAATACTTTGCTTAGATGTCTAGAAACTGAGGAGTCCCAATGCGCATTATCCGAAGTTCATGAAGGTGTTTGTGGATCTCATTCAAACGGTCTAAATTTAGCGCGAAAACTACTAAGGGATGGATACTACTGGCCAGACATGGAGAAGGAAGCCATAAAATTTGCTAAAACCTGTGAAAAGTGTCAGTTACATGGGCACCTTATCCACGCTCCTGCAAGGGATCTTATACCATTTGTAACACACTGGCCCTTCCAACAGTGGGCGTTCAATCTAATAGGCCAAATATATCCTGCATCATCTAATGGACATAAATTTATTATCACTGCCACTGAGTACTTCACTAAGTGGGTAGAAGCAGTTCCACTCATCAAGGCAACAGGAAAACAAGTAGCTCTATTTATTCTTAACTATATCATCTGCAGGTATGGTATACCTTCATCAATTATAACAGACAATGGAGGACAGTTTAAGAACAAAGATCTAGATGAACTTTGTGAGAAGTTTAAAATCAAACAATGTTGGTCCTCAGTATATTACCCTCAAGGTAATGGACAAGCAGAGGCATCTAACAAAAACCTACTGACTATCTTGCACAGAACATTGAACAAATCTGGGAAGGATTGGCATCTGCAGCTCAATCCTGCACTGTGGGCTTATAGAACAAGTATCAGAACACCTACTGGGGCTACACCTTTTTCTTTGGTGTATGGGTCCAAAGCAGTATTACCCATTGAAGTAGAAATACCATCTCTAAGAGTTTCCTTGCAAGGTCTTGTTACTGATGAAGACTAGAGAATATCTAGATTGCAAGAGCTTGAATTGTTGGATGAGCATCGACAAGTGGCATTTGATCATCTCAGAGTGTATCAAATGAGAATGTCCAGAGAATATAACAAGAAAGTTCGACACCGAGAATTTCAGGTTGGTGACTTAGTTCTCAGAGAGAATCCTAAAAATCAACAGTTTTGAGATAACAAAGGGAAGTTTGAACCCAACTGGCTGGGTCCCTATATCATCACTGCAGCTTTCGGCTCTGGTGCCTATCAACTCTCAACATCAGAAGGAGAATAGCTCCGTGAACCGATTAACACCATCCATCTGAAGAAATTCTTCACCTAGATATTCTCTGTTCCAGAAGCTTTTACAACGGAAAATGTCCTGAAGAAATCCTAAAAATCAGAAAATGTCCTGAAGAAATCCTAAAAATCAGAAAATGTCCTGAAGAAATCATAAAAATCAAAAAAATGTCCTGAAGAAATCCTAAAAATCAGAAAATGTCCTGAAGAAATCATAAAAATCAGAAAAAGTCCTGAAGAAATTCAAAAAAAAAGAAAAAGAAAAACAGAAAAAAAAAAAAAAAAAGGAAAAAAAGAGAGAAAATGCCCTGGTGAAAACCTGGTAAACAGGCACCTTGGTAAAAAAAAAAAAAAAAGAATCTCTGCCAAGCAGGTGAAAACCTGGTAAACAGGCGCCTCTTGTACTCAAGCGCTCCATCTATCAACGCAACGTTGGCATTCTTGCTTTCCTGCATATTTTCTTTCGCTTGTACATATTTCAGTCACTTTTGTGACATCCTGGTTCGTTGGAACCCTCATGGCTTGAAATCGATCAATGTCCTAGTCTTAGGTAATCCACAGAGCACATTATATGTCCTAAGCAGTATCAACCAAGTCAACCTTACGTTAGTGAAACCTGGTCGTCCACTCCGAGTCAGTTACCTATCTCCTGACTACTAAAGAGTTTTATCACTGAATTAACAAGCAAAACAACATAACGGAAAACAATCACTAAACTATTTGAGCTATGCATGAAAATTGTATTTGTGTGCTGTCTTTTATATTGGTTTTCGATTATTATCCCTCTGAGTAACTCGAGGAAGTCTATCTTGACTAAGAGGAGCAAGGATTGGGGGCATAATATTTTCTTGTTTGCTGCTTGAAGGAATGATCCCAATGATCTGGAAACATCTAAATTAGCTGGGTGTCTGTGATAAGAGCCTTCACATCAAGGTGGAATCGCCTCACATACCTCGACTCCGCTTATTTGAATGCTACAGGGAGGTTCCCATCATTTCTTTGTTTGTTTTGAGGGAATTTCTTCATTGTGCAATCCGGGTCCATGCGTAATTTGTCCAAGGATATGAACGAAAAAAGGGTCATTGCGGACAAGATAATTAATATTGCACACGAAAAGAAATGAACTCTATTCTGCTTGCTATAATTGTAAAATGCTCAATGATGACAATTAAGCTTTTCAAAGTCCAGTGACTAGGTTTAGGTTGCATCTCATTTTGCATCTCATCTTGCATTTCATTCTGCATTTTGTGAATTTGGAGTGATTTCGGTATAGTAACAATGCTTCCTCTTTGTCTACTGAATGAGAGTTGGAGCGTCACCATTTCTTCGTTAAGTGGTCTCTTTTCATCATTTCTCTGATCGAGTACTTGTGTTTTGAGATGTTTAGCTGCATACATAAGCATATTATATAGATTCATACATTCACTATCATTCATTTGCATTCATCTTATTGCATAGAAAGATGAAAAAAATTGCATTACTCATTCTCCTTACTCATTTGCATTATCATTTATTTGCATATGAAAAGAAAGAAAAATAGACACCAATACTCATTCACATTCATTCATGCTGAAAAGAAATGCATACATATAGAATAAAGCATATAGAACATCTCATAATCAATCAACACAAGTACGATGAAATCAAATCAAGAGCTTGTAAATCAGCTGTCCTGAGTCCATTTTCGGGATCAAAATCGAAATCTGACATCAACTCTCTCATCAAAATTTCACAAAAATTTGGACTACTTAGCGCTCTTTTCATCAAAAGTTCATTATCTCTTCTAATTGCGCTCAATTCCTCATCAATCAAAGCTGAATCTCAATTTAATTTCTACAAATCAACTTTGCGCTCAATTTCTCGCTAAAATTTCAAAAATTCCTCTGAATCATTTGTGCTCAAAACAACTTATCATCGCTCAAAATTGCCTATAATCATCATGAACCCTCGCTATCTTTCGATTTCGCTCCCGAGGGGGCATACTCATGACCTTATGACCTCACATTCTTCAATGTCGAGAAAATTTTTAAATCTTCATCGAAAGTCGAGCAAAAATCTTTTCAACTAAAGAAAATCAAATAAGACCTCATCACTAGGGGCATCTCAACTTCATCGCTTTATATCAAGTTGAGATTTCTCGATCATCTCATCCAAATCAATCTCTAGGGGCATATCAGTTTCATCGCTTCATATCAAGCTGATATTTGTCTTTTATCTGAATCAATCTCTTTACGTTAATCAGTTCCATTGCTTTTCACCAAGCTGATTTTTCATTTAAACTCAATCAAGGGTTTAAAGAGTATCTTCTATCATGCTAAATCTAAACAGGTGTTATGTTTTATTCGTTTCTTGATCAAGCTAAACAATTTATCTTCATCGTATCTTGATCAATCAAGTTCAAGATCGATTTTTATCATCACTCACTGTATCTAAGTTCAATCAAGTTCTAGATCAGTAAGATCCGCTTCTTGATCAATCAAGTTCAAGTTTGGTATCTTTTGTTTTCTATCATTCCCAAGTTCAATCAAGTTCCGGAACGGTATCACGTTAATCAGACTTTATTCAGCTTTGTCGCTTCGAATCAAACTAAACACCTCGCTTTTTTATGTAGTTCGTGATCAATCCAGTTCAGAACTGACATCTCCTAGACATCAACTATTCTTTGAACCAACGCGCTGCTCGCACATTAATTCAAAGAGGGGCAAATGTAATATCCTAAAAATGGTCATCTAAACCATAGTCCCCTAATCTCGACAACGTCACCAAGGTCCTAACCAAAGGCAATTAAAATAAATCTTGAGCACACAATTAATTCCTAAAATCATCAAATGTCACATGGCAAATCAATCAATCAATATTAATTAAATATTTATTTAGTTAATTAAATCATTCCAAGTAAAACATTTTAAACAATTATCTTATTTATTTTAATTAAATATCCTAGCATATTTAATTAAATAAATCAATTTGCCATTAAATCATCAAAAAGAGGAATTAATTTAATTAAATAAATCAATTTGCCATTAAATCATCAAAAAGAGGAATTAATTTAATTAAATAAATCAAATTGCCATAAATCTTCAAAAAAGGAAACAAATCAAGAAAGAAGAATTAATTCAATTAAATAAATCAATTGAGCACAAATCTTCAAAAATGGAAATAAATCAAAAAAGGAATTAATTGACAAAAAAGAATTAAAATTTGAGAAAAGAAATCCATTGGAGATAATCTTGAAAAAAACAAATTAAAAATTGATAGATAATCTCAAAGAAAAGAATTAAAACAATTAAATATTAAAATTGAATGAAATAGAGAATAAATCAGTTTTTTCCTGATTTTAATCTTAATTTTAGTTCAATTTCCTTTAAATCAGTTTTTTCTTGATTTAATCTTATTTTTAGTTCAATTTCCTTTAAAACTCAGAAAAGCATCCAATCACATCAATTCACTTGGATTGTGCTTCCTCTTGGAAAATCTTGACCGCTCATCATCATTTGATCTTAGCCGTTGGTTTCTTTCTGAATTTTCTATAAATTCAGGCTCATCTCTCATTCAAAAGGAGGCTGGAGAATATATTGTTATTATACTGTTTTTGCTCTAGGATTTCATTGATATATTGCATATTAATTATTTCATATTAATTAAATCATTTAGTTTAATATTGCAAAAATATTGTTAGATTAATATTGCATCCATCTAGCATTCATCATGTTCATATAGATAAAATCCTTCGTCTTGATGTTGTCTAGTCACTGGTATTGCTTATAATCTGAGAGCAATCTTATACTCGCATCTTTTAGAAGGCAATGGGTCGATTTGTTATGGTTTATTTATTCATTGATTATATCTGATCAACCATGCATGTAATGACTTGATTGAAGTGTTGTGTCTTGCAGATACAGATTCTCATACCACTTTTCACACACACAACTATCACTAATAACCTTCAAGAAAGCTTCTTCATCACCTTTAATGGGTATGTTCCATGTTTAACTCATTTTATAAATCTTCTACAAATGACCTATAAAATGATTTTGTACGTGGAAACCCTACAAAAATAAATGGTTAAGGGGGCTCGTCTACCCCACTCAGTCCCCTCATGAGATTTTAAGCTTAATTCACATTAACATGCTAGTAAAAAATAGGCTACTTAATTGATCTATGTAATTAAATAGAGAATAATCAAAGAATAAACATGTAAAACCTTTATGATGATGATAATGAATGATAGAACTTAGAAAATTATGGGATGGAAGAAATGTCTTGGAAGAAAGGTGATGACTCGAGAAAAATGGTTAATAAAGATTTAAAGTGGATTGTTATTTTAAGGAGAAAACACAATTTTAAAGCACCATGGTGAGGGTTCAACATTCAAGGGTGGTAAAGAACAAGGTAAACATACACAAGCACGATAAAGGGTGATGAGAAACACAAAAAAAATATAAAAAATTACAAGGTAGATGGTCAATAAAAATGGAGAGGGATGGTATAAGGTCTAAAAATTATTAAAATAGAGATTAATTGATGGAAGGCTTTGAGGAAACAAAGAGGGAAATAGATATACACAAAATCTATGGCTCATAAATGAAAATGGAGATGGAATGAGATGTAAATGGACTCAAATGAGGGTGTGTTGTGGAGGAGATCATATAGAAAAAAAATGAAGTAAAACCACAATGAAAATTGGCCACCCATGGAAAACCTTTGAAATTAGCTACCTAGTGATAAATATCTCATTGTAACATTGTCTAGGGACCTAGTATTAGAGGTTGGACATGAAACTATATAACTTCTAAACTTTTTGAAGTTGTATTGAGGTGTCATCTATGAGAAAAGATGGCCAAAATAACACAAAGAACTTAGAAATTCACTTTTCCTACGTAAAAATGAGGCAAAGGTTGCTTGATTTAAATAACTTACTAAAGGGACTCAAGGATAAAAAGTTAGTACCTATGAGAATACCTAGTATTTAAGGAGCTTGCATTCTAGTTTTACGGAAAGTGGATAAAGACACAAGGCCTCCCTAGTTTGTATCAAACTATGAGCACTACCCTCAAATGAGAATCATTTTTTAAAATTTTTTTAATGATACATTAAGCTTGAATGGGGCCATCTTATGTTTGTTGGTCATATTAATTTTAAGCTCAACAAGATATGTTTTAGAAAGGATAAACTGGGGATTTTAACATTGGATAGGGCTAGATTTAACATTTAATGCTTTAGTAAAGGGGTAAAAGAGGGATAGATTGAAAAAAATATTAAAAAGAGGTCAAGGACATGGGAAGGGAATACAATTAAATGAAATTAACACACATGAATACTTAAACAAACCACATACACAAGATGAAAAATAGGACACAGATGACTAGGAATGAATTGATCTCGGGATCAAGAGTGAAAATAACACAAAATTGCACATAAGGTGGGCTTAGGTTAAAATGGAAATAAAAATATAATAATGAATTTGCAAGATATTTAATTTATATCACTATACATGTGTACTTATTAGCATATGCTAAACTATAAAACAAATTATATAGACAAAAAAACAACAAATGTTGTTATAATTGTAGATAAACTAAATAGATAAAAAGAATGTCAATTAATTAAGGAGATAGTATTTGAACATACACATCAACATTTGATAAGAACCAAAATACAAATATATTACATGTTGAATTAACTAATGCAAATGAAAAATATGTCTTACTTTAAACATATTCAATAATCATATCAAACACTATCGAAACAAAGTGCAACCATAATTTCTAATTTATAAACAATAGCTCCCTTAATCAATCTCATTGTATATATATATATATATATATATATATATATATATATATATATATATATATATATATATATATATATATATATATATATATATATATATATATATATATATATAGGAATACAACACATACTTTAACTCAAATATGATATTCAAATAATGACATTTATAGATAATCTATAAATTCTTCCAAATTATTTCAAGAACATAGTCTTAGCATACAAAGGAAGGAAAATAGATCCCACACTACGCAAATAATTTTTACCACATAAAAATATTAGGAGGCCACTTCTAGGTCTTAAAACAATCCCTATTTCAATCTCTAAGGTAAGGAGGCCACTTCAAGGTCTTAAAATAATCCCTTTTTCAATCTCTAAGATAGGTAATCACTTGCAAATTATTTATATTTGAAATGATAACTAACTGTGTAGGGGAAAAAGCGAGACTAGGTTATCATGCCCTAATCCTACCTTTTGACACACATTACGGAATACGAAAGAGCCTAGAGATATCGCACAATTGGCTACTTCTTTTTGTGAAAGAGAGAGCCACGGGATATCTATTAGGATTCCTATTCCCTTGTTGAAATTGTAAGATCAAGTAATGCAAGTTCAAACCCTAATCTCAAAATGCAAGTATGAACTAATAACAAGATTGCAGAATTGAGATTAAATAATGAACAGCTGTAAGTACAAGGATGAAATAAGAATGCAGATATGTACCCGGAGTCAAAATCGGACTGAAAATGTTCGGGACGGGGGCGCGGGCGCCACTGTCCTGAAAACTGCATCGGAAACCACTGTTCTGCACTCTGAAACACTGTCTGCAAACTGTCTGCAAACTGTCTGTCCGGAGGACCAGGGCGCCCAGCGCCTCTGTCCCAGGGACCAGGGCGCCCAACGCCCCTGTCCCGGTCTTCTGCTCTGCAATTTCACACAGAGTGTTGTCCCAACTTTCTCTCTCCGGATCTGTATCCCGCGGCGTCGTCCGAATCTCAAAACCTGCAATAATATCTGAAAAGGGGGAGGGGCGGCTATATAGGGTTTTGCCTTAGTCAAACCCCCGCTTCGGTGATTTCCACCTCCACGAATAGCCAAGTTGTTTTGTAAAATGTATTGTGTGTGCAGACCTAGTGTGTGTGCAAGGTCCAAAATGCAAGAAAGCAAACTAGAGCAACCTAGAAAGTAAACCCTAATTGCTTGTAAATGATAACGTAAATGCTCTAAATCAAGATGCAATGTGATCTAAAGCATGAATAAATGATGTATCAAAGCTTATGCAAAGACATGAAAACAATACGAAATCATACCCAACCCTCAAGGGAGGAGTACAAGCCAATCTTCAGTCGGTAATCTCCTATTGTTCTTCAATGTCTTCCAAGCCCTAAGTGGATGAATGAATTTGATAGATGCTTGATAGAATGATGTTGAATGTTGTTGAAGTCCTCAAAGATCTGCTCTTTCGCTGCATATGAAGTTCCTGGAAACAAAAATCCGATCCTTCCAAATGAAGAAAGAGAGCTCTTATGTATGAAACCCTAGGTCGTAAATTCGTATTTTGGCCGACCTAGAGATTGAATATCCTGCCAATTTCTTGGGGTTAAGCTTTATTTTATGATTGGATCGCGCTCCTAAAATTTCGGGAAAAATGTCTGGGACCATGTGCACCGGGCGCCACGGTCCCGACAACTTTTCACCAAATTTTCAGGGCCGTCGGATATGATGATTTTAGAGAGAATCCCGAAGTTACAGGTGATTTCGAGATGTTTTGACCCCGAAACCAAGCCCCCAAGTTCGGAATAGGACTTAATTAGGGTTTTTGATTAAGTGATGTATTGGAGGAATAAAATGCGAAGGGCGCGCTTTAGTGAAAGGGCCCAACTTTGTGATGTAGAGAATGATGAAATATGACCTTAGGCCTAATTAATTTGATTAATTAAGTGCTTAAGGAGAATGCAATGCAGAATGTAAAATGCACTAAGGCGGGTGCTAAACTAGGTGTGAAATTGTACCACCCTAGCGAGTGCGTACAATTTACGATGCTACACTAACATAAACAAATAATCTACATTTTATTCTTTGTAACTAACACAAACTACATTTTACATTATATTAAATTTCTTCACTAAGTTGAAATAATGTTAACAATTTAAAACACATACTTAAATCTATTTGAACTTGCTTGTACAAAATGTAATTTAGCAATTCAAATGTTTAATAGATTGCCTTCATATACTATTAATTATAATAGATGCAAATAAGCATGCATATTTAGTCATTCGCATCACTTTCCTTTCACCTTAAATACAAGCAACAACACATTCCTCACCTAAATTTCGATAAAATAAAACTACACTACACAATTTTGTCTTTACACTTGCATAAATTTCTTATAAGAAATACATACAATACAAATCTACCATTACATACATGTTACAATACTTTGAAGTGTAAGAAGATTTTATAATTTACCAGGACAATGCCATTCATTAGGTTGATGGAAACAATAATTTATCATAAAATGTAAACATCAAAGTACAATAACTACGTCTACATAGACATGTCTTGTAAATTATATATAATTTGTGATGTAAATTGACTTATTAACTAATATATCTGGAGCGATTTCAACAAATTGCATGGCTGCAACCATGTTCTATTAAGAAAATATTGTTTATGTTTTTCTAGACACATTACAATCATTTCTACTCTCATTTGTAACTAAACATTTCCATGCTTGTCTCACAATCAAAATTGTTAGCTCTTTGTCCTTACATTTTTTAATTTAACATTTTAGTTACTTATGAGAGAAAAAATTCACAAATTTAATAACATTTCTATCTCTTGAATTTTTTTTCCAGCATTTGATCTAAAATATATTTCACATTTATTATTTTCTTGAGTCTTTAACATTCATTTTTTTTACAACTCATTCTAACTAAGTAGTTGTCTATTTGAAAATACTAACATTATACTATCTCAACAAATATTAAAAATTACACCAACAATTTTGAAGATATTCACCATTTACAACAAAAAAATTAACATATCTTTTTTCATCAAAAATTTAAAACATTTGTGTTTTCATCTAACTCTTAATAAGGAAAATGAAAAAGAATGAAAATGTTTTCTCTCGCTCTCTCTCTATATAACAAGACTATTTTTTTAACATAAAGACTTAGTCAGGTCGCTCTGCAAGCTTTTGAATTTTGAATTTTTTCCATTCATGGCGGTTGTTGAGGGTGGAGGCCTTGTCCGCTCGCAACTGATCCACTGCTGGTCCCTATTGCAGTGACAATGTCTGTCAGAGATCCCTATACTCCTATGGATGATAGGATTCTCGTAGGGATTAAGAAGGTTCTCTTATTGTTGACAGTCCGCTAGTTACTCCTCAGGTGAAAGGAGGTAACTGCTAATGGTTCTGAAACCATGTTTTCTCCGGACAGGCTCGAGGAATCCATTCCTAAATCCAAGGAGCCTATCGCTCATGATGAGGAAAAGAATAAAGGGACCCCTGATGATGGTACAATTGTCAAAGGCTAGAAGAATATGCTTGTGGGAAATCCTCAAGGTGGGGTGGACCCCAACTATATCCTTGTTTGTGTACAAATTGAGGAAGGAATGACTATTGAGCTCCCTAATACAGTCATGGACCGCATCATGCTCAACATGAGTAATACCTTGGTGGGATTTTTTTTTTCTCTTCGACCCACTATTGAGATGGTCCAAAAATGGGCCTCGGCCAAATGGAGGCTGAAGGGAAGTGTCTTTGTTAGTGTTATGCCCGATGCTCTTTTCCTCTTCAAGTTCATAGTGGAGGAGGATGTCGTGATGCTACTTTCTTGTTGTTGGACTTATGGCAAGAGCAACCTTTTTTTATGCAGGTGGAAGGCTGGTTTTGACCCAGCTGTTGACCTTCATAAATTTGCTCATGTTTGGGTTTGTCTTCCAGGACTCCCTCTACAATATTGGGATGAATCAGTCCTCAGATAGATTTGTAATACTTTTGGCCACTTTGTGGCTGTGGATGAGATTACCAAAACCAAATCTAAACTGGTGTATGTGCACTTCTGTGTTCAGGCTATGGTTAGTAAGAATCTTCCTAATTTCATTACCCTCAAGTGTAAGTTGGGAAGTTGGACCCAAGATTTGGTCTATGAAAATGCCACTCTCTTCTGTCAAAAATGTCACAAGGTGGGCCACATTATCTCATATTGTAAAGCCCTGGACCCCGAGCCCCTCAGGCTCAAAGAACTAGTGACAGGCCAATTTACCTTATATTGTAAAGCCCTAGACCCTAAACCCCTCAAGATCAAAGAACCGGAGGTTATAATGGAACTCGTTATCATGACGTGTCTTAAGACTGACTACGAGGATTATCCCTTTAGGGAGAGCATCAACAAACTCCATTTCTCCCCTCCTAAGATGGCTGACGGAGCTCCCAACTCCTTGCCATACCTGGATACTAAGTTGCCTCCTTAGGAGACTTCTTTAGCGGCCCAAGGGATTTGTTCTTCAGAGAGACTGATATCCACTCCTTCGAAAGGAATGACTCCTTTGGAGGATGGGTAGATTGAGGACATGTCCTCAACCCCAAATTATATTGGGGTTGTTGCAACCCCCCCAATGCGTTATACTTGAAGAGCCCTCTAAGTGTTGTGATGGGTGTGCTGAACCCCCCCACTCCATGTATGAGATTCTCATCTCCTGGTGCATCCTCTAGTGGTTTCCCCCTCCTTGGAGAGGATGGTTGGATCATGCAAAGGAGCAAGACAAGAAATATGAAGACTAATGTTGGGACCGACCCAAAGACGGGCCGCCCATCACAGAGACTCTCTCGGCAGAAGGAAGCGGTAAGGGAAGTCATCAATGGCAGACAAAGGACCTTGGACATGTCAATCAAAGATAAGAAATGAAGGTTATTTCATGGAATTTTTGGGGCCTTAACAACACCCAGAAGCAATACGCCCTGAATAATTATATTTTAGAAAATAAGATTGAAGTCCTTATCCTCAAGGAGGTTACAATGATTGACACCCCCTTTGCTAACATTGCTGACAAAATATGGCTGGGTTCTCAGTTTTTCATTAGCAATGCCAATGGGGATTCTAGTGGTTTGGTCACTATGTGGGACCCCTTGCGGTTTTCTGGCAGCTTGATTTCCTTTTCTGCCAACTTCTTTGTTTCTAAGATTTCTTCCAGTAATGGTTCTTGGTTCCTCATTAATTTTTACGCCCCCAATATCAAAACGGGTTGGCTCTCTCTTTGGAAAGACATTTCTTGTCTTGTTTAGAATGACACCAATGCTCATTGGATGATTGTGAGGGATTTTAACTCCCCTCTTTTACCTTCTAAAAAACTTGGGGGACTCCAGGAGTACTCTGACAACATGACTGATCTGGCAGATTTCATAAATAGAAATGGATTACTTGATGTGGACCTAATTGGTCAAAGATTCATGTGGTCTAATCTTAGGAAGGGGGAATACTTTATAAAGGTCAGACAGGATAGATTTTTAATCTCTACAACTGGGGTATTGGGTTTAATGTAAATATTTTTGCTCTTCCCAAAACTATTTCTGATCACAATCCTCTTCTTTTGACGTGTCCTCCCCAACGTGTCAAGGGGGGCTACCCCTTCCGTTATGAAATCATGTGGGCTACTCATCACGAGTACAAGGACTGTATTAAAAATTGGTGGAACTCTCATGTCTCTGGAACACCCATATTTTGGGTTGCTCTTAAACTGGACTTAATCAGAAAAAATGTGAGAGGATGGAACAAACATACCTTTGGAGATATTTTTGTTCAAAAAAAGGAATTAAATTCTAAATTGTCGGCCATCTAGGAGAAAATTGACAAAGGGGACCTCCTTGAAACCACACATCAAGAAGAGGCTATTCTGAGGAGGAAATAGAAGAAGAACTCAACCAAGGAAGAATTATTTCAGAAATAGAAATCCAAGGTTCAATGGTTGAAGGAAGATGACAGAATTACTGCTTTCTTCCAGAAATCGGCTAGTATTCACAGGCGAATAAACCACATTTCCTGCCTAAGGAATGATCAGAATCAAGAAATCAAAGTTGATGAGGGCCTAGGGAACCTGGCTTCTGACTACTTCTCTAAATTATTCATGGATAATGACAGGACTAGGGATTCAGTCCTGGATGAGACCCTCCTTCAATGTCTACCCCCACTTCTCACAAGGAAAGATAATGATCTCATAATGATCCTAGTCATTGAAGATGAGTTGAGGACTACTATTTTCTCCATGGGGGATTTTTAAGCACTAGCCCCAGATGGTTCTCCTCTGGCTTTTTTTCAGGACTTCTGGGATGTGGTTGGCACTGATGTGGCTCTTGCCACTAAGGATTTCTTTAGATCTGGTAAACTGCTCAAGAAGTTAAACTACACCTTCATGGCTCTGATCCCAAAAACTCAGGAGTTGACCCTTCTCAAGGATTACAAACCCATCAACCTTTGCAACACTCTCTACAAGATCTTCTCTAAAGTCTAGGTTAACAAGATCAAGCCTTTTTTGGATACCCTGATAAGCCCAAGTCAGAAGGGTTTTGTCCCTGGTAGACAAATCATGGATGCAACCATCTCCACTCATGAAGTCATTCACTCAATGGATAGAAGTCGTAAGCCTGGTATGGTTTTGAAACTTGACATCTTCAAGGCTTATGATAGAGTGAATTGGAGTTTTTAATTTAAAGTCCTCCAAAAGTTTGGTATAGGGGTCAAGTTGTTAAACTTTATCAGGGAATGTATCAATACTGTCATTTACTCTATCCTGATTAATGGTATCCCCTGGGATTCCTTCGAGGCATCCTGAGGACTTCGTCAGGGTGACCCTCTGTCCCCTTGCCTCTTTATCATTCTGGCGGATGTCTTGGCCTAGAATTTCAGCTCGCTTATCAACAAGGGAACTCTTTTGGGTATCAAACCTGCCTTTGTTGCCCCCCCCCCTCCACTATCTTGCAATAGTTTGTTGACGACCATTATTTTTGGGTCATCTTCAGTTGTTGAGGCCAAGGGATGGAAATCCTTCCTCAACCTTTATGTAGAGGCCTCAGGCCAACATATTAATTATGATAAAAGCAACATCTATTTCTTCCACACTGCAGACAAACTTCAAGCTAAAATTAGGGGTATCCTGGGCTGTTAGGTTGCCTCCCTTACTGACACCTACCTTGGGCTACAACTTACTATCACGGAGGTCTCCAACTCCTTTTGGGTTTCCATTCCCGAGAGAATGCAGAAGAAGTGGACAGGGTAGAAGGGAATATTTCTCAGTAGTGTTGGGAAGCTCCAACTACTGACCTCCTCCTTGCAGGGGATACCAATGTACTTCCTTTCCCTTTTCAAAATCTATGCCTCCATGGCTGACAAGCTTGAAATAATTCAAAGAACTTTCCTTTGAATGGGCATGGAAGAGAAAAGAAGGCTCACACTTGTCAGTTGGGATAAAGTTTGTTGTCCTAAAATCAATGATGGACTGGGAATCCGCAAATCTCCCACTTTAACAAGGCCCTGATGACTAAAATGGCTTGGAGGTTAATTTTCCAGGATTCTGAGTAGGGCCAGATTATGAGGACCAAATACCTCGACCAAGGCAGTTTTCATTTGGTTTTGAATGAGGAGGGACTCCCTAGGGGATCCAAAATATGGAACAATATTCTCAAATGCAGAGAGTCTATTTCTCATGGCATGAACTAGCTCATTGGCAACAATAGAAACTCAGGTTCTGGGAGGACTGTTGGCTTGTAGATAAGCCTTTTATTTCCTCCCCTACTCTCAGAAGGATTTGAGGGATTGACACAAAATTCTCTAGTCACTGGGTATGCAATTACTTCTCTAACAACACATGGAAGGATATTACTACTTGTTGTCACAATCATCCCCATCTGCTGTCTATTGCCCAGGAGCTGCTAAACATGCTTGGTATGACTAGATTCCCACTCTTTCTGAGGGAGGACAAACTTATTTGGAAATGGAATCCCTCTGGGGAGTTCTATGTTAAAACTGCCTACCATAGCCTCCTTAGGGACTCCATTTCTTAGGATTGGTGGAGTAAGGTTTGGAATCCCCACCTTATCCCCAAGATCAATTTTCTCTAGTGGACTACTCTTCACAACAAAATTCTCACCCAAGATAACTTGGCTAAGTGGGTTTTAGTTCCCCAATAGATGTGTTATATGCAAACTGGATGAGGAAAATTCCCCCCATCTCTTCCTCCATTGTGCCTTTTCCAAAGCCCTCTAGGGTATGATATGCAACAAGATTAACCTTTGTTGGACCATAAATGAAAATATGTTACATCTGTTGCAAGAATGGGGGGTCCCCACTTCCAACCCGCCGGTTCAACAACTTTGGATACAAATTCCTCCGCACCTCTGCTGGTGCATTTGGAAGGAAAGGAATAACATGATCTTCAGGGACAAGGAAGCCTCCATGTAAACTATCTTCACTTGTTTCCTCAAATCTATTCCAGAGAACATCTCTATCACCTCCATCAAGAAGCCGCCTAATCCCCCCTCAAGTAGGAGCTGGTAGGTTGCTCTCTGCTGGAATCTCCCTCGCTCATTCGTACACATTGACAACTCCAAGCGTCTCCTCAGACAAAATACCAAGTGGTCCCCCCAGGTCCCTAGTTGCTTGAAACTCAATTTTGATGGTGTTGCAAGACATTGCTTGGCTGAGGGGGGAGGTATTATTAGGACTCATAGTGGGGAACTTGTTGCTGCCTATGTGGGTAATCTGAATGATCATTTTTTAGCAATCAAGCTGAAGCTATAGCCTTGGCTTGGGGTGTCCATATTGCCCTCTTCATTGGCATTAGGGATATTGTCGTTGAGGGGGACTCTAAACTCATAATTGACGTTGTCAATGGGCTGAACAAGCTCAACTGGTTGATTTAAGGTATTATTAGAGACATTCTTAGGCTTATCTCTGGGTTAGACTCTTTCAGCATCAATCATGTCTACAGAGAAGGCAATGGGGTTGCTAATGCTCTAGCGGCTCATAGGCTCCTGATCTAGGGTCTGAGATGTTGGAGGAATTTCAACTCCTTGCCCCTCAGTGTTACCTCCCTCCTGCAAGGAGAGTGTATTAAATTTATCCCTCACAGATAAAACCTCTGCTAGTTGTTCCCGCTCTTCCCTCTTGGCGCAAAGGGGTCATTGGAGGAGAGACACTTCTAATTTGAAAATCTTTAACCATTTGCTGACAGACACCAATGGTCACATGATGTGGACTGCCAACATGACTATGAAGTGTGTTCTTCGCATCGTCATCATTTATTGACATACTTTCCTCTTGTTTTTGCTAACTATGAAGCTGGCATGTGCTTTCACGCATGTGAACCCGGCTGGATGGACGACGCTCATTGGACGATTCAAGCAAATTGTTCCACATGGATCTTGCATTAATGATGATTATTCATGCTCCAACTCCAAGATGGCCTTCTACGTGCCCAATGTCATGTCGAAAGGTTTGATTTATGGTTCACACGATTTACCTTGTCCGATGGATAATTATGGTAATTATTTCGCGATAGGGTTGCATGATCGTCAAATCCCTTGCAAAATCTCTAACTTCTATGATAAAAGTTTTTCTATTTTGATTAAGTGTTGTATTCTGGATATTTTCTCTGCCTCTCTGCATATGTCTCGTGCTTGTGAAAAAGCTCTCGCTGTTAAGTTTCCTCAGTCGACCATGGGAGGCGACAGAGTCCGCTACGAGCCTAACAAATCAGATGGTTTTAAACAAGATGCGGTGGTCTAGAATTATTGTGTGGAAGGTGAGAATTTATGGAGAATCTCCATGGCCATGATGAGCAATTTTCTGCTCAATTCATGACTTCCTGGAGTAATGGAAGGGTTATTGTTGGAGGAATCTCCTTTGATGTCTCAAAGGAAACCATTGCTCAGGCGACAAGCCTTTCTTTGGATGGTAGAAGGTGGAAAAGGACTAGCCACGTCACCAATAGCGAGGGCCTAAACATATTTTTTAGGGGAAAGGAAGAACCGGTTAAACTGCAAGGTGGGTTCGCAAGGGAGGAGCTCAAACACCCGTGGAACCAGATTTGTCTGATGATCATGAAGTATTTCACCATCGAGGGTTACTACAAGGTATTCTACTACTACCATTTGCCCTTGTTGAACCATTTTTGAAACAATGATTTACTTTGTTTGTCCTTTTATCTTTTGCACTCTTTGGAAAGCTCTATTAAGGAAGCCCTTGACCCTAAGAACGTAGATAAGCCTCCCACCCCCCTTCACCAGGGCCTTATCTATAGGCTTTATAATTTCCACTTGTCTCTATCACCCCATAGGAATTTCATGCTCATTCAACCCCCCTGCATGTTTCTCATCCCCTTGTGGCCTTTGCTAGCGGCCTAGCCCCCTCCACATTGTTTCATCTTTCTGCTGAAGCTTTCACTTCCCCC
Organism: Cryptomeria japonica; assembly: GCF_030272615.1. Lineage (NCBI taxonomy): Eukaryota > Viridiplantae > Streptophyta > Pinopsida > Cupressales > Cupressaceae > Cryptomeria > Cryptomeria japonica. The sequence goes on along the minus strand of NC_081412.1, from coordinate 313,772,346 downwards.
CAATTTCTCTCGTCCTCTTTTGCTATTTCTGAGCTGCTCCTCATACCTTCCCCTCTTCCTTGGCCAGGAAGGATAAAAAACCCTTTTCAATCAAGGGAAAAGGAACGCCCCTTGGGAAGCAGAAGAGAATTATCCTTGATAATTCTTTCTTTGACGAGCTGGAAGAGGATAACCCTACTCCTGAAACGAAGGGCAGAAGGAGGTCTCGCAGGCTCGACTCCAAGGGCTCTACTGAGAGGAAGGGCAAACCCCAACACACTACAAACTCCGAGGATGATATCGACAAGGGCAGGGGTGGTGGTAGTTAGGAGGAGTTGGCGGGTGAAGAGGCAGCCAAGGCCTCTATGGACACGACAGATATGGGGATTCCTGGGCCCCCTTTGGATACTGAGAATTTGAATTCTAATAAAGAGAAACCTATTGGAAAATTGACTTGGTAGACCCATATGAAATAATGGAAATGGTGGACCTAGTTGTTCGTAGAGCCTCTGAGCTGGATTCTAGAACCCAGGCTAATGTGGGGGTCCCTGGGGATGATGGGGTCAAAAATAAGGAGTCTGATAGGGATGAAAGAGAATATGAAGGTGGTATGAGTTTGGCCATGCAGGAGGAGCATAAGGTGGTTTGTGAGGAAGAAGAAGAGGTTCCCAAGAGTAACCCTAGTATGGAGGAGCTGCAAGACCTTAACAACGAGGTTCGTGACTTATTGACACACATTGATAGCTTGGGATCGACCCTAGAAACCAAGGAACTCAAAGAGGAAATCAAGGAAATAAAGCGCAGGCTGGATACCAGAGACAAGCAAATGTCCAACATCAACAAATTCTACCTACAGGTGCTTCATAGCTCTGCGTTGACACTCTCCCTCATGCGTGAAAGAACTGATGAGGATGATGCTGATAAACAGGCGACCAGGGAGCTATACAAGTTCCCTATGATGACTGGGACAAAGTCATTGACATGATAGGGGTCCATAAATCGGCCCCGTAGGTCTTAGGTTGTTGGTCTTTTTGCTCTCGTTTGAGGTTGGGCCCTCTTGTGGTGCTGTTGAACTCTCTTTGTTTTGTGTTTTTGATATTTTGAAAACTGTTTTAGTGTTGTTTAAGTGCTATTGATAGCTTCTGACTATGTTAAGAATCAATACCCTAATTAACACTACTTTTTTAATAAAAAACAAGACTTTTTTTTAATGTTATAAGAAAATATGTTACATGAAGACATCATTTAGCATGCATATTTCCTAAGGTATGTCGTATGCACATCAACTTTGTTAGGAAACTATTTGATCTCATCACAAAAACGGAAAGCATTTGTTCGTTCTTTCGTATGAATGTAGGTTCAAATATTTGTAGGAGGAAATTTGGAAAAAATGCAGGGGCTTCACGGCCAGTTTGCGTGGCTTTGCAAGGGAGTATTGAGTTCGTCTCTTTCTGAAATCAAATGCCTTTCCACCCAACAACACTTTCATCATTTGGTAGACAATTCCGCAGTGGCATGGCTGAGGCCGCACATTGCAGGTTTCATAAGAAACTTGCATTACTTTAGGTGTGGCAGCGAAGTTCGATCCCTGAACCCCCACATTGGCATTGGACAGCAAAGGCGAGGAATTCGCATGAGAGTGCGAAATGGGAACGTGGAAGAGACGCTGAAGTTCATGCAGAGGCGCATGACCTCCAGTGGAATGGAGAGGCTCATCAGGAATGCTCCACGTTGGCACATCAAGGACTCCGAGAAGCGTATTTTGGCCCAAAAGAAACGAGAGAAGAAGGAGCGCTCCCAAAACCTTGCAAGGAAGCTTAAATCCATTCTCGTAAAAAAAGTCAGGTTAGTTTTTCCTCCTTCGTAGACCCTAGGATTGTGTGGTTCAGCTGTTGTTTTAATGCCCATTAAAGGAATTAGTAAACATTGAAGTTTTGAACGGTATGATTGAGTTTCGTATAGGGTGGAAGACAATAAGTGCTCTTGATGTAGGTGGATTGACAAGTTCTATTAAGGTTAAAACCTAGGGTACAAAGTTAGAATAGTATGTGAGGAAAATAGAAATCAATTTCCTTCTAGCTTCCACAAGAGTGGCCTCATATGCGAAACTAGCATATGGCTCTACTATGATCTAAATAAATATTGTGTACTTTGCAGGTACTTTTGTTTCCTATAAAAGACATCTAAATGCTCTAAGGCTTCTGTTGATTTGTTGCAGTCGAATAGTGTCTTTTTGGTTTTTTCAATTTAGTTTGCTTATATGTCACGGATTTTCCTCGTCGACGATGAAGTACATTGGCTTAGATGCTATGACATTGGGTTACTGTTTCATCAAATTCTCCCCGGATTTGCACCTAGCCTACAAGGCTTTCCCCTCACTAGAATATACAAATGTTGCAGGCTCCACGCCCCATAGTGTTTCAATCCAGGTCTTTTTGCTCAACCACAACTTAGTAAACTCGTTGGGATCTTAGATTTCACTTCCTTTTCAGATTTAATCATTACATTGTAAACTGTAAAGAACTAGGTCATTCACTTTGCAAGCTTCTTTTAGTAACAAATCAACAAAAATAATAAAATAGGACTTACCATATTGCCACAGATGTGTAAAAAGAGCTCCCATTCTCCTTTATTATATCGTAATGAATTAGTTCACTTGCTTTGTAAGCATCTTTTAGGAACAAATCAACATAAATAATAAAATAGGACTTACTATATTGATGCAGATGCATAAAAACAGCTCATCTTATCCTTTATGAAATGTACACATCATTATTTCAAACTCTCAAGAAACTCATCCAACATCTGAAATACAAGGAGATGCCTGTTGATTTAACTGTGATACCATGCTCAGCTTCATCTGCACGAGTATCAGTCATTCTAACATCACCGGCAACTTCTTCAGCAATGATACGAGCTCTTGCCACTAAAGAACCAGTTAGTGCAGGCTTCCCTGCACAACTGCAAAAAGAATGTCATGGAAAATCCAAGCGCTGGTTTTCTCCTTAATTTAAGATTAAACGGAAACCTGAATGGACAAATATAAAGTAGCCCCTACCATTGTCAACATGGGCAATGACAGACGTATTTCATATATTATGTTTCAAGTCCATAATCCTACGGAGTTCTTCAGTTGTGAACTTCACCTGCAAATCACACACAGCCACAGTGGATGGCAAAGACAAATGATTTTTTTCTACAATGCATAACAAAGACATAAATTTCTCTTAAATCTCTTTTTAAGTGAATCAAGATAAATTGACATCACCATTTTTGAACTGATCTTATATTCACCAAAAGGCAATTTGATATTACGTCTGAAAACTGCAAAACAAATGCATACAATAAGTTAAATATGTGAAAAGATGTATGAAAATCAAAACCTTCCCAATACCTTCATCGGCAATTTATAAAAAAGCACATATTATAAGCATATTGAGTATAATACAGAAAAGTAGATTATGAGAACAGAACTGCAGTTCAAAAGCAACAGAGAATAGTCTACAGATTAGTAATATGAAAATCTGTAAACTAAGAACTGAAGAAGGTTTAATCAACCCTCAAATTTCCAATTGTAAACATTTTAGCAACTTTATCTAGCCGAAATTGTGTTATATTAAATCTGTATTTAACTGTAACCAGAGGTCTAACATTACCTGTTGTTTAAAGTCAGCAAACCACCATTTCCAAATTTATGAACAAATGTTCAAGCTCAAATGTTTAAGTATGGGATTTTCCTCTGAGATTTATTTAAGAAATGGTCACTCTTAGACAGTAAAAGGAGGCACATTTTCATAAGTACTAATTACAGTATTTAATTACAGCCTTGTCTATAAACTTTGACATCGGAAGATGTGAAAAACAAAGCTAAAACACTCTTTGGCAGCAATTAAAAGCATTTAATCAATGTATCCCATAGGTTTGTCATGGGTTAAAACTTTATAATACTAAATCAGATAAGCTTACATTAAAACAAAGGTTATAACTCTACCAGGCTCAATCTATTTGTTATCAAAGAACCAGATGAGATCAAGCACAAAATGGATTGTATGCATGTGCTTCTTGCTTCTAAAATTGAATATAGGATGTATCTGAAAGAAAGTACGTGTGGTGGTTTGCACACACATTTATGTACATGGAGAGAGAGAGAGAGAGAGAGAGAGAGAGAGAGAGAGAGAGAGATGCCATATAAAAAATGACTCTATAAATGATTCTGAGATTAAGGATGTGCTCCCATGAGGAGAACCCATTTGTTCAAGATGGCAAATTATCATATAGATGCATTATGACAATGTGTTACCTCATGGTCACCTTCTTTTCCAACATTGATATCAAATACTTACACTTGGAATTCTGCAAAAACAATCTTTAAATAAGTATGAAAAGAATGGATGTCTAATGACTTTGCAAGACACACATACCCAGTCAACTCTCCATAAATTGGGGAACTTTTTAAATGGCCAAGTCTCATGATCAGACTTGGAGATGCTGCTAAAACTCACAACTTAGCCTTAGCAGTCACACATGATGACCCTTAAAGACTCTAGCTATGAATAGATTAAACAGATCAAAATTATTTCAGTGTCATGTTTGAAAAATTAAAACAGTAAGAACATCAAGATCTAGCATAGAGAACCTTAACTTATGGTGCCAATCTAGTCATAGAGTTCCCCAAATTTTATCATAGAAATTTGAAATCCAGAGAATTTCAAACAAAAACCTCAAAATTCGTGCAAAGTCATTAGTATTGCAAATGATGTCAAGCACAAGTGGTTCTGCTCTTAGTCACCGGGTTCTCTGAATTTCATGGTTGAAGTTCAAAATTTGGCGAACATTAAAAAAATGTATACAGTTCGTTGAAATTCGTCGCTAAATTCGTACAAAGCACTTTGTATTAGGTTTTTTCAAACAAAATTCCTCCTGCTCGCGGCTAGGGCACAACATATTTTTTCAAGGCATGACAACAGAGAAACCGTGGGTGAGAGGATATGTTTTACGCGACATGCCACCATGGGATCAGTCTGCTCAAAGTCGTGATTTGGTAGCGTTCATTCTCAGCTTAGCTTTCATTCGTTCCACGACTGCTCTCTTTCTCCCATCGCTTTCATTTGTTCCCACTGCTCTCTCTCCCGTCGCGTTCCCATTGCTCTCTCTCATGTCGCGACTTCTTTTGAAGAATTGAAAGTTTTCTTATTATATGTAGTTGATTTAAAAATTTATTATAGTTTAAAATTTTTTAAAACATATGTTTTATATTTGAATAATTTACATTTATTAAAAACTTAATATTATTTAACTTGTTTATTTTTATTATTTAATATTAATATTTAATAATAACTAAACATATTTAAATATCTAAATTTAATTTTCAAACTTATCAACTTAAATATAATATTATTTTAAATTTTGAGATTAATATATTATAATTTTGTGAATATATTACTTATATTTTAAAAAATAAAATATAATTGTACAAGGCGAATTTAATGTCGAATTTTTTTTCTGAATTTTTACCCTTGCCGAATTTCATCCGAATTTTATGGTTGCTGAATGGTGACTTAGGTTTTGCTTAATACTTTTTCCGTGAGGCTTTTGCTTCTGCTGGTTGTTTTTTCCATTCAGCTTCTTCATCCCACACACCAACAACATCAAAGTAAATTTATAAATTAAAAATACCAAATCAAAATGTAAATTGGAGGGGAAAAGGGTCAAAGAAAAGACTACAAAGAAACTTTAAATGTGTCTTAGGTTTTAATTATCAAATTAAAAATAGTTTAATAATATCTATATTCTAATAAACTATTATTCTTTATTATCTTTAGGCTAGATTTTGACTTTAAATATTATTTCAATTTAATAACTTACTTAATTTAGCTTATAATATTCGAAATTTCTTTAAATTTCAATATTTTTCTGTATATTGAGTTTTTTATTTTAAATATTACTATTTTGATTTTTGAAACAAATGAATACAATACAATAAAAATTGAAGCTTTATATAATTTGAATTTTGATCATGACTTATTTCCTGTAACATTACAAAATGTAAATTAAAATTTTAATAGCAAATTTGAAGTAGACCAAAAACTAAAAATACTTAAATTATTCCTCCCAACATTCATCTATGTGCACAATGAAGAAAGACAACACTTATATACATAAGGAATTGATACAATTTAAAATGCATGAAATTTCTATCCCTGCACCGACAGTCTCTCATCAAGGTCAGGTACCTACCATATAGTTCAATTTGAATTATAATTTATGCTCCCCCAAGTTTCTTGGACGGATGGTAGGGGATTACGGGATGTGTTTCCAATACAGGGGCACAATTTGGCCTTTTTTTAGGGGACGGCTATTAAAAAAAGGAAATTTCAAATATTAATATGATAACATTGATATAGCATTCTTAATAGACATTATAGAACCTTTGTGAGCATGGATAATTAGATCAGAATTATGATTTTTTTTTATATATACGTATGAGTGTGAGTTAATAAAGACAGTATACTCAAGTGAGGAATTTAGTATTAAAGTTTTCCTAAAGCCTTCAAGACTGCAAGTTTTGTTGTCAAACTCATTAACAAATTGGTTATTTAAAAAGATAACTGATTATGTTTTAGTTTGACCTTAGATGGAATTGTTCTATGGCAGTCCTTGCATACTAAACAAGCTCTTCAATGTATGAAACAAGATAATTCTTGATTGTGAAGATTTAGAGATTTGCAATAGGAGATATATATTTTGTATATTTTGTGATTATGATTCATCGTTGGTCTATTACTTGGTTAGAATTATAGTTTGATGAGGTTTTGGGGGCAATGTCCCCAATGGGGGTCGAGGGGGGTCCCGGGGTAGCATTGAAAGGTTGTAAGTTTTCTTTAAAATGTGACTGAAATTGTCCTTAAGCATGTTAGGGGATGACTAGCTGTTTCTGGGACAAATGGGGGACATTTGGATGTCCCTTGGCCATCCTTGGGATGGCTATGTTAGTTTTTAGTGATCAGATTAGCAGTATAGAACAGAAAATCAGAATGCAAAGTAAATCATACACATAACACACATGTACCCTGGGAAAACCTCCCTCTTGGAGGAAAAACCCAGCAACCAAAGATTTCAGATCTGATTAGATTAGGTATAGCAGAAGATTACAATACTGCCCTTCTAGGGCATACAAAGAACTTAGTTCAGGTCAGATTTGAACAATCGCCCAGACTGTTGATTGCAGATCATGTGAGGGAGTTCGCTTGCCCTAGAACAGATGTAGCACAGCCTAAAGTAAGTTCAGCAGCGTTGGAGCAGGTTCGGCAGCCTTGGGGCAGGCTCAGCAGACCTAGGAGCAGGTTCGGCAGACCTAGGAAGATGTTCGCCCAGCTAGAAGACAATTTTGCTGACTTCAGAATGTAGTTCGCTGATCTTTTGGAGCAGAACAGATCACATTAAGGCAGATGATATTCGCTTATGTTATATGACTTGCGACCTCAAGGCACTTCCTTTATGTACATGCCCTTAACCCTTATGCCTAGGTTGGCTTTGGCGCCAAATTACAAATTCGCAAGTTACATTATAGGGTCAGACCCATTTATAACCACAAGTTACATTCGCCATTATAGGGTCAGACCAATAGCACAAGTTACATCGGTTAGGACCTGACCAATAACACTTTACAAGTTACATATTAATAGGTCTTGACCTATTGAATTTACAAGTTACACAATATCCCAAATAGGCCCATACACAATAAATTTTAAGGCCGAAGGCCACATTAAAATTTACCAAGCTAGGTTGGCCCAATCAAGGGATACAACCTAGCTACATTTTCAACAGGCTAGTCGTCCCCTAACGTATGCTGCAATTTTTTTGAAGTCCCCTAGATGTTTCCTAAATTTGGCATGGAAAGGGGATAGGGAGGGGATTTTCCTGGGCGTCCCCACATCCTCAACCCCTATAGGGGACAAGGGTAAAAAGAGAAGGGATGTGTCCATGGGGAGCATTATAATATTATTAATTTATCTTTATCATTATCAGCTGTGTTTTCAATATTGGGTGTATAGCTGCTGAGCAAAAGGAAGGCACTTGCAAAGCCAACATTCATCTGCATGCACTATGAAGAAAGTATAATCAAGGTCAAGTACCTACTTTACCATACGCTCTAATTCAATTATGATATTATCAATCATTTTTATTACTATCAGCTGTGCTTTCAAAATTGTTCACATGTCTGTCAAACCCAGCCATTCCGAGCTTGGGGGGAAAAATCAGCGTACAACTAAATTCAAACATGAACATAACTTAAAATCCATGAAATCAGGTCTTGCAGGAATTCCTACCATTCTCAGAGTAGTCCAGGCTAATTTAGATCCTACTCCCAAGACAAAGGTAGTACAATGCAAAAAAGGGTTTTTAAAATATCATTTAAAACAGAGAAATTTTTAAGAAAACCTAACCCACCCTAACTAAACCTAAAAAGTGACTTTTAAGTCACTAATAAAACACAAACATATTCATACCTCTCATTTCCATGCTTGTCTAAACACTCTCATAGCATCTATAGCATGATTGCACCATAGAAATGAGACTAGGACTTGGGGCGGACTCGGCAAGGGTGACTCGAATTGGGACTCGGCAAAAAAACTTGGCGTGGACTCAACAAAGTGAAAAACTTAAGAAATTTATATATTTTTAAGGATTTTAAACTTGTTTCATGCACCCTTTATTAAATAAACCTTAATGACACAATAATATCATCAAATAGAAGCTAATTTGATCACATACACAAGTATACATCAATCACATAAGTATAAATGCAAATTGTAGCTGGAAGAAATAACAAATCTAGATATATAAATATTTTCAAATGTATACAAAACTTGTGGAATATGAAATCCATGACATCAAATGTTCTAAGCAAATATCAAAACAATAACTACAAGTAGGGTTTGTTCCAAAACAAAATCTAGGGTTTGTTCTTTCTTTGAAAGGAAATGAATTGAAATGTTGAAAATAAAATAAAATGAAATTTTTGTTTAGAAAACACAAAAAAACCAATAATATCAATCTTAGCTCTTAGAAGAAACTTGAAATGAAATGCAGCCTCTTTCCAATCGTTGGTAGAGAGCTCTTCATGCACCAAATGTAAGTATTAAGCTGCCTGAATGCAATTTGTTTATGAAATCTTGGTCTTCCTCCTTGCTGGTTTCCCAACAATGCACTCTTATTTTTCCTTACAACTCACCTTTCTCCTCCTATTTTGCCAACACAATGAAATGAACTCACTTCTAGGGTTGTAGAGAATATAAACAACAAAAAAAAAGCAATTAAAATCATTAATTTTTTATGTTTTTCTTTTTATTTTCACTTAAGTTGCTGCTGGTTGAGTCCGGGCATCGGGACTCGCCGAGTCCAAGTCGGGTTGTGAGTTTGGCAGTCTTGCTTGAAACTTGCTAGGACTTGTTCGAGTTCAAGTTCGAGTCCTTAGGACTCGTCGAGGGTCACCTGGCTCAGGACTCGTCGAGTCCAAGTGTGTTTGGGCAAGTCTTGGATCTATGGATTGCACACTTGGTTCAATATTTGAGCATTGCCTTGAACATTGAGAAAAAAGCAACATGTTGGATGTACATGCACCTAGGGTTTAGTAGATGTTCAATCATTGATCAACGTTGCATTAGAAATTTTACAACTCAACTTGAACTAGTGCCACCACATCTTGACTAGCAAGCTTCAATTTATCATCAAAATCCTTTTACAATTCAATTGAATCTTGATATTTTGATGTTCAAAGCGAAGACCAATGCAACAATGCTAGATTTTTAGATTTTGGATTCGATAGCTTGAAGCATATTTCTCCATCAACAGTTTCATCAACATGGAGAAGACCTCTTTTGTTGTGTTGAAAATGTCCAACTCAATTCATCACTAATGGGAAGCACTTGAGGCATTGTGTGACAGGGAGCATGAGTTGATATAGAGTTAGAATACCTTTGTTAGTGCTCTTTAGGAAGAAGATTTTTCCCTTAAACACTACAAGGATGAATGTGATATAGTCACGTGAAGTTTTGTGCCTATAAATGTATCTAGAGCACAAGCATCATTACAAATATAAGGTGGAACAAGGAGGTGCAATAGGAAGCAGATAAGGCATGTGCAAATTTTTAGTATTGCAACCTTTCCTTTGATGTGGCAAAGAGTCCTTATTGAGAGTATTTGGCGACAACATTGACAATTATAGGGAAAAGGTACAAGGTGCCCTCTGCAAAAGAGTTTGAGTAGGTTCCTCTAGGATGCTATTATAATGCAAAGACAATTTTTGAAGATTAAAAGAAGTGGTGAAGTTTTGGATACATCGTCTTTCAACTAAGCGGGAAAATGGAAGGAATTGTACCTCAATCAATTTTTTGGTGAGCTGGTTTTCTTAAAGTCAATTGATTTCTTTGACAAAATAAATAATGCAATAATCTTTGATCCTGATGTTGGGGGAGATTCTCTTAGAGGCAAGCATAGAGAATGTGGTGTTAGTTGTCATTCAATGCAACGACATACATGGAAATTGGGAAAATGCTTTAGGAGAGACTCGTCATTCTTTTGGATCCCTTGTGCAGCCCATTTCCTTGACCTTCTTTTAGAGGATATAGAAAAAATTGATTGGGTGAGACTATTCATAGAAGATGCAAAGAACATCACAAAATAAATTTATAATTTCCTTCGCTTTTCAACTTGATGAGAGATCATGGTAAGGGGAAATAGCTTGTACAATCAGGCGTCATAAGGTTTGGAACTAACTTTTTATAATGTTTCAAAGCTCTTCTAGTTCATTGACATCCTTGAAGTCGACGTTTGTGAGTCATGTATGTAAAGTCTCAACTTATTCAATGAAGGTTGGAGAGGACTAGAAAGATAGTTTTTGACGATGCCTTTGTGAAGAGATCTACAAAGATTGTTAAGGTAACTTTCAAACTTCAATTTAAATTTCAAATTCAAGCCTTTATTTTCAAATTTTAAGTTTATTTACTTAAATTATAAATTGCAAGTTTTTAATTTTAATTTGTTTGTACATTGTAGATTTTGGAAGTTGGAACCTTTGGTAAGAGTTTTGTGCTTGGTGGATAGTGAGCAAAACGAAATGGGATACATTTATGAGGCCATTGATATGGCCAAAGAAGCCATCTAAAACTATTATGTAGGGCTAAAAGCAGATTTGATCCAATTTGGGAAATCATTGATTGGAGGTGGAACAATTAACTCCAATCCAATTAATGTGGTAGTATCACTTCAACCCTAAGGTTTGTTTCTCCTATAGCTTCACAGATGCTAATGGGTGGGTTATGGAGGACGTCTCAACTTACTTTGAAACGTTGACACTTGAGGTTGAGATGAGAGAGCTCATAATTTTAGAGTTTAAGAATTGCAAACAAGCTAGGGGGAGGCTCTTTTTTTTGCCACTAGCTATTTGATGGATATCCACCTAGACACTAGGTAACAAAAATTTGGAGTCTTTACTCAACTCTTATGAGTTACAAATTACAATTATTAATAAAATATTGCTTGCTTA